>NW_023494797.1:21779177-21819177 GCF_904425465.1 Colossoma macropomum
AGTTACTCGACATCCAGTCCTTTATGTCTTGTATACAGTCTTCAATCTTGCTAAGTTTAATTCTATCATCTGGGTCGCTTGCTAAATATAACTGAGTCTCATCGGCATAGCAGTGGAAGTTTATGCCGTGTCTACTGATAATGGTGCCCAGTGGTAGCATATATAAAGTGAATAATACAGGTCCTAAAACAGAGCCTTGTGGAACACCATATTTTACTTTTGTGAGAACAGATGATTCACCGTTTATATTAACAAACTGATACCGATCAGTGAGGTAGGACCTGAACCAGGAAAGAGCTGTTCCTGTTACCCCTACAAGGTTTTCTAGTCTGTCTAGTAAGATAGTGTGGTCTATTGTGTCAAATGCCGCACTAAGATCGAGGAGGACTAACAAGGACACATGATCTTGGTCAGAAAATAATAATAGATCATTTACAATTTTTACTAGTGCTGTTTCTGTACTATGATGTGGCCTAAAACCAGATTGGAATTTTTCATGTATTTGATTCCTATGTAAAAAGGAGCTTAACTGTTTTGCTACAACTTTTTCCAAGATCTTCGATATAAAGGGGAGATTCGAGATGGGTCTATAATTTGAAAGTTCGCATGGATCGAGGTTCGTTTTCTTAATCAGCGGTCTAATTACTGCTAGTTTAAGAGATTTTGGGATGTACCCAAGGCTAAGAGAAGAGTTTATTATTGACAGAACAGGCTTGGTTATTTCTGGCAGAATTTCCTTGAGTAAACCTGTAGGAATCGGATCTAACATACAGGTAGATGATTTCGCGGAAGAGACTATTTTAAATAGTTCATTTTCTTGGAGTAAGGTAAACGATTCCAGCCTCTCTGCAGGAATTATAATATTTTCAAGGTTGAGGCTGGCATTATGGGGAAGCAGGTTTCTAGAGTTTAATTGCGTATTCTGAATTTTCTGCCTAATTTTTTCAATTTTATCACTAAAGAAATTCATAAAATCGTTGCTGCTATAGGCTGATGGTATCTGGGGTTCACTAACTGTTTTGTTCTCTGTTAGTTTAGAGATTGTGCTGAAAAGTAATCTAGGATTATTCTTATTGTTTTCTATGAGAGAGGAGAGATAAGCTGAGCGTGCTGTAGCAAGTGCTTGTCTATAGTCTGTAAGGCTCTCCTTCCAGGCAGACTGGAACACTTCTAGCTTAGTCAGGCGCCATTTACGCTCAAGTTGTCTGGCGTTCTGTTTTAAAGCCCGAGTGTTGTCATTATACCAGGGGGCGAGTTTTTTCTGCCTTACTATTTTACTTTTTAATGGGGCCACACTATCTAGGGTAGATCGAAAACTATTCTCTAAGAGCTTGGTCATAGCATCTAGCTCAGTAGGATTAGATGGACAGATGAGAGCGGCTGATAATTTAGGAAGGTTTCTAATAAAGCCACCAGCTGTGGAGGGAGTTATTGTCCGCTTGACACAATAACATGGTGATGAACGCACATTACCACTAAAGTGAATTTCGTAAGAGATTAAGTAATGGTCAGAGACTGCTGTGCTCTGAGGGAGAATGGCTAAGTTATCTATGTTTACACCAAAAGTCAGTATTAAGTCTAGAGTGTGGTTGTGGTAGTGTGTGGGCCCCTTTATGATTTGGGTGAAACCTATGGAGTCTATGATAGATATAAATGCCTTGCTTAGTGCATCTTGGGGATTGTCTAAATGGATATTAAAATCTCCGACAACTATTATTTTATCTGAAAGCGTTATTAGACTTGATAGAAACTCAGAGGATTCCTGTAAGGACTGAGAATACGGCCCTGGCGGCCTGTAGACTGTAATTAGTGTAAAGGAATTTTTATGTGTTCCTTGATCACTTATATTAAGAAAAAGAACTTCAAAAGAAGAGAATGTATAGCCTACTTTCTGCCTCACGCCTAAAGCTTTAGTATGGATGGTTGCTATACCTCCACCTCGGCCGCTTAAACGAGGGCTATGTGCCTAGCTGTAGCCTGGGGGTGTGGCTTCGTTTAGACTAAAGTATTCATCGGGTCTAATCCACGTTTCTGTGAGGCACAGAGCATCAAAGCTGTGATCGGTAATAATTTCATTAACAACGACAGCTTTAGGAGTAAGGGATCTTATATTAAGCAGTCCTAGTTTTAGACCAAAGGTGCTGTCACTGCAAACTGGTGTAACTGGTCTGATATTAATCAAGTTACTGAAGCAAACTTTTCGAGGCTTTTTGATGCTTTGTTTTATTCGGGGAACAGACACAGTCTCAATCGGGAGAAACCTATGAGCATTTATATTTATAGAATGAGCATTTGTTACCCTATTTACAGTATAAAAGCTAGCAATCGCATAATCTTCAGCAGTAGCACTATCATAATGAGCTGTGGCGTTTCTATCTTTGCCGCTACTTACGTGGCCTTCGCTCTGGAGTCAGCGGATGGCCCTCTCGATGTTCCGTGAGAGAACTATGGATCCCAGGCGACTGGGGTGGAGGCCGTCCCTCCGGAAGAGCGCTGGCTGTTCCCAAAACGAAGCCCAGTTGTCCACGTAGGTCAAGCCGTTGAGGGCGCACCAGCCGCGGAGCCAGGACTGCAGCGCGAAGAGCCTGTGTGTGTGTGTGTGTGTGTGTGTGAGTGTGTGTGTGTGTGAGTGTGCGTGTGTGTGTGTGTGTGTGCTGAGGGTTATTTCTGTTCAGGTGTGTGTGTGTGTGTGTGTGTGTGTGTGTGTGTGAGTGTGTGTGTGTGCTGAGGGTTATTTCTGTTCAGGTGTGTGTGTGTGAGTGTGTGTGTGTGTGTGTGTGTGTGTGTGAGTGTGTGTGTGTGCTCAGGGTTATTTCTGTTCAGGTGTGTGTGCAGACGTGTTCAACTGTATGTGCAGGTGTGTGTTCAGGTGTATGGAGGTGTGTGTGCAGGTCTGTTCAGGTGTGTGTAGATGTGTCTTCAGATATGTGTATTTTTACAGGTGTGTTTCAGGTTTGTGTGTGTGTGCAGGTGTGTGTGTGTGTTCAGGTATGCGTGTGTCCAGGTATGTAGGGGTGTGTGTTCACTTGTAGAGATGAGTGGAGGTATTTGTTTGGGTGTGTGGAGGTGTGTGTGCAGGTGGGTGTTCAGGTGTGGGGCTGTGTGTGCAGGTCTGTTCAGGTGTGTGTAGATGTGTGTTTAAATGTGTGTTTTTACAGGTGTGTGCAGGTGTGTGTGTGTGTGTTTAAATGTGTGTTTTTACAGGTGTGTGCAGGTGTGTGTGTGTGTGTTTAGATGTGCAGGGTGTGTTCAGGTGTGGAGATGTGTGTGTTCAGGTAGGTGTGTCCAGATGTGTGGAGGTGTGTGTGCAGCTGTGTGCTCAGGTGTGTGGAGGTGTGTGTTCAGGGGTATGTGTGTGTCCAGGTGTGTGGAGGTGTTTATTCAGGTGTCTGTGTTCAGGTGTGTGTGTGTGTGTGCTCAGGTGTGTGGAGGTGTGTGTTCAGGGGTATGTGTGTGTCCAGGTGTGTGGAGGTGTTTATTCAGGTGTCTGTATTCAGGTGTGTGTGTGTGTCCAGGTGTGTGGAGGTGTTTATTCAGGTGTCTGTGTTCAGGTGTGTGTGAGTGTGTCCAGATGTGTGGAGGTGTTTATTCAGGTGTCTGTGTTCAGGTGTATGTGTGTGTCCAGGTGTGTGGAGGTGTTTATTCAGGTGTCTGTGTTCAGGTGTGTGTGTGTGTGTCCAGGTGTGTGGAGGTGTTTATTCAGGTGTCTGTGTTCAGGTGTGTGTGTGTGTGTCCAGGTGTGTGGAGGTGTTTATTCAGGTGTCTGTGTTCAGGTGTGTGTGTGTGTGTGCTCAGGTGTGTGGAGGTGTGTGTTCAGGGGTATGTGTGTGTCCAGGTGTGTGGAGGTGTTTATTCAGGTGTCTGTGTTCAGGTGTGTGTGTGTGTGTCCAGGTGTGTGGAGGTGTTTATTCAGGTGTCTGTGTTCAGGTGTGTGTGTGTGTGTCCAGGTGTGTGGAGGTGTTTATTCAGGTGTCTGTGTTCAGGTGTGTGTGAGTGTGTCCAGATGTGTGGAGGTGTTTATTCAGGTGTCTGTGTTCAGGTGTATGTGTGTGTCCAGGTGTGTGGAGGTGTTTATTCAGGTGTCTGTGTTCAGGTGTGTGTGTGTGTCCAGATGTGTGGAGGTGTTTCTTCGGTTCCCTCATTTCTGTTTGTAATTTTCTTTGAGATTAAACTCATTTAAATGTCCCGAACTCTCCGCTGGTTCTCTGTCCTGCCTTTGTCCGACACTTTATCGTGTTCAGGTGCTGCAGGATATTTGTATCATTTGTTTGTTGTTCTCAATGAAAGATTCATGTGAAGACAGTCGGCATTAAGATCAGACGTTTCTCAGCAGATGCACTGTAGAGTGTTTTTATCTCCTGTCTGTATTTGAGTGACGCTCAGGGAGGAGGAGCGTCTGCTTGACTGGACTCTCACATAAATGAAACAGAGTGTGCAGTGGAGGATGAGGGGGAGTTTATTATAGTTCAGTTTTACTATCTGACCTCATTAGGGGCAACGGACCTTCTCAGGGTTTTCAAAGACCACTTAACCAGACAGACAGTCCACACTAAAGCCTTCACTGTGGGAGGTTCCCTGCTGTGATAGAGAGGAAAAGGAGGCAGAGCTGCAGAGCTGAAAAGAACAAAAAAGCAAAGAATTCATAACACCTGACCCTTCAGTGTTGGTCAGTTCCAACACCACACAGTTGCAGAACAGTTCCCTCAGCTCAGCGACTGATCCTGATCTGCTGCAGACATTTTCCAGCATGTTTGAAACTCTCTGTGTTGACTGGTGTGGGCGGAGCTTCTCTACCATGAGTAAGAACAGCGATGAGTGACTGCAATGAGGGAAAAACCTGAACAGCAAACACAGAAAAGGGATTGTGAAGAAATGTGAAGAACACAGTCACTTCGGTCACTACAGACACTATGGTCACTACAGACACTATGCTATGTACAGCTGCCTTAGTCTCTGTGGTCATTACATTAACATTATGGTCACTAAATTAACTATGGACATTACAGCCACTACAGTAGCTGTAGCTACTACAGTCACTATGGTCACTACGGTAACACTATGGTCATTACAGCAGCTATGGTCACTACATAAACACTGTGGTCATTACAGTAACTCTATGGTCACTACAGTAACTATTTTTACTACAGTCACTATGGTAACTACAGACACTACAGTCACTTTGATCACTAATGTAACTATGTTCACTAGTAACACTGGTCAATACAGTAATGCTGTGGTCATTACAGTAACACTGGTGACTACAGTAACTATGTGACTACAGTAACACTGGTCATTACAGTTACACTATGATGATTACAGTAACTGTGGTCACTATAGTAACACTGTGGTCATTACAGTAACACTGGTTGCTACAGTAACTGTGGTCACTATAGTAACACTGTGGTCATTACAGTAACACTGGTTGCTACAGTAACAGTGGTCAATATAGTAACACTGTGGTCATTACGGAAACACTATGGTGGTTGCAGTATCTGTGGTCACTACAATATCACAGAGGCGGTCATTGCAGTAAAACTATGGTCACTACAGTAACACTGGACATTACAGTAACACTATGGTGACTACAGTAACTGTGGTCACTACAGTAACAGTGGTCATTACAGTAAAACTATAGTCATGACAATAACACTGGTCATTGCAGTAACAATATGGTCACTACAGTAACACTATGGTCAGTACAATAACATGGTCACTACAGAAACAATATGGTGACTACATTAACACTATGGTCACTGCAAAAACTATGGTCACTACAATCACTGTAGTTGGTAAAGTAACCATGGTCACTACAGTAACACTATGGCCACTACAGTAACACTATGGTCACTATACTAACACTGTGGTTAGCACACTAACATTGCGGTCATTACAGTAACACTGTAGTCGCTACAGTAACACTATGGTCACTACAGTAATACAATGATCACTGCAGTAACCCTGTGGTCATCACAGTAACACTCTGGTCACTACAGTAACACTGTGGTCATTACAGTAACACTATGGTCACTACAGTTACTATAGTTGGTAAAGTAACCATGGTCACTACATAAACACTATGGTCACTACACTAACACTCTGGTTATTACAGTAACACTGTGGTCATTACACTAACACTGTGGTCATTACAGTAACACTATGGTCACTACAGTAACACTGTGGTTCATTACAGTAACACTATGGTCACTACAGTAACACTGTTGTCATTACAGTAACACCATGGTCACTACAGTAACACTGTGGTTCATTACAGTAACACTATGATCACTACACTAACATTGTGGTCATTACAGGAACACTATAGTCACTACACTAACACTGTGGTCATTACAATAACACCATGGACACTACACTAACACTGTTGTCATTACAGTAACACCATGGTCACTACAGTAACACTGTGGTCATTACAGTAACATTGTGGTTCATTACAGTTACACTATGGTCACTACAGTAACACTGTGGTCATTACTGTAACACTATGGTCACTACAGTAGCATTGCGGTTCATTACAGTACCACTATGGTCACTACAGTAACACTGTGGTCATTACAGTAACAATTTGGTCACACACTCTGAGTCAGGTCCACACTCCCGACACACTTTATCAGTTTTACAGACTTTCTACAGATTTCAGCCCTAAATCCTCTGAGAGCCTCAGTCTGTCTGTGAACATGCAGGAGACAGACAGCAGTTACAGCATCTGCTCTGTTTGTGTGTCTAATGTGATTAAAGATTCACTGAAGCTGACGTGTTTTAAACACTCGTTTATTTTATCATTTTCCTGTTTTACATTTTCTCTCTTTTCATCAAACAAACACACACAACTTCTTTCAGCTTTATTCAGAAACACTGCAAATCGCTCAGAGACATGAAGGGTCTCCACTCACCTTTACAGAACGATGTTTTAAAACCCAACACTGAGTTACTGCTCATGAATGAAACCTTCTCTGTAGAGTACAGTGCATGTTTGTCCAGATCTACTATAACCTGTACACTTTCATAAAAAAGGAATGAATAAATAAATAAATAAATAAATAAATACCCAGAGGGGGCGGCCTACTTTATAAAGGTTAGACCATCAGATGTTCTGGAATAGTTACATAACTCTCACTACACTCCCATTACTCTTTCATATCTTATATAGCGCAGCGCGGGTTAGCCATTATGCTAACAGGGAGTTTGACATTAATCCATTTGTTCTGACTCTGCACTCTTTAGCCTTAACCTGTGTGTGTGTGTGTGTGTGTGTGTGTGTGTGTGTGTGTGTGTGTGTAAGAGAGAGAGAGACAGAGAGAGAGAGAGAGAGAGAGAGAGAGAGAGAGAGAGAGAGAGAGAGAGATTTATGCAGTAACACACATTATCAGTAATAAAGAGTCACTACAACCAAAATGAAAAGTTAAACCATCGCTATTTCTGTTGTAAACATGCCTCGTCAGTGGACTTTAGAGAGTTTCCAGTTTAAAGATGATTAAAAAAACCCTTCTGATGATGTAACTTGAAGGTGGCAGAAACTTTTGAAAAAAATAGAGCTGCTTTGAAGCAGATTTTTGGGGTGATTTTTTTTTTTGTTGCTTATAAACACAGAATGATGCCAGATTGCAAACGTTACTGCTGGAAAGCCGAATATCACACGTCCGTGTTTATTCACTTGTTACAGAGCTGATAGTGAATAAATTGTAAATGTTACAGAGCTGATAGTGAATAAACTGTAAATGTTACGGAGCTGATAGTGAATAAATTGTAAATGTTACGGAGCTGATAGTGAATAAACTGTAAATGTTACAGAGCTGATAGTGAATAAACTGTAAATGTTACAGAGCTGATAGTGAATAAATTGTAAATGTTACGGAGCTGATAGTGAATAAACTGTAAATGTTACAGAGCTGATAGTGAATAAATTGTAAATGTTACAGAGCTGATAGTGAATAAATTGTAAATGTTACAGAGCTGATAGTGAATAAATTGTAAATGTTACAGAGCTGATGGTGAATAAACTGTAAATGTTACAGAGCAGATAGTGAATAAATTGTAAATGTTACAGAGCTGATAGTGAATAAACTGTAAATGTTACAGAGCTGATAGTGAATAAACTGTAAATGTTACAGAGCTGATAGTGAATAAACTGTAAATGTTACAGAGCAGATAGTGAATAAATTGTAAATGTTACAGAGCTGATGGTGAATAAATTGTAAATGTTACAGAGCTGATGGTGAATAAACTGTAAATGTTACAGAGCTGATTGCTCATGCTACACTGCTCACATTCACAGTCAGTGTCTCACATTCAACACATGCTAATAACATACAAGCACAGACACACCTTGTTAAGTCAGTCACTGTAATGTGTTTCACTATTTTAAGAAAAAGTAAATCACGTTACTGTAGTGCATCACTTTATACTGCGTTACGCCCGACACTGTTGATGAGGCTAAGCGATAAAATACTGTACTGCAGAACTTTAAATAACATCACAATTACCATATTAAACTCTAGTTTTGGCTCAGAAAGCCCCTTAAACTCCAGCTGTGGACTGAGGCTGAGCTGAGAGCGTGGAGAGGTGGATCTCAGTGTGTGTTCAGTGTGTGTCTGTTTCCCTGGGGCTCCTGTGTCTCAGAGCTGAGAGATAGTGCTAACCTTTAGCTGAAGCTACTTGCTTTAAGCTCTTGAGGAGCTGGTGGACAACCTGACCTTTCTGACCTTTTCTTTTCTGGCAGAGACGAAGAAGACGAGCTCAACTCAGAGAGGAACTTTACCTCCGTGAGTCAGAGAGCGTAACAACGCTCTACACCTGATAAACACAGTCAGGTCAGATCAGAAGGACGGGTTCGGAACGGTAACGTACACTTAGCTGCTCACTCACTTTCCTCCTGGCTAAATCACAGAGTACAACATTTTATTTCGTACTTTTTAAAACTTCTGCTTCTGTGCTGTGTAATTAGGGGGAAAGCATCTGAAGAATCTCCTGAAGTGAACACAAAACCAATGCAAACTGAAGAGAAGAAAGAGGGAGAGAAGTAGCTAAGAGCTCCAAAATCAAAGGAACATTTTTGACATGAAGAATTTGCCTGACATATAAGGTTGCTCCTCTTTGATTTCCCAGAATGCCCTCTGCTCTGCAGGAGCTGCAGCAGGCATGAACAAATATCCAAACTTTTTATTTCTATTGAACAGATAAACTCAGAGAAAGAAATAAGAGGTAACTCAGCGTGAAAGAGAACTAGACCGAGCTGTTATGTACAGGCTAATGAAGCTGGAAGGAACCCGAGGGTCTACCTCAGGGCCGAGGAGCCCGCCTATCTGACCTCTGTTGATGAAGTTCAGCAGTCATGTCTGTTATGTCCTGAGAACCTCTCGTCTGGATCATTTCCCTCAAGGCTTTCCCGACCGGGGAGGAGTGGGGTGATCGGGAGGGCTCCCATTACATAGGCTGTGAGGCAAGATCTCACTGCTTCAGTGTCTTTGCCCCTCAGTGGTGGAACAAACTTCCCCCTGAACTCCACACAGCACAGTCGCTCAGTTCCCTTCACCGTGGGCTGAAGACTCACCTCCTCAGACGATACCCGTTCATTTTAATATAATAGGTAATAATAGGTTAATATCCTGCACTCTTTCACATTTTATTACTGACTGTCATTTTTCTACCGTCCTCTGCATTTTATGTGTTTAACTGTTCATTAAAATGCACTGAATTCATTCTCCTTAATGGCCACGCTTGTATTTATTCATTTATTTATTCAACTAGATCAGGTCTTGTCTCTTACCTTGTAGATTATTGCAGTATCTATAGGTACTTTGTGTCACTTTGGCTTTCACTGTTTGTTGATTTTGTAAGGTCTTCTGGATAAGAACGTCTGTTAAACTGAATAAACGTATGTCCTGCAGAGGACAACTGACCTGAGGAGAGAGACATGGAATAAAGGCAATAGGTCAGTATCAAGCTGGCAGCTGTAGTTTATCTGACACCATTTTAGTAGCTCAATGATCTTGAAGAGCGCAATAAACTGCATATTTCATTGCAGCAAATAGGAGGCAGGTGAAGTCGAACATCTCTGGCCTGTAGTGAGGGGCTTTGCTGTGGCGGCAGTCAGCTCATGACTTTTGTCTGAGAAAAGCACTTTAGCACTTAAGTGAGCACTAATCTACATACTTATTGAAATGCATTGTGTCGCTCTTACACTGCTTCACTCTGTATCTTTCTAGCTATCAGCTCTGGCTTTTGTTTTCTGGCAGTGTTTGAGCTGAAGGGCAGTTCGGAATCTAATCTGTTCTAGCCAGGATACATTCTGAGTGGATAACAGACCACATTTGTAAGTCGCTCTAGATAAGAGTGTCTCACAGTTTCACATCTTCTTGATGCACTGAAACCATTCATTATTCACCATTCACCTGGTTCCCCTGCCAGTCCCACAGGAGCTTCTGAGGCACTGGCCCAGCTCCTGGTTCTTCTTCCACCAGGCCATTAGATTTGAGTTGATGAGCGAAGGTTAAACTCACAGTTTTTCCTATTAAGGCTGGCCTTACACTGACTTTTCAATTTCAATGTTGCAGACAAATGTTCAGTGTTGGAAAAAAAACATGAGAGTTTTGCTAGAGTTGTGTTGCGTTTGCAACATCTCGATTGTTTGGGATAAGGTGGGCAGGACAGCTGTTTTAGGTCACTCTGTCCATTTATACATGAAATAAAACCAGTTCAAAGCCCCAGTGGTGGCATTACTTACAAAAAATAAAGTATGAGAAATAGTGAGGTCCAGTGGTCTCTCTCTCTCTAGTGCACAGCAGCTCTACACTTCTGCACACACTACTTGAGCACCTCTTAAAGGAACAGCGCACCTTTACTGGCCGTTACACCCTGCAAGATCCCCAGTCTTTACAAAATCACAGTCTGCGACTAAAACTCTGTTATGACACAGTGTCTTTAGATATGAGAGCATGTCAGACTTTAGCCTTTTAAAGGTCTTTTCGCAGTGTTTTTAAAGTCTTCTGGTCCAGTAATCTGTGATCCTCTCAGTCATAATGTCTTCAGGCAGTCTGTAGTCATGATGAAACAGGGTTTCAGCTGTTCGGAGCACAGTAGGGAGACCTGATAAGAAGAAAAAACAACAGACTGCCACCAAGATATATCCTCAGAGAGTAGTGCTGTCACCTGGGTTCATGGAAGGTCACCAGTATTTGGCAGAAAGAAGTTGAAATAAAGTGCTAGGATGACTAGTTGCTTAGTTGGTTTGTGCCCAGCTTAAAAACCGACATCAGAGCTGCTGATACACAGAAGTTATCCGGTGGCTTCTCATCCACTCTGGAATCTGCACTGCAGGTTCTTGGATGCCACAGTTCCAGTGAGTAGGTGTAACCAAGCAGGAGGGAACTGAGACGTCACATATCTGTGATCTGCTATTGTATTGTTGGAAAACGTCTATAAGAAATTGAAGTGCATGAAAAGGCTAATCAAGTCCACCCAGCTGGTCAAGGACTGAGTTGGTGAGCTTGTCTTATATACTCAAGGTTGCCGTGATCCATATGAGCTAAAAATGGTTGGATAGCTTCCCTAAACTGGTGATGTCACTCCTCCAGGACTCACTTGATAGCCACAACTTTTGGTTGCCTACAGTGTAAATTCTCTTGCTGAAGCTTTCCTTGAGAACAATGCAGTTTGGCAGAGTCGTCTTGAAACTCACCTTAGAGGCGTCCACCTTGATGATGAAGGACAGTTCAGGATCTGGATTTTTATGGATTTTTTTTCATTTTTGAGTTTGGAGAATGTTCCCTCAGCTGTGGGTGACTAGGAGAGTCAATATGTAGCACCTCTGAGGAGCACAGTGAGGGGGCAGCAATAGTGCTAAAGCGTCGATAGAATGGTCCCAAAAGGTCTGGGGGGCTCATATTTGCTTCTCAAGGCTTATCAACAGACCAAAAGTCTCTACCTTTCCAGTGTGGAGAAGCACTGGTTTATAATGGTGAAATAAATTAATTTAAGTGTTTTTCTTCTTCCACAGGTAACCCAGCAGCTAATCACCAGCCGCTGAGCTGAGTCAGTGTGTCTAACATTAACACATGCACTACTGAATTACTGTACAGGTGAGACATTGCATTGGCAACAGTTTAGAGGAGCAGCTTTTCTTTAGGAACAAAACCAGACTGTTCTCACTGTAGTAACAGCAGAATAAACAAATGCGTTTGGTGTAGCTGTGTTTCAGTCTTTGTCATCAGAAAGAATCAGTGAGATGATTTTACTCATTTCTTCTCACAGTGAGGTGGCTGCAGTGTCACATGACCACGGGCCAGACCGTAATCCATCAGTATCCACGGTGATCAGTATCCATGGTGATCAGTATCCACAGCGACGCCGCCTGCCCTTCGTCAGCTCAGCTCACCTAATGAGGCCTGAAATGAAATACTGTACATTTGGCAATAAACGCAGCCGTTTATACCGCCGGGCCCTTTAACGTGATTAATGAATATAAAGCACTTCCTGGCAGAGTGTGTGTGTGTGTGTGTGTGTGTGTGCATGTGTGTGTGTGTGTGTTTGTGTGTGTGTGTGTGTGTGTGTCAGCTAGCTGAAAGGTTGTGTGTATTTGACTTGCCATGTTTATATACTCTGATGCCTAAAATACTCCACATTAACAATCATCATTTTAAAGATGACAAAACACGTTTTTTAGACGTTTTGTTCAATATTTAAAATTCAGAACAAGAATACATTTTTTAAATGATCAATAATTTAATATTGATATCTTACCATGAAATAGTAGTTGTTTTTTGTCAGGTTATCTGCCTCGAGATTTGATCACAAACTGAAATACAAGGCATTCTGGATTTAAATGATTATCATTTCTCTGCTACTGATCTCTCAGACATTTTTACATCATACATGCTACACAGCTCTGTTCCTCATTATGAGCTCATCTATTTTTTTATTTTTCACTCCTTGCTTATTACTCCTTATTAATTATCTGAAGCCTGTGAAGTTGAACTGGACAAGCACATTAGCGTCCTTTGATTCTAAACTTTTAAACAGTCATGTAAATTTGACTTTTTCCTTCTTCTCATTAATCTCTCAGTCAGTGTGAAAGATCAGAGTATAATAGTGTGAATTTTGTATGCAAATGAAGTAAAGATGGACGCTTCCCTTCCTGGAAAAACCTCAGGAAGCTTTTAAAAGGTCAGAGGGTGCTGAAAGCTGCTGGACTGTAATCCTGCATTTACACTCTATACAGAATCCTCGAAACTCTACACGACCCTCACACCTCTCATCACGGCCTGAAGGAGGCGCAGCACCATGGCAACGCACAAACAGTTTGAGTATTAATTGCCCGTGAACAATGACTAATCAAGATGGGCCGCGGCTCTGCCCTCAGCTCCTATCTCTGTTTGTCCAGACTTACAGGATCTCCCTCGACATTCAAACAGACAAAAACACCGTAATTGTTTTCTGCCCCTGCAATCAGGCGCCTGCTGCAGCGCTGCTGTGTTTAGCTTTTAACAAAACAACAAACTCCTCCCAGCATCAAAACTAAAGTCCCCGTTTTCCTGCTGTTACTTGTTTAGCCTGACTCTGAAACAGAATCTCCACAAACGGGTTTCTGAACCGCACGTTTACAGTCTCTCTCTCACCTTTCAGGATGATACTGTGGGGCGAGCAAAGCTGAGATGACCATCAACAACGTCAATATAAATGCAAATGAAGAGCGGCAGCACCTCAGTGTTTGTGATGATAATGTTCCGGCAGAGAGAGAGAAAGATGATCAGGTATTGAGCTGTAGATGAGGCCTCCAGCTTTGAAGATTTCACACACATTATCTAAAGTGGGGACACATGAAAAGGTATCGGCCCTTTTAGTGGACTCATCTTTCAGCGTCTGAACGGACGGGCAAGACGCTTTTTGATTTGTGTTCCGGCAGAAGAAGCGAAAACGCTGTCTATCCAGTAACAAATCTGCGCTCAGTCTGAATAAACAGCAGCGCCTGTTCACATCTCAGTTTACTCAGCTGAAGAAAATTATGATGTCTTAAATTCCAGTTGACAGTGTGTGTGTGTGTGTGTGTGTGTGTGGGAGAGAGACAGAGAAAGAGACAAAGAGAGAAAAGACAAAGAGAGAGAGACAGAGAGAGAGAAAGACAGAGACTGAGACTTAGACAGACAGACAGACACAAAAAAGAGAGAGACTGAGATAGAGAGAGAGAGAGAAGGTACAAATCAGTTTCTCTTAGAGGATAAAACACTGATGTTTGTCACCTTTTAAGTGAAAAAATTCAACAACAACACTACACTATTACACCATTAAACTACAACACTACACTATTACACCATTAAACTACAACACTACACTATTACACCATTAAACTACAACACTACACTATTACACCATTAAACTACAACACTACACCATTACACCATTAAACTACAACACTAGACTATTACATCATTAAACTACAACACTACACTATTACATCATTAAACTACAACACTACACCATTAAACTACAACACTACACTATTACACCATTAAACTACAACACTACACCATTACACCATTAAACTACAACACTACACTATTACATCATTAAACTACAACACTACACTATTACATCATTAAACTACAACACTACACCATTAAACTACAACACTACACTATTACTCCATTAAACTACAACACTACACTATTACATCATTAAACTACAACACTACACCATTAAACTACAACACTACACTATTACACCATTAAACTACAACACTACACCATTACACCATTAAACTACAACACTACACCATTAAACTACAACACTACACTATTACATCATTAAACTACAACACTACACTATTACATCATTAAACTACAACACTACACTATTACTCCATTAAACTACAACACTACACTATTACATCATTAAACTACAACACTACACCATTAAACTACAACACTACACTATTACACCATTAAACTACAACACTACACTATTACACCATTAAACTACAACACTACACTATTACTCCATTAAACTAAAACACTACACAATTACACCATTAAACTACAACACAACACTATTACATCATTAAACTACAACACTACACCATTACACCATTAAACTACAACACTACACAATTACACCATTAAACTACAACACTACACTATTACTCCATTAAACTACAACACTACACTATTACACCATTAAACTACAACACTACACTATTACTCCATTAAACTACAACACTACATTATTACTCCATTAAACTATAACATTACACTATTACACCATTAAACTACAACACTACACTATTACATCATTAAACTACAACACTACACCATTACACCATTAAACTACAACACCACACTATTACACCATTAAACTACAACACCACACTATTACTCCATTAAACTACAACACTACACTATTACTCCATTAAACTACAACACTACACTATTACATCATTAAACTACAACACTACACCATTACACCATTAAACTACAACACTACACAATTACACCACTAAAGTACAACACCACACTATTACACCATTAAACTACAACACTACACTATTACTCCATTAAACTACAACACTACACTATTACTCCATTAAACTACAACACTACATTATTACTCCATTAAACTATAACATTACACTATTACACCATTAAACTACAACACTACACTATTACATCATTAAACTACAACACTACACCATTACACCATTAAACTACAACACTACACTATTACACCATTAAACTACAACACCACACTATTACTCCATTAAACTACAACACTACACTATTACTCCATTAAACTACAACACTACACTATTACTCCATTAAACTACAACACTACACTATTACATCATTAAACTACAACACTACACCATTACACCATTAAACTACAACACTACACTATTACACCATTAAACTACAACAGTACACTATTACACCACTAAAGTACAACGGTACAGTATTACACCATTAAACTACAACACTACACTATTACACAAATAAACTACAACACGACACTATTACACAAATAAACGACACAACACTATTATGTGAGAGAAACAAAATCCTAACTAACCTTTAATATTCACTATCAAACCCTCTCACACTCACCATCAAACCTCTCACACTCACTATCAAACTCTCTCACACTATTCCACCAATAAACTACAACATTACAATATTACACCATTAAATGACAACACTACACTATTATACCATTAAATGTCCCATTACAATAGTACACAATTAAATTACATATCCACACTATTCCAACATTAAACTACAGCTTTACAATATTACATCATTAAACAACACTACACAATTAAACTACAACACTACACTATTAAACTGTTAAACTATAACATTACACTATTACACCATTAAACTACATTACACTATTACTCCATTAAACTACAACACTACACTATTACACCATTAAACGACAACACAACAGTATTACAACATTAAACTATAACATTACACTATTACACCATTAAACGACCACACTACACTATTACTCCATTAAACTACAACACTACACTATTACACCATTAAACGACAACACAACACTATTACAACATTAAACTATAACATTACACTATTACACCATTAAACTACAACACTACACTATTACTCCAGTAAACTACAACACTACACTATTACACCATTCAACGACAACACTACACTATTACTCCAGTAAACTACAACACCACACTATTACACCATTCAACGACAACACTACACTATTACTCCAGTAAACTACAAAGCTACACTATTACTCCAGTAAACTACAACACCACACTATTACACCATTCAACGACAACACTACACTATTACACCACTAAAGTACAACAGTACAGTATTACACCATTAAACTACAACACTACACTGTTACAACATTAAACTATAACATTACACTATTACACAATTAAACGACCACACTACACTATTACTCCAGTACACTACAAAGCTACACTATTACTCCAGTAAACTACAACACCACACTATTACACCATTCAACGACAACACTACACTATTACTCCAGTAAACTATAACACCACACTATTACACCATTCAACGACAACACTACACTATTACTCCAGTAAACTACAACACTACACTGTTACAATATTAAACTACATTACACTATTACTCCATTAAACTACAACACTACACTATTACACCATTAAACGACAACACTACACTATTACATCATTAAACTATAACATTACACTATTACACCATTAAACGACCACACTACACTACTACTCCAGTAAACTACAACACTGCACTATTACTCCAGTAAACGACAACACAACACTATTACAACATTAAACTATAACATTACACTATTACACCATTAAACAACAACACACTATTACAACATTAAACTACAACACTACACTATTACTCCAGTAAACTACAACACTACACTATTACACCACTATAGTACAACAGTACAGTATTACACCATTAAACTACAACACTACACTATTACACAATTAAACTACAACACGACAGTATTACACGAATAAACAACACAACACTATTATGTGAGAGAAACAAAATCCTAACTAACCTCTCACATTCACTATCAAACCCTCTCACACTCACCATCAAACCTCTCACACTCACTATCAAACCCTCTCACACTCACCATCAAACCTCTCACACTCGCCATCAAACCTCTCACACTCACTATCAAACCCTCTCAAACTCACTATCAAACCCTCTCACACTCACAATCAAACCCTTTCACACTCGCCATCAAACCTCTCACACTCACCATCAAACCCTCTCACACTTACCATCAAACCTCTCACGCTCACTATCAAACTCTCTGACACTATTCCACCAATAAACTACATTACAATATTACACCATTAAATGACAACACTACACTATTATACCATTAAATGTCCCATTACAATAGTACACAATTAAATTACATATCCACACTATTCCAACATTAAACTAGTGTTACAATATTACACCATTAAACAACAACACTACACTATTAAACTACAACAGTACACTATTATACTATTAAGCTACAACACCACGCTATTACTCCATTAAACTGTACTACACAATTAAACTACAACAGTGCACTATTACACCATTAAACTACAACACCACACTATTACACCATTAAACTACAACACCACACTATTACACTGTGAAACTACAATATTACGCATTATTAAACTACAATACTACAACATTACTTTGTGTTAAACTAGAACACTTCAGTACAATATTACATGATTACACTACAACACAACATTACAGCATCAGTAAGGCAGGGGCCACTGAGGTCACGGAGGTCATGGTCAGTTTGCTTAGGGTTAGGTTCAGTTAGGTCACTGCTCATGGTCATCAGACATGATGAGGCTGGTGCTCTAACACACTGCTGTGAAGGTCACTAATAAAAATGTTTCAGATTTCGTGGGATCTTCTGCCTGAGCGTGTCAGTATCTGTTGGGCAGACGATGCAGAGCGAGTTATTTTTCTGCTCTTTATAAACAGAAACCCAGAGCAGAATCCTGAACACACTCAGCAGTTCTGCTGCTGCCACTGAGCTCCTCTTACAGTCAGAGGACACAGAGAACCTGAGACGGGACTCAGTTCTGAGTATGATTTCACAGAAGCTTCCAGAAACAGTCCTGTATGAGAGGCTGTTCAGGCCGAAATTCTAACTTACCTCTCACACTCACTATCACACTTCTCACATACACTTTTAAACTCTCTCACACTCACTATCAAACTCTCTCACACTCACTATCATACTCTCTCACACTCACTATCAAACTATCAAACCTCTCACACTCACTATCAAACTCTCACACTCTATATCAAACTCTCTCACACTCACTATCAAACCTGTCACACTATCAAACCTTTCATACTCACTATCAAACTATCAAACCTCTCACACTCGCTATCAAACTCTGACACACACTTTTAACTCTCTCACACTCACTGTCAAACCTCTCTCACTCACTATCAAACTCTATCACACTCACTATCAAACTCTATCACACTCACTATCAAACTCTCTCACACTCACTATCAAACCTCTCACACTCACTATCAAACTCTCTCACACTATCAAACTTCTCACACACAATTAAACTCTCAAGCACACTATTAAACTCACACTCACTATTAAACCTCTCACACTCACTATCAAACTCTCTCACACTCACTATCAAACTCTCTCACAAACACTATTAAACTCTCGCACACTCACTATTAAACTTCTCACACACACACATTTAAACTCTTACACACATTATTAAACTCTCACACTTGCTATCAAACCTCTCACACACTATCAAACTCTCACACTCACTATCAAACCTCTCACACACTCTATCAAACCTCTCACACACACTATCAAACTCTCTCACTATCAAACTTTCTCACACTCACTATCAAACTCTCTCACATACACTATTAAACTCACACATACACTATTAAACTCACACACACACTATTAAACTCTCTCACACACACTATTAAACTCTCACACACTATTAAACTCTCTCACACACACTATCAAACTCTCTCCCACACACTATTAAACTCTCTCACACACACTATTAAACTCCTACACACTATTAAACTCTCTCACACACACTATTAAACTCTCTCACACTATTAAACTCTCTCACACTATTAAACTCTCACACACTATTAAACTCTTTCGCACTCACTATCAAATTTTCTCCCACACACTATCAAACTCTCTCACACTCACTATCATACTCTCTCACACTGACAGTGGGTGAGAGAGAACTTACAGTGTATGAGAGAACTTGATGGTCACGTTTTCTGATTGGCCTAGAGAGTTATGATGTAAATTAGCAGTTTCTCATTCGCTCATAGTCAAATATGCCCGGCCCCCACGTGTGGTAGTTCACTCTTTAAAAAAGATGGTTCCAAGTGTAGTAAAGACAGTGGTTCTATATAAAACTAGGAACACAAAGAGAACCATTTGCATGATTAAAGAGCTCTTTGCATGGTGAAATGGTTCTTCAGATTGATAGACAATGTACTGTAGATGGTTCTGTATACGAAGTCTTTTTGGTGCTATACAGGTCTGTGTATCTTTAGGTCATTCAATTTTCATTTCAAGACCAGTATTAAAAAACAGGAAAATGGGTCAATTCTTGTTTTGTATTCTGTTACTGTCAGTGGAAAAATCATGAAATACCTTTGTTTCACAGTTTCACAAACTAATCACAAAATTAAATGACAAACAAACAACATGGAATAAATGGTTGTAAATTACTTATCCAAATAAAAAAATCTGTCACCTTAACCTGAAGTAGACGTGCAGAGGGCACACATGGTCTCAGAAACTCAGAAATCAGGCCTGTTTGTTGGGGTTGCGCAAAATCCTAAATCCCCTTTTGAGTCAGGCATATGGATACTACAGATTACACTCGCGATTTTGGTTGGTTCTGTGTCTAAATAATGGTTAATCCTCACTTTTCCTTCACAACAAACAGCACAACAGGACCTAAAGCCCAACACAGAGTCTCGCAGTGAGAGTTTAGTTTAATGTACCAAAGGTGCTGGTTGTTTGCTGCACTCAGAGATGAGTGATGAGTGTCTTGGTGAAGAAGGAGACACAGGAGAGGCTACAGAATAACACAAATAACACACGCATACATTTTAGACAAACAGAACAACAACACTAACATCATTAAACCACAACACCATCCCTTTTTACAGGGGCGGAGCCACAGTGCAGCTCTGCATAATGCGTCTCTAAAGCTCCTTCCCAAAACCAGAGCCGCCACAGTATTATATGAACAGTATGAACACAGGACAGAGAGGAGCTCACAGCTTTAATTCTTAGGTCTGGAGCTGTAACACAGTCACTATAATGAAGTTCACATCTGATGACGTGACACTGCAGTATTAATGTTTCTCATCATTACTGGGCAGCGTGACTTTCATTACTCTTTGATTTCGCTGGTAAATGGCAGGAGTCCTGTAGAGTCTCTTGAGTGTGAAAGAGTTTAATAGTGTATGTGAGAGGTTTGACAGTGAGTGTCAGAGTTTAATAGTGTGTGTGAGAGTTTGATAGTGAGTGTGAGAGAGTTTGATAGCAAGTGTAAGAGAGTTTGATAGCGAGTGTGAGAGAGTTTGATAGTGTGAGAGGTTTGATAGTGAGTGTAAAAGAGTTTGAGAGTGAGTGTGAGTTTGACAGTCAGTGTGAGAGAGTTTGAGAGTGAGTGTCAGAGGTTTGATAGTGAGTGTGAGAGGTTTGACAGTAAGTGTGAGAGAGTTTGATAGTGAGTGTGAGAGGTTTGATAGTAGTCACAAACCTATACACACACTACCACACCTACACACACTAAAACACCTACACACACCTTCACATAGAAACAAACCTACACACAGACAAACCTACACACACTAACACTCCTTCACACACTACCACACCTACACATGAACACACCTACACATGAACACACCTTCACACACTGACACAAATCTACACACACTACCACACCTACACACAGAAACACCTACATATACTATCACACACCTATACACTGACACACACCTACATATATTGACACACACCTACACAACCCACATGCAGACACACTGATGCACCTACACACACTGACACATACCTACACACACTGACACACACCTACACACACTGACACACACCTACACACACTGACACATACCTACACACACTGACACACACCTACACACACTGACACACACCTACACACACTGACATACCTACACACCTAGACATACTTAGACACACTGACACGCGTACACAATAACACCTACACACACTAACACACACATACACACCAACACACACTGACACACATACACACACTGACATAAACATCTACACAAAACTACACA
Source organism: Colossoma macropomum (assembly GCF_904425465.1). NCBI lineage: Eukaryota > Metazoa > Chordata > Actinopteri > Characiformes > Serrasalmidae > Colossoma > Colossoma macropomum. The sequence continues at coordinate 21,801,083 of NW_023494797.1, forward strand.
CACTTAATGAAAGTAATGAGTGTGTGTGGAGACAGACAGAGAGAGAGAGAGAGGGAGAGAGAGAGTGTTGCTGGTGAGACCTGCTGTGTTTGTTTCTTTTTGTTTCTCCATGCTGAGAACAAATGTTAGTAATCAAAGACTCTCAAGTGCAAATAAACACCAGGAAGGGGACAGAGAGAGACACACACAGAGAGAGAGAGAGAGACACACACAGAGATAGAGAGAGAGACACACACAGAGAGAGAGAGAGAGAGAGAGAGAGAGAGAGACAGAGACACAGAGAGAAAGAGTTATAGAGAGAGATCATAAAGGCATAGAAAGAAATTATAGTTGAGTTCGGATAGAATTTTTGGGCTACAGTCGGTTCAGACGGAATTTTGTGGGCTACAGTCGGTTCAGACAGAATTTTGTGGGCTACAGTCGGTTCAGACAGAATTTTGTGGGGTACAGTCGATACAGACAGAATTTTGTCAGCTACAATCGGTACAGAAAGAAATTTTTTGGGCTACAGTCGGTACAGACAGTATTTTGTGGGGTTACAGTTGGTTCAGATGGAATTTAGTGGTGCTACATTCAGGTTCCGATAGAGTTTTCTGGGCTACAGACAGTTCAGCCAGAGTTTTGTGGGGCTACATTTAGGTTTGGATCGTAGATTTCTGGCCTCATTCAAGCTCTATAGGTGCTCCTGTGTTAATTTGTTTCTATCTGCTCTTTTCTTGCCTCTCTCTTTCTCTCGTAATGTCAGAGCATGTATTCTTCTCTGTCCAGTCTTTATTTTGGATGATTTGCTCAGCATGGTGGTGTCTGTCTCTCTCTCTCTCTCTCTCTTTCACTCTCTCTCTCCTGCTTAACCATGCTTATGTAGAGTCTTCAGTCATGCTCATCAGCAGCTTTAAGGCCTGTAGAGCACCTACAGTTTATTCACACACACAGTAGGATGGAGACATTTTGTCATGAGATGTTTTTCTTTCTATTCTTTGCACATTTTATCTGTTACTATTTCACTCTAGTAACTTACACTCAGAGAACTGTGCTGGAGCGACAGATGGAGACGTGTCCTCTTTACCTTAACGAGAGTGACTGCAGATGTACAGATAAAGAGACTGAATCCAGATCACACTGAAGAGGCCTCTGAAATCACTAGCTTATTCATATCAAGTGTAAGTGCTCTTACTCTTGTTCTGTCTCTCTCTTGTTTGTCACACTTTAAAACATAAAACGTTGCTTCATATATTGCCCCCTGTGCTAACACTGTGCAATGCTGTGCGTGTTCTAATCACTTCTGGATGTACAGTGGGACTCTATAAACACAGGGCGCAGGTCGCGAACGTTAAATGTCACAGACGTGAAGCCTCAAATATTCTCTGTACTTAATTAGTGCTGAATCCTACTCCAGCACCTCTGCAGCACAAGGAGAATTAAAAATAATTCAAAAACATAAAACATAGAATTTAAAAAATAATCATTTGTAATGTATAAACAGTTGCTCATGTGTCACTTTACTTCCAAAAAATAGATCTCGCTTATTTTCATGATGACCATTTGGTGAATAGCTTGGTTCAAATCATAATAAATAAATAATAAAATAATTAAATTACATTTCATACATGCTCACATGACAGCAGTGCTAGCCGAGGAAGAGTGAAGAAAATGAGGAAAAATGATAAAACATTTTTTTGTGCTTTTTTAAAGAAGCAAGCAAAAATGATGGGGAAAAACAAGAAGCTAAAAAAGTAAGAGTAGCTGAAAAAAGAGGACAGCGATCCACAGGCCAGCTACAAACCCAGCAGTCGCAGCAGCATCGCTGCTTATGGCGTGGTGTCAATGCCAAACAACAGCTAGAGATAAAAAACAAGAAGCAGGAGTTCAGAGAAGCGACCTGGCTTGTCATGGTTGGTTCAAAACCAGGCTGCAACACACAAATGGTTAGAGTTTTTGGGCCAGAAAAAAAGTTTCGTGTACAGTAACCTCCACTGTTTCAGATACTAAAAAAATAAGGCAAAGGACACTCACGCCTGAACCAAAGCCCACTTAGTCAGTCCAAACAGATTCAGACCAAAGTCAGAGTTTTAGAGCAGCTCAGGGGCGTCATTAGTCCCAATTTACTGGCCCACATGCTCCAGTAAAATGTTGCAGTGCCCCTCTAAAATCACGGCGGTAAAAAGTCAATAAGATAAAAAGCTTTCTGTTTTATCCTGGATTGCTGAGCAGAACTACGGGACACACCATGCAAATTCATTCCAGTTACTACATTTCCCATAATGCCCCAGCATCTTTCCAAAAGCTTGAGCAGCTGATTCACTCAGAGCCAGTTTGTTTGTTTTTTTGCAGGGTGTAAAATATTTAAAAGAAAGTCAGACACACAGCAGAGGAGGTAATGACAGCTCATAGCCGTGTGATTTATCTATAGCCACTTATAACTGTATAACCTACCAAATATATACATTAGATCACAAAAGCAAAGGCAGTAATTAAATTATCACTCACATTAACAAGGGCTTTATTTATGCTGGCTAGTAAAAGAGGAACTGATAACACAAGCTTGCAAACCAAGCATCGCCATACAGCCAGTATAGCAGTAAACAACTCTGCCAGCCTGTATTATGCAGCTCACCTGAACTGATGATACACAATCACAATTTCACATGTAGTTTTATACTGTAAAGGAACTATTTCACATGCACGTGTGGCAGTAATATGAAATGAAATGTAAACAATTAAGACAATAAATTAACCTTTGTTAATGAAGTGAGAGAGCAGTCAGAGAGAGAAGAGCAACAGAACAGAGAGAAGAAGAAAGAGAGAGAATACAACAGGGAGAAAAAGAGAAAGGAGCATCAGAAAAAAATGTGATTAATACAAACTTAATGCAACAAATGCTGATACAGATCCACTGAATTACAAGTTTGTTAAAGAACTGAAATTCAACTGCAGCTAAATGTAAGCCGACACTGCAGCATACTGAACTGACATCATAAGACTGACCTCACCAAAATACCCCACACAGACCAGCAGGCTCTGTCCAGTTTCATAGGGCATCTCTCGGCTGCAGTTTAGATTTTCCCTGTTAAACAACCTAATAAATCAAGGCAAAATGTACACAGGAAAACCAGCTCAGCACTGGAGTGTGTGGAACTCAGCTTTCTGTGAGTTTTCCTATCAATGTGTAAAAGAAGCTCCATGCTGCCTTTATTGTTGGATGCACTGTGTTCATTTCTGAGTGAGCCTGTGCACACATTCACAACAGAATTCAGAACATTCATAACACAATTCAGAACATTCACAACAGAATTCAGAACATTCATAACACAATTCAGAACATTCACGACAGAATTCAGAACATTCATAACACAATTCAGAACATTCACAACAGAATTCAGAACATTCATAACACAATTCTGAACATTCACAACAGCATTCAGAACATTCATAACACAATTCAGAACATTCACAACAGAATTCAGAACATTCACAACAGAATTCAGAACATTCACGACAGAATTCAGAACATTCATAACACAATTCAGAACATTCACAACAGAATTCAGAACATTCATAACACAATTCAGAACATTCACGACAGAATTCAGAACATTCATAACACAATTCAGAACATTCACAACAGAATTCAGAACATTCATAACACAATTCAGAACATTCACAACAGAATTCAGAACATTCATAACACAATTCAGAACATTCACAACAGAATTCAGAACATTCACGACAGAATTCAGAACATTCATAACACAATTCAGAACATTCACAACAGAATTCAGAACATTCATAACACAATTCAGAACATTCACAACAGAATTCAGAACATTCATAACACAATTCTGAACATTCACAACAGCATTCAGAACAATCATAACACAATTCAGAACATTCACAACAGAATTCAGAACATTCATAACACAATTCAGAACATTCACAACAGAATTCAGAACATTCATAACACAATTCAGAACATTCACAACAGAATTCAGAACATTCATAACACAATTCAGAACATTCAGAACAGAATTCAGAACATTCATAACACAATTCTGAACATTCACGACAGAATTCAGAACATTCATAACACAATTCTGAACATTCACAACAGAATATAGAACATTCATAACACAATTCTGAACATTCACAATAGAATTCAGAACATTCATAACACAATTCCGAACATTCACAACAGAATTCAGAACATTCATAACACAATTCTGAACATTCACAACAGAATTCAGAACATTCATAACACAATTCCGAACATTCACAACAGAATTCAGAACATTCATAACATAAATCAGAACATTCACAACAGAATTCAGAACATTCAGAACATAAATTAGAACATAAATCATAACATTCAGAACACAACTCAGAACATAATTCAGAACATTCAGAACACAAATCAGAACATTCACAACAGAATTCAGAACATTCAGAACATAAATCAGAACATTCTGAACACAAATCAGAACATTCAGAACACAATTCAGAACATTCAGAACACAATTCAGAACATTCAGAACACAAATCAAAACATTCATAACACAATTCAGAACTTTCACAACACAATTCAGAACATTCACAATAGAATTCAGAACTTTCACAACACAATTCAGAACATTCATAACAATTCTGAACATTCACAATAGAATTCAGAACATTCATAACAATTCTGAACATTCACAATAGAATTCAGAACATTCATAACACAATTCCGAACATTCACAACAGAATTCAGAACATTCATAACACAATTCTGAACATTCACAACAGAATTCAGAACATTCATAACACAATTCCGAACATTCACAACAGAATTCAGAACATTCATAACATAAATCAGAACATTCACAACAGAATTCAGAACATTCAGAACATAAATTAGAACATAAATCATAACATTCAGAACACAACTCAGAACATAATTCAGAACATTCAGAACACAAATCAGAACATTCACAACAGAATTCAGAACATTCAGAACATAAATCAGAACATTCTGAACACAAATCAGAACATTCAGAACACAATTCAGAACATTCAGAACACAATTCAGAACATTCAGAACACAAATCAAAACATTCATAACACAATTCAGAACTTTCACAACACAATTCAGAACATTCACAATAGAATTCAGAACTTTCACAACACAATTCAGAACATTCATAACAATTCTGAACATTCACAATAGAATTCAGAACATTCATAACAATTCTGAACATTCACAATAGAATTTAGAACAATCATAACACAATTCTGAATATTCACAATATAATTCAGAACTTTCACAACACAATTCAGAACATTCAGAACATAAATCACAACATTCAGAACACAAATCAGAACATTCAGAAAATAAATTAGAACATAAATCATAACATTCAGAACCCAATTCAGAACATTCACAACAAAATTCAGAACATTCACAACTGAATTCCGAACTTTTACAACACAATTCAGAACATTCAGAACACAAATCAGAACATTCACAACATAAATCAGAACATTCACAACAGAATTCAAAACTTTCAGAACACAATTCAGAACATTCAGAACACAAATCAGAACATTCAGAACAGAATTCTGAACTTTCACAACACAATTCAGAACATTCAGAACATAAATCAGAACATAAATCAGAACATTCACAACAGAATTCAGAACATTCAGAACATAAATCAGAACATTCACAACAGAATTCAGAACATTCAGAACATAAATCAGAACATAAATCAGAACATTCACAACAGAATTCAGAACATTCAGAACATAAATCAGAACATTCACAACAGAATTCAAAACTTTCAGAACACAATTCAGAACATTCAGAACACAAATCAGAACATTCACAACACAATTCAGAACATTCAGAACACAAGGCAGAACAATCAAAACATAAATCAGAACATAAATCATAACATTCACAACACAATTCAGAACATATTAATCTTATTATTGATGTGTTTTATCAGAGGAATATCAAAACGCCACTGAAGTGTGATTTATACTTCTGTTCCTGTGTTTACTTGTTTACAATATTCAAATAAAAAGTGCAGAATTATCAACTTGCTTAGATCATGTTTTTAGATCATAATTGTGGTGAATTTAGTGATTCTGGCAAAACAAAAATGCAATTTTAGTTGAGGCTGTGGGCCACCATGCAAAAATCCATCTTAAACCAAGTCAATATATCTAATATTTCTCATTTTGAGATTGTTGTCAGAATATAATAAGATAATTAATTTCTAGACATTTTTACACAAGTATTTTCAGAAAGTATCATTATCTGCCAATAGAGAGATAATTTGTTACACAGTGAAGTGGAAGTAAAGTGACTTTTTTCCAGGAAGTCACACAGTCCTGTTATATTCTGAATAAAAAACATAAATACATTTTAACGTTATTTCTTTAACGAATTTCTGCAGCTCTAGCGCGATCTACACTAACAATAACGTTAGTGTTATAAACAGTCTGCTGAGGCTGTTCTGGCTGAAAAAAACATGAAAAATCTTTTGCTTCTTTTCTTTCCTGCATTTCATTTGGTTTTTCCTCTCAGCGCAAAGTACACCGCACTGAAGAGCTCCTGCAGAACGAGGCAGGAATAAGAGACGTTTTTTGGTCTCAGCATTAAGAAGTTAAAAGACCGTACTTTTATTTTTTGGGCTTTAAGTTGCTGCTTCACACACACACACACACACACACACACACACCCACACACACACACACACACACCCACACACACACACACACACACACACACACACCCACACCCACACCCACACACACCCACACACACACCCACACCCACACACACACACACACACACACACCCACACACACACACACACACACCCACACACACACACACACACACACACACACACCCACACCCACACCCACACACACCCACACACACACCCACACCCACACACACACACACACACACACACACCTGCCCCAAACATCATCATCTGTGCAAAAATTCACTCAGAGGCCGTGCAGAGAGAGGAGAGCGTGTTTATTGTAGCTGAGACGCCGTCCTGCTGATTTTAATAAAGCCGAGGCGCCCAGCTCAGCGAGGAAACGACCGACAGCAACTCTGCATAACAAAGGAAACACGGGGCTTTCCCTGAGAAAGCACAGAGTGGGACACTTCAAATTATTCTCTCTCTCTCTCTGTCTTTTTCTTTCTTCTCTTCTCTTTCTCTCTCTCTCTCTCAGCAAGCAAACCAGCTCATGTTATGAAGACACATACACAAGCAGATAAATTGATTTCTCTTTCCATCTCAGTCAGCCTTAAAGCAAACACACTCCAATGAAATCTGAAAAGAAGGAGACATGGCCTGAGAATTGTTTTCTTCAATATGAAGTAAATAAATTGAATCTGGTGAGGTCACGGCTGGAATACAGAGCAGTGAGGCTTTGCGGATTTTCTCCAAAGGAAAACACCAAGGTTAAAATTTTCTCTCAGCTCAGGAGTCTTTTATTACATCACAGTACGAAATGACTTCATTCCAATCAACGACTAACTCTTTATGTTCCACTGCTCTTCTAATAGAGCCCGCTCAGATGTTCAGATTCAAAGAGGGGCTGAGCAGCGGTGTTGGCTCACGGTTAGCAACGTTAGTAACATTAATTAGCTTTGAAATTGAAGTTCTCTCTTATTACTGCAATGTAGCACAACTATCAACGCAATTTCAGAGAAGCATAAACACTCTGCTTAAACTGTAATGCCACACACAGACATCAACCTGTCCAGGGGTTTGGAAACATCAGAGGTCCATTCTGGTCACCTTCTGGGGTCTGCGCCCAAAACATCTGAGCCTCATGATGAACCACATGACAGTAAGACTAAACTTTAATCTTCTGAACTGTCCATATGAGAAAAACAGGAGGGCAAAACACACTTCCAGAATTCCAGAAATATCATTAGCATGGAATCCCAAGGCACCATCGAGAATAAAAGATTGCTTAAATGTATTCTAACTGCTACTTTAAAAGTGTAATACAACATTAGCACTTCAGGTCAAACATCTCCTTTAAGAGTGTAACAACACCTGGACATCATCAGTGACTGCTATCTAAATGACCAAACCAAAAACATGGCTAGCTTTCATTTTAAAACAATATTAAGGTCTGCATGTGGGTTGTGGTCGATTACTGATCCTTAAAAGAGGAATTAAATCCTTTATATATGCTAAGAAATGCAGAGAAGAGGCCAAAAGCAAGAACCTTTCGTATCAGCACCTTAACACCTTTTAGCATCACACATCGAGTAATGAGTAATGAGATGGGTCCAGGCAAGGAAATGTGGAGAGCTAGATTAAGGTAGATAACAAACACCCTGTAGAATATTTTGGGAAATCTGCTCTGTTTGAGGGACAGCTGGGATAGTCTCCAGCAACCCACCGCGACCCAGAAGGATAAGCGGTTTAGATGATGGATGGATGGATGGATGGATGGATGGATGGATGGATGCTCTGTTTGAGGGTTAGATGTCTGATGGACATTTCTTCCTGAAATGTCTGATGGACGTTTACTCTTGACCTGTCCGATGGACGTTTCCTCCTGACCTGTCCGATGGACGTTTCCTCCTGACCTGTCTGATGGATGTTTTCTGTTGACCTGTCTGATGGCCTTTTTTTCTTGACCTGCCGGATGAACATTTACTCTTAACCTGTCCGATGGACGTTTTCTCTTGACTTGTCTGATGGACCTTTCCACATAATGTGTCTGATGGACATTTACTCTTGATCTGTGCGATGGTTGTTTACTCATGAACTGTCTGATGGACATTTCATCCTGATCTGTCTGATGGACATTTACTCTTGACCTGTCTGATGGACGCTTCCTCCTTATCTGTCTGATGGACGTTTCCTCCTGACCTGTCTGATAGACATTTCCTCCTGATCTGTCTGATGGACGTTTCCTCCTGACCTGTCTGATGGATGTTTCCTCCTGACCTGTCTGATGGACCTTTCCTCTTGACCTGTCTGATGGACGTTTCCTCCTGACCTGTCTGATGGATGTTTCCTCCTGACCTGTCTGATAGACATTTACTCTTGACCTGTCTGATGGACGCTTCCTCCTTATCTGTCTGATGGACGTTTCCTCCTGACCTGTCTGATAGACGTTTCCTCCTGATCTGTCTAATTGACGTTTCCTCCTGACCTGTCTCATTGTTATTTACTCTTGACATGTCTGATGGACATTTCTTCCTGGTCAGTCTGATGGTCATTTCCTCCTGATCTGTCTGATGGACCTTTCCTCCTGACCTGTCTGATGGTCGCTTCCTCCTAATTTGTCTGATGGACCTTTCCTCTTGACCTGTCTGATGGACCTTTCCTCCTTAACAGTCTGATTGACGTTTCCTCTTGACCAGTCTGATGGACATATCCGTTTGACCTGTCTGATGGCCATTTCCTCTTGGCCTGTCTGATGGACATATCCTCTTGACTTGTCTGATGGACATTTACTCCTTACCTGTCTGATGGTCATTTTCTCCTTACCTGTCTGATGGTCGTTTCCTCCTGACCTGTCTGATGGACCTTTCCTCTTGACCTGTCTGATGGGAGTTTCCTCCTGATCTGTCCGATGGACATATCCTCCTGATCTGTCTGATAGTCATTTCCTCTTGATCTGTCTGATGGACACTTCCTCCTGATCTGTCTCATTGTCGCTTACTCTTGACCTGTCTGATGGACATTTCCTCCTGATCTGTCTGATATTCATTTCCTCCTGATCTGTCTGATGGACGTTTCCTCTTGACCTGTCTGATGGACCTTTCCTCTTGACCTGTCTGATGGATGTTTCCTCTTGATCTGTCTGATGGACGTTTTCTTCCTGATCTGTCTGATGGACGTTTCCTCCTTACTTGTCTGATGATCGTTTACTCCTGATCTGTCTGATGGACATTTCCTCCTGACCTGTCTGAGGGATGTTTTCTTCCTGATCTGTCTGATGGACGTTTCCTTCTGACCTGTCTGATGGACGTTTTCTTCCAGTGTGTCTGATGGATGATTCCTCTTCATCTGTCTAATGGTCGTTTCCTGCTTATTTGTCTGATGGACGTTTCCTCGTGACCTGTCTAATGGACATTTGCTCCTGATTTGTCTGATGGACGTTTCCTCTCGACTCCTCGTTCTGACTCAGTGTAACTCTATTATCGCTGTTTCTGTGCAGTCCAATAAGTCCAGCGTCTCTTTGCCCTGCAGAAAATAGTTTTCAGAGATATAACAGCAATCAATATTTCAGTTAAAGCAGAGCAACGATCTGTGTGTGTGTACATGTGCATGATTTTATCTTGCTCTGACATTTCTGTTATGTATCTCTCTCTCTAACTGTATTTGTATCTGTAAGTGAGTGGGAGCTGATCCAGGCAGTGCTGGTTGTATTAGTAATACACAAACACAGTGTAAATGCTGAGAGTGGCTGGAATTCATTCTCTAAAATTTACTTCGAAATAACGGATGAAATGTTGGGTTGAGGAGAGGCAGCGAGATTCAGACAGAGAGAAAGAGATATTACCTTTTTCTTTTCATTTCTGTCTCACATACTTCGTTGTTCATGCATTCTCTCTCTCTCTCTCTCTCTCTCTCTCTCTCTCTCTCTCTCTCTCTCTTTCTGCCCTGGTGGTGAAGCATTAATAGGAGTGTTGGGGTGAACAAGTGCCGCATTATTGGCAGACAGGCAGCTGGGAGAGAGGGAGGGAGGGAGGATGGAGAGAGCGAGGGAGGGAGGACTGTTCTATACTCTGCCAGACGAGCAGAATGATTCTGGGGTCAGATTTCTCCCCTACAGCACTGTGGGGAATTAGATCCATGGCACATCTACAACAATCTGCAGCTATTTGTACAACTCACACGTTTGAAGATGTTTTTTATGGTAGCTTTCTGGTGAAAGTCACAGCCTCCGAAAATCTTTTTAATGACACCAAATCTGTTTCCAGTTCCTTTGGTACATCGACCACTGTGAGAAACATATGTTTTCTTCTGGAAAAGGAGGATTAGGATCAAAGCCCAATCAAAGCAGTGCAGTCTATTGAAATAAATAATGCACTTGCATAATTATGTCTTACCAATGTAATCCTGACATATCCCTCATTATTTTCATCATAAAAAATACAGTGCTTTGCTGTATTGCATAGTGACACTGCTGCAAAACATCAGTGTAGGGTAATGGTGTACTCCCAGAACCCTTCACCCTCCATGGCACTTCATTCTGATTGGCTCTGTCCTGCTGAATCTCTACCCAATTATCAAAATCTGAACCTGTGGACTAATCAGGACTGTCACTAACACTCTGTGTTTTCTAATTGTGTCTGATGGACGTCTGATGGATGTCTGATGGACCTGCTGAGGAGTTCTGAACTATTCTCACATACATACTCACAATGCACACATTTCTCAAAAAGAATCACTCACAATATTCACATTACTCACAGTACTCATATTAGTCACACTCCCCCACTCAATGCTGACAATTAATTAGTTATCACTTATATTAACCACATAACATTACTAATAATATTCACAATAATCAAATTTTCACAATACTTATATACACAAAATATAAAGGAAACAAACACATTGCTTGCATTTCTCACAGGATCCACATCACTCACAATGCTCTCACTGTATTGCAAAGAGAAACTTCTTGAAAAGATCAGTGAAGGTTTAGGTTTTAGCCTAGAACCATTCCACACCCTCTCCTCGCATCACTACAATACTCAGATCAGCTCACAATACATCACTCACAATACTCGGATCTGCTTACAATACTCACATCACTCGCAATACTTACAATACTCACATCACTCACAATACTCACATCACTTACAATACTCACATCACTACAATACTCACATCAGCTCACAATACATCACTCACAATACTCGCATCTGCTTACAATACTCACATCACTCGCAATACTTACAATACTCACATCACTCACAATACTCACATCACTCGCAATACTTACAATACTCACATCACTCACAATACTCACATCACTCGCAATACTTACAATACTCACATCACTCACAATACTCACATCACTCGCAATACTTACAATACTCACATCACTCACAATACTCACATCACTCGCAATACTTACAATACTCACATCACTCACAATACTCACATCACTTACAATACTCACATCACTCACAATACTCACATCACTAGCAATACTCACAACACTTACAATACACACATCACTCACAATACTCACATCACTCGCAATACTCACAACACTTACAATACTCACATCACTCACAATACTCACACCATTCACAATACTCACAACACTTACAATACTCACATCACTCACAATACTCACACCATTCACAATACTCACAACACTTACAATACTCACATCACTCACAATACTCACACCATTCACAATACTCACACTTACAATACTCACATCACTCACAATACTCACACCATTCACAATATTCACAACACTTACAATACTCACATCACTCACAACACTTACATCACTCATAATACTCACATCAGCTCACAATACTCACATCACTCACAACACTTACATCACTCATAATACTCACATCACTCACAATACTCACATCACTCACAATACTCACATCACTCACAACACTTACATCACTCATAATACTCACATCACTCACAATACTCACATCACTCACAATACTCACACCATTCACAATACTCACAACACTTACAATACTCACATCAGCTCACAATACTCACATCACTCACAACACTTACATCACTCATAATACTCACATCACTCACAATACTCACATCACTCACAACACTTACATCACTCATAATACTCACATCACTCACAATACTCACATCACTCACAATACTCACACCATTCACAATACTCACAACACTTACAATACTCACATCACTCACAATACTCACACCATTCACAATACTCACACTTACAATACTCACATCACTCACAATACTCACACCATTCACAATACTCGCAACACTTACAATACTTACATCACTCACAATACTCACAACACTTACAATACTCACAACACTTACAATACTTACATCACTCACAATACTTACATCACTTACAATACTCACATCACTCACAATACTCACATCACCCACAATACTCACAACACTTATAATATTTACATCACTCACATCAGCTCACAATACTCACATCACTCATAACACTTACATCACTCATAATACTCACATCACTCACAATACTCACATCACTCACAACACTTACACCACTCATAATACTCACATCACTCACAATACTCACATCACTCACAATACTCACGTCACTTATAATATTTACATCACTCACATCAGCTCACAATACTCACATCACTCACAACACTTACATCACTCATAACACTCACATCACTCACAATACTCACATCACTCACAATACTCACACCATTCACAATACTCATCACTAGCAATACTCACATCACTCATAATACTCACATCACTCATAATACTCACATCACTCACAACACTTACATCACTCATAATACTCACATCACTCACAATACTCACATCACTCACAACACTTACATCACTCATAATACTCACATCACTCACAATACTCACATCACTCACAACACTTACAATATTTACATCACTCACAATATCACATCACTTACAATACTGTCCACATTAATCACAGTCCTCACACCACTCACTATGCTCAATCACTTACCTTTCTCACAGTACTCACAGTCCTTAAATCACTCAAAATATTCATATTACAACGCTCACAATACACAAATCACTCTTAATATTCACAATTTCACAATACTCAAATTTCTCAAAATACATCAGTCACAATATTTGCATTACTCACAATACTCATCTTAGTTACACTACCCCCACATGATACAAACAATAAATAAGTTATTGCTTATAAAGCCTGCAACAAAACATTCACAATAATCACATTTTCACAATACTCATTTATATACACAAAATACAAAACACACATAATGCTTACATTTCTCACAGTACTCACATCACTTACAATACTCACAATACTCAAATCACTCACAATACTCACAGTACTCACATTACTTTCAGTACTCACATTACTCACATCAACCACAATACCTAAATCACCCACAATACTCACATCACTCAAATCCTGACATATCCCTCATTATTTTCATCATAAAAAATACAGTGCTTTGCTGTATTGCATAGTGACACTGCTGCAAAACATCAGTGTAGGGTAATGGTGTACTCCCAGAACCCTTCACCCTCCATGGCACTTCATTCTGATTGGCTCTGTCCTGCTGAATCTCTACCCAATTATCAAAATCTGAACCTGTGGACTAATCAGGACTGTCACTAACACTCTGTGTTTTCTAATTGTGTCTGATGGACGTCTGATGGATGTCTGATGGACCTGCTGAGGAGTTCTGAACTATTCTCACATACATACTCACAATGCACACATTTCTCAAAAAAGAATCACTCACAATATTCACATTACTCACAGTACTCATATTAGTCACACTCCCCCACTCAATGCTGACAATTAATTAGTTATCACTTATATTAACCACATAACATTACTAATAATATTCACAATAATCAAATTTTCACAATACTTATATACACAAAATATAAAGGAAACAAACACATTGCTTGCATTTCTCACAGGATCCACATCACTCACAATGCTCTCACTGTATTGCAAAGAGAAACTTCTTGAAAAGATCAGTGAAGGTTTAGGTTTTAGCCTAGAACCATTCCACACCCTCTCATCGCATCACTACAATACTCACATCAGCTCACAATACATCACTCACAATACTCGGATCTGCTTACAATACTCACATCACTCACAATACTTACAATACTCACATCACTCACAATACTCACATCACTTACAATACTCACATCACTACAATACTCACATCAGCTCACAATACATCACTCACAATACTCGCATCTGCTTACAATACTCACATCACTCGCAATACTTACAATACTCACATCACTCACAATACTCACATCACTCGCAATACTTACAATACTCACATCACTCACAATACTCACATCACTCGCAATACTTACAATACTCACATCACTCACAATACTCACATCACTCGCAATACTTACAATACTCACATCACTCACAATACTCACATTTTTCCTAGTATTCAAATCACTCTCAATACTCACATCACTCACAATGCATTTCTCACAGTATTTACTCACATTTCTCACAATACTCATTCGCAATACTCAGATTTATTCTAAAATACTCACATCACTAACATCACTTACATTAAACACCCCTAACAAATACAATACCCACGTAATTCACAAGGCTCACATTTCTCACAATTCTCAGAGTAATCAATATTTACATTTCTCACAATATTCACAACATTTACATCACTCACTATTAGCATTACTGATATAATTTATATTACATTATTAACATTGCTCACAATAACACTTGGGTGCTTTGTGTTGTAACACTCTGAGGCTGTTCCAGCTGTCCTTCTCGTGTAACGATATTCAGAGAAAAATCCTCACTTGTACATTTTAACACACACACACACACACACACACACACACACACACACACTGATAAAAGCACTTTTACCACCGGACCCCCAGCCCCCCAACCCCCACCCTGTATAAGGGGCATCTGTGATCTGCATCATCTGAGTCTGTGTGTCACGCACTTCCTCCTGCCGGTTTCCCGCGCTGTTGTTCACGTCACAGCTCTCTCTCTCTCTCTCTCTCTCTCTCTCTCTCTCTCTCTCTCTCTCTCTCTCTCTCTCACACGCTTGTCAAAGCTCCTCCTCACAAATACACACACACACACTCACAGCTCCTCTCTCGCTCAGTCTCTCTCTGTCTCTGTACGGATGTGGATGTGCTGCTTTCGGGATTTTTCAGATTTAAGTTTTTTTATTTGATGTTGTTTGTTTTAGGGTGAGGTTGTTTACTTTAGATTGTCTATTGAAGGTTGTTGTTTAGTGTGTGAAGTGTGTGGGGCAGAGTGGTGGACACCGCGCATTCAGAATGCGGAGTTTCATCCGGGGATTTAAAGCTTCCTCCCTGCAGCCCAGCATGAGAGCTGCTGCGGATCCGGCGCGCCGTCACTGAGGAGGAGGAGGAGGACATCTGTTACCGTGGATCCGGAGTTCTTTCAGTCAGGACCCGGAGCTCTCTCTGTGAGAAGGAGGTCTGTGATTGAGGATCTGGAGCTCCGTAAGTGAGGAGGAGGTCTGTGATTGAGGACCTTTGACTGAGGCTCTGGAGCTCCATCAGTGAGAAGGAGGTCTGTGGTTGAGGATCTGGAGCTCCATCAGTGAGGAGGAGGTCTATGAATGAGAATCTGGAGCTCCATCAGTGAGGAGGAGTTTTGTGGTCAAGGATCTGGAGCTCCATCAGTGAGGAGGAGGTCTTTGATTGAGGATCTGGAACTCGATCAGTGAGGAGGAGGTCTGTGATTGGGGATCTGGAGCTCCGTCAGTGAGGAGGAGGTCTGTGATTGAGGACCTTTGACTGAGGATCTGGAGCTCTGTCAGTGAGGAGGAGGTCTGTGACTGAGGATCTGGAGCTCCATCAGTGAGGAGGAGGATGATGGTGATGAAGGACCACGCATGTGAGTGTGTGTGAGCGCTGAGATGGAGGCGCTCGCGCTGCACGGCCTGCTGCTGCACCTCCTGCTGTCCTGGACTAACGGTCAGTAATCTGTCCCTCACAGGAGAGTAAATGCAGGGCAGAAACAGGGGTAAATACAGGGGAACCACATAGGGGTAAATAAAGAGGAGCAAATACAGGGGCCAGATGGGCAGCAGCTACTATAATACAAACATTTAAAAAATAAGCTGTTTGTTTGTGTTTTTGTGAAATATAAAATTCTTTGAATCTCAAACCTTCATAATGCACCCAGTGTGTGTATGTGTGTGTGTGTGTGTGTGTGTGCGTGTGTGTGTGTGTGTGCGGTGTGTGTGTGTGTGTGTGTGTGTGCGTGTGTGCGTGTGTGTGCGTGTGTGTGCGTGTGTGTGTGTGTGTGTGTGTGCGTGCGTGTGTGTGTGTGCGTGTGTGTGTGTGCGTGTGTGTGTTTTGCTCAGTGCTGTGTGCGTATTACTAAACATTGTGTTTTACTCAGCTGTATGTGTTTGTGTGTTCCATTAGCTGTGTCTGTGTGTTACTAAGCACTGTGTGTTTTATTTAGCTATGTGTGTGTCTACAGTGATGTGAGTGTGTGTGCTCTTCAGCTTTGTGTGTGTGTGTTTTCCAGAGGTATTTATAGAGGGGTGTGTGGTGTGTGTGTGTGTGTGTGTGTGTGTGCGCTCTTCAGCGGCGTTTACGGAGGTGCCGGTGGACTCGAGTGTGTGTGAGGGGGAGGATGTGGAGATGCCGTGTGCGTTCAGAGCTTCTGGAGCTGCTCCGCTCTCGCTGGAGATCCAGTGGTGGTACCTGAGAGAAGCAGCAGATCTACAGCAGCAGCAGCAGCTCAGCACCCAACCTAACAGAGCGAAGGTACCGCACACACACACACACACACACACACACACAGCCTAACAGAGCGAAGATACCACACACACACACACACACACACAGCCTAACAGAGAGAAGGTACCACACACACACACAGCCTAACAGAGAGAAGGTACCGCACACACACACACACACACACACACACACACACACAGCCTAACAGAGCGAAGGTACCGCACACACACACACACACACACACACACACACACACACACACACAGCCTAACAGAGAGAAGGTACCACACACACACACAGCCTAACAGAGCGAAGGTACCACACACACACACACACACACAGCCTAACAGAGCGAAAGTACCACACACACACACACACACACACACACATACACACACAGCCTAACAGAGAGAAGGTACCACACACACACACAGCCTAACAGAGTGAAGGTACCGCACGCACACACACACACACACAGCCTAACAGAGTGAAGGTACCGCACACACACACACAGCCTAACAGAGCGAAAGTAACACACACACACACAACCACACACACACACACCCAACTTAACAGAGTGAAGGTACCATACACACACAC
>NW_023494797.1:21826677-21922986 GCF_904425465.1 Colossoma macropomum
TTAAGTGGCTGAAAAGGCGACTGTCAATATGAACGCCGGCCTTCTGTTCACCTACAGCAATCAATAAATCCAATTTCCAAACGCAGCGCTTATTCTCTCTCCTCTCACAGTTTCCTCTCGGTTTTGTCCTCCTCTCTTCTTTTACCTCACCACACACACACACACACACACACACACACACACACACACAGTCCCTGTGTCTGCTTATCTGTCTTTGTCCTTAAACAGGAAAACCTGTAAAAATCTGCAATTAGAAGATTATTCAAAGCGCTTTCACACTTTGCTCATTTAGTGTGAACTTATCAAACGTTTTCTTCAGTTCAGTTAGTGAGGTGTGAACACTCCACTCTACACCACAACACTCCACACTACCCGAGAGCCCACTAAACAAACTAACCGGGATCACTAAGAGGTCATCATTACCGGCTCTAACAGTCACTGACGTTCATGTTTCTCTGTGATTCTCTAACAGCAGTTACTGGTTTTCACTGTAACACTGACTCTCACTGATCTGTTTCTCAGTGTTACTCTGATCGGCTCTAACGGTCATCAGTCATCACTGATTTATCTAAACTCTTCTGTCCAACGACAGGCGGCCTTCTTTCTTTTTTTTCTATATTGAATACTGTATAAGCGTAAAATCTTATTCTCTGTTCATTTTGCTCGTGTTATTGTTTGCTATCCGGTGTGGACCAGACGAGGATGGGGGTTCCCCTTTTGAGTCTTGGTTCCTCACAGTGTTTCTTCCTCTTAGGCCCAATCCCATTTCTTCTTTTTCCCCTACCCCTTGTTTTCGAGTGTCACCCTAACCCCTTGGAGTTACAAGGGGTAGTGGTTGAAATCTTCCCTCTGAAATGGGACCCTCAAATAAAAAGAGCATCACTTCATTAACAGCTACCAGCGCTGCTCTGTAGGAGACCCTGCCAGTCTGCAGTGACAGCAGAGGAGGGTAAAGTTCAGCTCCTCACTGCTGGGCTTTAGTTACATTTAGGGCATCATATGACTTCAAAGAGGGGGGCAATTATTTATTATCACCCATCCCTAATTCTTCAGTGATATGAAGCTGAAGTCAGATTTTCACCAGCTTCTTGTTCGAATTTTCCCGTTCCACCTTAAATGGTGCAGCAGTTACATTTTGGCACGTCAGGCGTCAGAACTGCTGGACTATTTAAGGTGGAATGGGAAAGTTAGCTAGCTACCGAGACATTAGAATGCTTTTAGTGATTTTTTATGCTTGTAATGAAGAAAAGGAACATAATACATTGAAATGACATTAAACTAAGATAATAAAATGGTTATCATAATTTTTTAGCCATCAGCCATCTTGCCGTTTTTTTCTTTTTTTCTCATAACACTCCGTTTGGAGGGCCATGTAGCCCCAACACTTCGCCCTACCCCTCTATCTCAACAAGAATCGGGACACCCTACCCCTAGACGTGAATGCGCAAAACAGAGGGCTGAGGGCTCAGTGGTAGGGGCGAGGGGTGAAATGAGATTGGGCCTTACTCTTAGGGAGATTTTCTTGCCACTGTCACCATTGGTGACGCTCATGGGAGCTCAGACCCATATTTCTCTGTACAGTGCCTGCTGTAAAAAGCACTATATAAATTAACTTTAACTGGGCTTGTTAAGCGTCTCTGTTGTAATACAAAGTAGAATAATACATTTATAACAAAAATAAATGGGATAGATCTGGATTACGGTTATAAACTTGTTGAAAGTGTTAGTTTTTTGGCTCTAAGGTGAGAGCACCAGAGCACTTCTGTCCCAACTATATTTCTGACCAGTCAACAAATGACCATGTGTCATGTAGTGCACTTTATCTGCTGCAACTTGAAATCCTGTGTGAGATTTTGGAACAATGTGTTAGTTCACATCCCCACAAAACAGTGACTGAAGGAAAATCTTTAGGAAGAACGGTGTTCCATTCCTCTGGAACAGTTCCACAGAGCTGTAGAGTCAATGACAAAGAGCATCGAGGCCGTTCCGGTGGTTTGTGGTGGCCCAACACATTACTCGGACACTTGGTGTTGTTTTTCCTTTAATTGGTCAGCCGTCCGCTTAACTTAACTGTGAAGTGCAGCAGATCTTCAGCAGGAAAGCTGCGCAGTTCTGTTAGCAATTATCACAACAGTAATTGGAAAGAGTACGTTAATAAGAGTTAGTAAGAATTAACGACCACAGAACTGAACGGAGTGGCCGAGGTACTGGTCAGCGCAGCTCTTCAGCATTAAATACATTCAGAATGGAACTGCAAAGATGGCTGATGTTGAATAGTGTGGTTGGTTTCTATGTGGCAGTAAAATGTGTGAGTGCAGTTATAAATACAGTCTCCTCGTCCTCCTTATTATCTACACAATTTACACAACTAAATCTAAATGATTTCATATGAAGCTTTTAGCTGAAGTCACTGGTGTGACCGACTTTATTCTGAGGTAACTGTGAAAAAATAGAATACAAATGGATTAAATTCCATATTTTAGTGGATATTCCATGATTGACAACATGTGGTTTGATGATCTGTGGTAGTTATTTTTTAAAGTGCATTGTTCATTAAAATGTCTCTGGTGTTCCCTTTCTTATGTGTAACACCAATGAGGATCAGTAACACCAGTGACTCCTATGGACAGTTGAATGACCCACATAATATTTTTTCTTAATGTTCATCAAAGATTTCCTTCTATTAAGTTTACATTTTGGAGTTCTCTTATGACATCAATGAAATATAATCATATCAGGGTTTCTGTTAGCAGACATGACATAATCTCGGACACGATGTTCAGCCAAATATTCACTAAAATAACACTTAAGATTTTAAGTAAATGAAATATATTTCCATGATTTTTTGCATCAAATCTAAATGCCTTTTTTAATTCATATAAAACATTTTACTGAAGGAAATTATTGAAAAACTGTTTACATGTAGATTTTGTTCGGGACAAGTTTAAACACTGATCCAAAATAACGGCTTAAGCAAGATCTTTACTAAGATGACATAATCAATACTGATTTGTTTCTGCATTAATAAAGCGCTCTGATTGGGTGAGCTGTGATACCGAATATCTTTTGAAGCCATTAAGGATGGAAAATCAAAGAAAATCAAAGTAACCATTTCAACTGTGTGTTTTCATTAGCAGTTATTATTTTAGGCTATTTGAAAAAAAATGATATTCGTAAAAGGAAATGTTTAATCCAGCCACATGGCTCAATTTGTTTTTAATGTTTATTTTTGTTGGCTATTTGCAAAAATACCTTCATTTAAAATGTATTTGACGTTGTTATTCTGGGATACAGTGTAAGTGTTTCTGCTCATCATTAACATCAGCAGCGTGTAAAGAGGTCACTTCCAGATACGGCAACAAAATTATTGGATCATCGCAAATCAGGCCTTTAAAGTGCTTTTTTAACTTAGTGTGTGTGTGTGTGTGTGTGTGTGTGTGTGTGTGTGTGTGTGAGTGTGTGTGTGTGTGTGTGTGTGTGAGTGTGTGTGTGTGTGAGTGAGCGAGTGAGCGAGAGAGAGAGAGAGAGAGAGAGAGAGAGAGAGGGAGGGAGAGCTAAATAAATTGAAGATGGACAAAATATATGGCTACTATTGTTTTATGCTAATGTGCTTAAAGCTGTGTATATATTTGTAGTTGGGTTCTGATGGTCCAGATCAAAGCAGAAAATTATCTATTGTTGCATTTTATTTCTGGTTCTCTAAGCAACAAACCAAAAGATGTAAACAAAACTCATACGAGTAAAATATCACGACTGAACCGACCAAACGTTCTGGATCTGTTCTATCTGGACTTGCCGGGTTCATCTGTGACTTATGATATTAGAGTTAAAAGCCGCAAGACTCTCTGCGTTACCACGGTTACGACGCAGAGCAGATGAAACCCCTGAGTGTCTCACTGCTTTGACAGAAACCTTGTCACATTAATACACACTATAATTTCTGTGTGCAGTCAAATGTGTATTTGGAGGATTTTATAATGATTTTAAACAGTGGACAAGAATGAAGGGCAGACAGAGAGATTCCTTACTCAGTTAACTACCTTCACTTTCCACAAGTGCATTAAAGTAGCTGTGAGTAGTATTAAGTGTGGAGTTAATCTGAATTGGTGAATTGTAATTGTGTGTGTTGTGTGTAATTGTGTGTGTTGTGTGTCCTATGAATGAGCATGTATTGCAGGAGCTGAACTGGATGTTGTGAATTTGGTCCAAATTTAAACCAGATATTGAGATTTCTACTGCTTAATTTGAACTAATACGCAGGTTTTTTATTACATTTAAAGATAGTTTTAGTCCTGTCCACTGAGAAAATGTTAATAAATCATTTGATGTATTGATTTTCATGTTTACTGCATATATTTGTTTGTATGCATTTTAGATATTAATCATTCATAATGCCACATTTTTGAAATAGTTCTTTAAACAAGTGTTATTCTCAAGTAGATGATGGAAGATTAAAGTTACATTGTTGATTTAAACTGAATTTAAACTGAATCTGAATCGTGAACTGTTATTTATTTTTTTTCCCTACTGTTCTGTCAGTTGTAGTGATTGCTATGTTTTAAAACAACAGATTTTAATGAAAGGGTTGAGGAAGTGTAAATCTTTAATTGACATTTCCTGACAGTTCATCCACTAATGATGTAAAAGCTGTAATGAATCCACTGAGTAAGAAATGACAGTTGAGTTACTAAATAATACAGGAAAAAATTAGGAGCATTCGGGGCACTTTCACACCTTGCTTGTCTGTGGGTCTCGGTCACTGGAATGGACAGAAGTCATTTTTTGTGTAGGACTGTGAAAAAGTGGGTAGCCCAACTTAGATACCATTTCCAAGCGCACTACATACCACAACGTCTAACTGCGATCTTAGAGCATTTCAACTGTCAGACTGCATCACCTGACATCAACCAGAATGATTCACATAAGCCCAATAAATACTTCACACACTCACCTACAGTACTTTAAGTAAAGCATGCGTTCACCACAGGCGTGACTCCTGCTCCACAAAGATGATACCAATCAACAAAGATGATGGGTTCAGAGCTCAAACCACATACATGCAAACTCAAATTCTGACTGATGAAAGAGTCACATGAATCATGTAGATCTGAAGATTCTGTAATTTTGGGAAGCGCATTTGTCCTCGATTTTAATATCGCCACATTCTACAGCAGCAAACCTACCTGAAAGTAACTTTTATATTCTTATTTGTTGCTTCATAAAGTTCTACAGTTTGACAGTTTTGCGTAGCTAGGATCTTACGAGCCCCCTGCCGAAAAATTTGAATACAAAATTTGCAATGTGATTTGTTTGTTTACTCACTATTGTAAAAAAGAACACTGTGAGTGCAACTTCAACCACTACCATCTAACATTAACCTACATGTAAACCTTAATTAGATTATTTACAGTTTTAAAATGGTAAATACTGAATATATTGTGTTGCAGGTTGAGAAGGATGAGATGCATTATGAAAAAGAGGGAGATAAACAGATGTTAGAGCTGTCTGTGTAGTGCTGGTACAAAGGAACTGGTGAGGTATGTTTATTTTAGGGGATTTTAGGGAGTTCTCTTGCTGCACTATGTGATTGCCCCCCTGCCCCCCTGCCTTTATGACACTCATTTGAGTAACTATAGATCAAACTTTTGCAAATATTTACTTGCCAGATTTTAAAGCTGAAGCGCATTAACATTAACTAACAGTTCTGAAATAGGAAAAGAAAGTGAATTAAGATTAAGTGACCCTCATTGGTCCCACAAAGGGGAAATTTCACCTCCACATTTAACCTATCCGTGCAGTGAAACACCACATACACACTAGTGAAGGCACACACACTTGGGAGCAGTTGGGGGTTAGGTGCCTTGTTGGCTCAGGGGATCGAATCAGTGACCTTCCAGTCACAGGGCTGGTTTCCTAACCTCCAGGCCATGACTGCCTCCCCAGCATTGTGAGTAACAAAGTTGGTTTAATTTCCTTGTTATTTCTTATTTTAATTCTGCAAAAATTGTGAAGGTGTGTAGATTATAATAATTTGTAAGTAAAACACTTAGTTTCTGGGTGAAATTAATGCCTTTTAAACTTGTGGCACATATTGATTTGCTGAAACTGCTGAAAGCTGAGGGAGCGTGTACAAATTAAGATCACCAGGCACAACGCACCAGTATGAAACCATATGAAGAATGCAAATCATCAGTGGACAGATTTTCAATAAATATACAGGAGTACATTTTTAAAATAACCCCCTCAAACCTGATTGCAATCCATCCAATGACTATTACGGATAATGCAGTCCAGCATGTTATGTCATCGTCTACTGTTCAGAATAGATAAGCTTGAAAAGTTCTTCTATTTTAGATCCTTCAGTTGCCCCCACTTTGGACAGTGATGTAGCATGGTCACGTGTTTGTGTTGAAAAAACTGTCACTCCGCCCCTCATAGTGCTACGCAGCCACTGGTGGCATGAAGTCACTCACAGTGAGGCATGGTGACCATGGTGACCATGTTACCAGTGAAAATGGGTGCTTATCTGAGGAGAGCTTTCACAGTGCAGAGTGTTTGTTTAAGGTTGAGAAAGGGAGGAGGACACTCGCGTAATACTGGGCTCGTCTGAAATTCAAAAGTTTGACATTTGACAACTATGACTCCCAAAAAATCAACATCCGGTTTATTCCACCTCTGCAGTCGATTGAAAGTGCGTTGAGCGTTCGGCTCACTGCTGCGGTCTGCAGAATGATCACTTGTGGTGGCAGAATTTTACGCCGTAGCTTCAGTAAAAACAATGAAATATCCACTAACATTTGAACACAGCTTTAGTGTCCAGCTAAACAAACTCTTACTGTGAGTGTCCATTTGTTTCTGACCTGAGTTTGCTGATTGCTTTGAGGTGTGAAGGAAGAGATTTTTAGTTAGAAAATGTACCCAGTTTTATCAAAGAAAATGCAGTTGGTTTAAACAGTCAAGCTCTTGCCTGGTGTGGATCTTTCTTGACAGCCGCCACCAGTTTGTCCCGTATAAATGGGGAATGTAATATAGTGTCCCACAGGGCTCTGTTTTGGGGCCCTCACAGTTTTTATTTACAGCTTCTACTCCAACACAATGTTGCTTTTCCCCTTTAAGCTGCTGATATTCGGTTTTACGTGTTGACTCAGACAGATTCAGACACAGTTAAACATAATAGAAGATTATATTAAAGATATAAAAGCCTGGATCAGCAGGAACTTCCTCTTGTTCAAAACTAAAGTGTTGCTGTTGAGTCCAAAGTCTTCTCAAAATAATGCTGCAGATTTCATTTTTGGCTTTAATGGTAACTCTATGAGGTGCTGAGACGTTAGTTTATGCTTTCATAACTATTGGTTCCGCATTAACTATACAGTGTTGTTTCTGACATCTAAAGCTCTGGCGTTTCTTACTGATCTGTTAAAGTGTCCGTCTTCTTAACAGATTGAGTTTCTTGGCTGTTGAGATTAAATTCTCCTCTATATTCCTGAAGCATCACTCTGTTTGTGTTACCTCTGATGGCCTGTGATGCTCCAGTACAGTTTACAGAGAAGCAGCTCCAGATCATGATGCTCCCACCTTCATACTTCATTGTGGAAGTTCTCAGGATCTGATGCTTCTTTCTCCAAACATGACGAGCTGAATTATTTCTAAAGAGTTCTGATTTTGTTTTATCTGACCAGAGAACATTCCAAAAGAGTTCTGATTTGTCTAAATGCTCGTGAGCAAATTGGAGATGGTAAGAAGGTAAAAGTGGCCCAAATCTGATTTTCTGTTTTTTTAGGCTGTTCTTAATATCTTTTAAAGGTGACTGATATGTGACATTAGTGTGAACAGATCACACTCTGAAACTGACCTGCATGTGCAAAAGAGCAATGCAAAAACAATGGAGTCTGCAGTAACAGCCGGTAGCCTAAAGTTAACACTCATGTTAATGTGCAGTGGAGGCTTCGGGTTTCATCTCCACCAGCATCACCAAAGCTATCAAGACATTCTGATGGCTGACAGCTGGACTCATCACCCAGAATGTGCTCGAGCTCACTGAAAAAAGGGCACGTAATTCAGCCACAGCCACGTCTTCAGTTTGTGTCTGTGGTTTCTACAGACTTTGCTTTCAGACTTTAAACTTTTCTTTGGTGCTGCAGCCTCGTCCTCGTCCTCCTACAGTCGTGTTCGGCCATTTCTTTTCATTTTTGGATATGTGTCTTCTGATTTTATTTGTACAGAAACCTCAGCACAAATGTGTTTGAGATCTCATCAACGTTGGATTGACATAACTTGAATTCCGATCTGGCTGTTCATATTGCCGCATATTGGATATGTAGAGGATTTCAGTATCACATGTGAAAGTGTCCCAAATCGGAATTGAAAATTTCAAATTCAGTGTGTTTTTGCTGTTCATACTGACACACAGACACACATCTGTGTCATTTATGAAGAAAAAGATCAGATTTGGGCCACTTTAGCCTGCTGAAATTTCACCCCCACCTCCTCCCCCTTCTCCTTCACCTTGTCCACACCTGCGCTTGATCTTTAATATATAGGGGGGTCAGTCTTCCTGTGACCCACAGAGGCCATACTGAACTCCAGCCCAGAATTCCTCAGAGTTCCCCTCCTCTCATTATCTCATTTACCAAGGAATGGTCTGCATTCACAAAAACCAGTTGTACTGTGAATGGTCTTCCCAGTCAATGGCAACTTCTTTTACAATGACACCAGGTGCAGTTTACATGCAAACATGTTTTTTTTTTTAATGTAGTGCCTCAATACTTTTATTCCTATCAGTTTCATTTTTAATCATATCTTGGCTTATGCATATGAGTACATATTTTTCAGTACATATCATCACATTTATAAGTCAGTATTTATAAGTCAACAGATATTGTTTCTGTGAATTTGAAGAAAAATACATGCAATGAATTGAATATCAAAAATGAAAGTGTCTGTGTCTCAAAAGCACAACCAGTTTCCACCAGAAAACCTCAGATAATTTGATCATAACAATATCATATGATATCATAGTAAAATGTATTGTGATAAGATCACGAAAACCTATCTAATCTCGACCAATGGACCACAAGTTGAAAATGTCTCAAAAATAAAATTTTTAGCAGAAAAATTGAGTTTTGTTTTTGAGTGTGTTTATACACACACACACGCATACACACAGAAACTTATGACCATTGGACTGTTTCCGTGTGTAATGAGTGTGAACACATCTAACCTCTAAATAGAACCACAAACCAGCTAGTTTTGTTAGTTTGTTTGTATATGTATGTATGTGTGTGTGTGTGTGTGTGTGTGTGTGTGTGTGTGTGTATGTGTACACACACTCACTGTTAAGCCTGGCTTCAGCGTCTCCATGGGAACCTGCCACCATTTTGTATGTGGTGGTGCTGACCACTGTGGCCAGCTGGAGGCTTTAAAATGAGAGCACAAGCAGAACCTGCTGGAATAAAGATTCACAGATAAACAGAACAGATTTCTCTGATCTGTTTCTAAAGAATTTAACTCTTAAATTCACCATATTATTTAAATTTTTCTCGATCAGTTTGTAGACTGCTTAATATAAGGTTCAAATGAATTTACCAATTGTTAAACACGTTCATTTAATATTTAAATGCCCATGTTAAGGCATATTTTGTAATACAGAAATCTTGTAATTCACTTTGAAAGTAAATGTTTTTCACCTGCAGGCTTTACCCAAGATAATGCAAATTTCTTTAAGCCTAGTAATGGGAATTTCAGTGAAAGTATGAAGGCTGGGTGAGTGGGCGTGGTTATTAAGTCGAAGTATGAAGGCTGGGTGAGTGGGTGTGGTTATTAGGTTGAAGTATGAAGGCTGGGTGAGTGGGCGTGGTTATTCAGTGAGAGTATGAAGGCTGGGTGAGTGGGCGTGGTTATTCAGTGAGAGTATGAAGGCTGGGTGAGTGGGCGTGGTTATTCAGTGAGAGTATGAAGGCTGGGTGAGTGGGCGTGGTTATTCAGTGAGAATATAAAGGCTGGGTGAGTGGGCGTGGTTATTCAGTGAGAGTGTGAAGGCTGGGTGAGTGGGCGTGGTTATTCAGTGAGAGTGTGAAGGCTGGGTGAGTGGGCGTGGTTATTCAGTGAGAGTATGAAGGCTGGGTGAGTGGGCGTGGTTATTCAGTGAGAGTATGAAGGCTGGGTGAGTGGGCGTGGTTATTCAGTGAGAGTATGAAGGCTGGGTGAGTGGGCGTGGTTATTCAGTGAGAGTATGAAAGCAGTCATATATATATATATATATACAGTGATATATAATTTATATGTGAAAATGCAGTTTTGTTTTTTTGTCTACTTTAAACTAAGCTTGATCCTCTGTGTTTTTGTTGTTTAGGTTCTGGAGCCATGGCAACCACTGAGCCACTCCTCTACATCACCCTGCTGATCCTGCATAAGTTCCTCCCCTTCCTGTTTGCCCACTGAAAGACTTCAACCAAACAATATGACATTTTCACTTTATTTACCAAACAGCAAAGGGAAAATATATAAATAAATAAATATATCTACCATTATGGCACATCACTGACACAGATGGGATGCAACGAAGAATTTGGGAACATGACGCTGAAAAAAAAATTAAATATCAGTGAATGGAAAACGTCTCAGACCTGAACCGATGGAGACTCGTCTGGAGCTGATGCTAAACGGACTGTTTAAGAAAAGCATGATAAAAATAATATAAAAAGATTCTATGTGAATTAGAGATCACTTTGTGTCCTAAACACACACAACCCATCAAACGCTGCGTTCCGTTTCCAGATCCTCGTGTTCGCCCTGCTGAGTGCATGGCCCTCTTTATTTATTTTTCAGTGAAAATTAATTTCCCTTAATTTTTAATTTTAGATTTTTTATTGATTTTGTATTGTCCTATGGATTCTTGTCAGTGTGAACATTTAAGAATGAAGTTGATTTTAATTTTATTGGTTCAATCAAAACAACAATGTACACATTGTTTTTTTTTATTTATTTATGTTTATTTGTTGCTTTTTTTGCATGAACTGTTGAGCATTTCTGATCTGATGGTCAGTGAAACTCATCTGTGTTTTATTGAGAGAGTGTGTATGTCTTTTCCATTATTTGGCTCTACAGCAGGTTTTTTTTACGGTGTACACAAATACGACCTTATATATTTTGATCAAATAAGGCACATGTTTCCATAGTTGTTGTTTGTCACCTTCAATAATGTTTATTTTTAATAAAGATGGTGATCACCTTAAAACATTCATTTATAAAGAAAGAAAAAAACAGTATGTTCCCAACACCAGTTAAAATAAAGGTTGTTTCTTTTGTAATAACATTCGTTCTGTGAAGTTTTATATTTGACATCAGAATGAATGTTCATTTTTCTCTTTATGACTCAAACTCACCTCAGCTGCCTCACATATTTGTTTCTCATGTGCATCTAAAGTAGCAA
This sequence comes from Colossoma macropomum, assembly GCF_904425465.1. Lineage (NCBI taxonomy): Eukaryota > Metazoa > Chordata > Actinopteri > Characiformes > Serrasalmidae > Colossoma > Colossoma macropomum. The sequence goes on from NW_023494797.1 coordinate 21,838,109, forward strand.
ATGTTTGTGAGCTTAGATATTAGATAATATACTTGCATAATGAAGGAGAAAGTCAAAGGAAAAAACAGGAATTTCCAAAGCTGGAGTTCAAAAACTGATTAAAAGCTACAAAGAAAATGTGCCTCCTAACAACCACCTGGAAGAGCTGGTCGACCCCAAAACTGCCCCCATCAGATAAACAGCACTTAAAGCTTTCATCTCTGAGAGAGAGGAGAAAATCAAGATGCTTCAGATCTGAAAACATCCACAGGTGTTTCTGTCCATCCTTCCACGTTGACTAACTGACCTCAGATCTCTGACTGACTGATTTCAGACTGACTGACCTCTGATCATAGACTGACCGATTTCAGATTGACTGACTTCAGACTGACGGACCTCTGATCATAGACTGACTGGCCTCAAATTAACTGGCTGACCAACCTCTGATCTCAGAATGAGCTCAGACTGAGAGATTGATCTCTGACTGACTGACCTCTGATTTCAGACTGACTGACTGACTTCTGATCTCATATTGACCTCTGATCTCAGACTGACTGACTTCTGATCTCATATTGACCTCTGACCTCTGATGATTCTGATCTCATATTGACCTCTGATGTCAGACTGACTAACCCCAGATTGACCGACCTCTAATCTCAGACCGACTGACCTCAGACTGACCTCTGACTGACTGACTTCTGATCTCAGACTAACTGATCTTTGATCTGTAAATGAAAAATTATTGACCTCTGTCCTCTGACTGATTTACATCTAACTGACCTAGTCTGACTAACTGACCTGTGAACTCTGCCTGACCTCTAAACTCATGAGACTGGCTGACTGACTAGCTTCTGACCTCTGACTGATTGACCTCAGACTGACTGACTGACCTCTAAATGAACTCTGACTGACCTCTGTCCTCTGACTGATTAACATCTGACTGACCTAGTTTAACTAATTGACCTCTAAAATCTGACTGGCCTCAGACTGACTAACCTCTGACAGACCTTTCCCTGACTGACCCTATGAGAGAAAGAAAGAAAAAAGAAAGACAAAAATGTTACCAACAGCCTCGGTTACTCCACTTCTCCTCCTTTATATCATCACTGGGTCACTCCCCACCCGCTCACCTTGGACACGTCTGGTCACTTCATCAGTTTCTATGATGCAGCAACTTATATTCAAAATGTAATGTTTCAATTAGTTTTCAAAAATTAATTATTTTTTGAACATTAATTGTTTGACTAAGCAGTAAAATATAAACAAATAGTACACTGTAAATATAAAAACACTGGGCTTTCAGAAAAACCTTCAGATTGTTTCATAAAGGCTAAATCCTGATTAAGAGGTAAAGAGGTAAGTGTGTTACTGACATCCTGTTTTACTGAAAACATAAACAACACCCAAACAACACTAACAACAATACCCAAACACAGCAACAACACCCCAGCACCACCTCAACACCACTCCAACAATACCCAAACACTACTCCAACTAAACCCCAATACCACTTCAGTAACACCCAAACATTACTCCAACAAAACCCAAATGCCATTCCAACACCCCAACAATGCCCAGACAATACCCCAATACCACCCCAACAACACACAGACAAAACCCCAAAATCTCAACACCACCCCAACAAAATCCAAATACAAACCCCAACACCACTTCAGCAACACCCAAACATTATTCCAACAAAATCCCAACACCCAAACAGTGCCCAGACAACACACCAGCACATAAACAACACCAAAATAATGTCCAGACAACATCCCAACTATGTCCAGATAACACCCCAATACCACACCAACACCAGACAACACCCCAACAACAATCTTTCTCAGAGTGACTCCTCTGCATCCAGCACTGACTGTGTTCTTTCAATGTTTTAGTCTGAGTCTGTTTGTCTTTCTGTCTCACTTTCTGTGGGATGATGTTCCCTCCATTATTTCTGCACAGAAAGAGTGGGCTCATTTTAAAAGGGTTACGGGTTATCTAGCTGGACATCCAGCCCAGTTCACCCTCTGCGACAGGAAAGAGTAACGTTTCCGTAGATGTTGTGTTGAGCGACTGAGAAAATGAATTCAGCACAAGAAACTTCAGTGAATAAATCAGTGGATGAGTGGCAGCTTCAGTGCGGTACAGCATTTCTTCTTACAGAGCCATGAGCTCTGTTGATCCTGGTTCCGCCTCATCAGTGGAGTGAGAACAGGGTTAAGGAGGAATTTTTTACATCATCTAAGCCTAATATAGTGCTAAACATTGTCCTGATGCATTTTACCTCCAATTCACCTGCAAAAGGACTGAGGCAGCTAAAGGAGGAGAATACAATAGGAGAGCACAATTAACAGTGAAAATAAAGTGAAAGTGTGTGAGTGCACAGCTTCCATCTAATCCGGTTAAGCTAAAACCCTCAGAGAGATTCAGCCCAAGACTCAAAACAATTACCCCCGCCAACAGAGCGTGTCAGCTTTGATCACACTGTTATTGTCTCAGCAGCTCATTCTGAACAAAACATCTACACCGACGCTTCCTCAGACAAAACACACCAACAAACACAACTCGTTAATGAACTCTCATCAGCGCACACTCAGCTAAGACTGTCCCTCAGAGTCACTCCTGCCAAAACAAAAGACAACTGGAAAAGATAAATGTTTGTACATCCAAATGAAACTGATCTAAATGTGAATCCAATTCAGAAATTGATTATTTAAATGGCCACTGCTGCATCTGGACCTTGACTGTTGAGATTTCAGACATTATAAAATAATAGCCTTCTAAAAGGATTTTTATTTACTGCTGGTGTCAGGAAGGTAAAAGAATAGAATGTATCTCCCCAGTGAAATGATCAGTGTCCAAAGCAGCCAGCAATAACTGAAGGAGGTCTGATTGTTTTTCTTCTTCATCATTGACTCTTTCCTCTGTTGTGCTGTATTAGTGTAGCTCAACTACTGTATCCAATCAAGCAAGCAAGGTTTATTTATATAGCGCTTTTTACAACAGGTGTTGTCACAAAGCAGCTTTGCAGAAAAATCCAGGTCCGAGCCCCCATGAGCGTCGCCAGTGGCGACAGTGGCAAGGAAAAACTCCCTAAGAGCAAAGAGGAAGAAACCTTGAGAGGAACCAAGACTCAATAAGGGAACCCATCCTCCTCTGGTCGACACCGGATAGCAAACAGCTTTAGTATAAAGTATTATAGTACAAAACTGGGAAAACAGGCAGAGCAATAGTTAATTAGATTAGTTTTAGTTTATGCAGCAGCAGCATAATCGGGAGGGTCAGTTCATGAGGGTGAGGTTTGCACAGCGTTGTACAGCAAGAAGCTCAATGGTGGTCAAGCCAGTCCAGAAGGCTGCCGAGCAGTGGCACCTGATCAAGGCAGAAGAAGCAACAAGATGAGATGCACAGGATGGGCAGCTGTTCAACTCGGTAAAGGAAGGAAAACACACAGATAGTTAGTTCTGTAAAGAGTGACTGATCACAGATTACAGTGTAACAGAGCAGCAGAGACTCCAGCAGGTCTAGTTATCACAGCCCTTTACTAAAAGGGAGAAAACAGAAGGTAACGGAGACATGAGGCTCCCTGAGATATCGGCACCCCTCCACTCCACCGTCAGCAAACCTGAGTGAGCGAGTGAGAGCAGCAGGACGACAGCACCAACACTCCCAGTTTACCATAATACTCTCTGACCATGAACCCCAGATCTGCACCTTTTATCTGACAGGGAAAACTAATTACCAAAGGCTCCACTAAACAAGTGGGGTTTTAGCCTAGACTTAAAGACTGAGGCTGAGTCTGAGTCCCGAACACTGACTGGAAGATTATTCCAAAGCTGGGGGGCTTTGTGTGAGAAGGCTCTCCCCCCCGATGTAACTTTAATTCTAGGTACTAATAGTAAGCCAGCACCTTGTGATCTAAGTAGCCGCGATGGTTCAAAGTAGGAGAAGTGTTCACTGGTACTGAGGGGCGAGTCCGTTTAGAGCTTTATAGGTCAGTAAGAGAATTTTGTAATCGACACTATGCGTTTACACGTTTACTCACGTTTACTCAGTAGGGGCTATTGTAAAGGAATGGTTCCCTTGAAGAACAATAAATGAACCCAAAAAGCCAAAGTTGAGGTGGCATAGTATTTCAACTGAGGAGGGCACAGTATTCCTACTGAGGAGGGCTCAATAATTCTACCGAGGTGGGCACAGTATTCCTACCGAAGAGGCTACAGTATTCCTACCGAAGAGGGCACAGTATTCAAACTGAGGAGGGCACAGTATCCCTACTGAGGAGGGCAGAGTGTTCCTATTAAGGAGGGCCCAGTGTTCCAACTGAGGAGGGCACAGTATTTCTACTGATGAGGGCACAGTATTCCTACCTAGGAGGGGACAGTATTGCTACTTAGGAGGGCACAATATTCAAACTGATGGGGGCACAGGATTTCTACTGAGGAGGGCAGACTATTCCAACTGAAGTGGGGGGGGCAGAATGTTCAAATTGGGGAGGACACAATATTCCAACAGAAGAAGGCATTGTCCCTCATGTCCTTCTGTGGCTATAGGTATTGGTTCCTCCACACAACAGGACCACATTCTACGCTGCAGAATGCGGTTCAATCCCCTGCCTAGGCAAGCACCCTACACTATACCAATAAGCGTCCTTGGGCAAGACTCCCAACACTACCTTCGCTTACCTGTGTGAAAATGATCAAATTGTAAGTTGTTCTGGATAAGAGCATCTGTCAAGTGCTGTAAATGTACCAACATTTAGCATCAACACTTCCTTGCTACTTGCAACTCCCACCACATTTCAACACATCACTCAGTATTACTATTACTGCATTACATTAAAGCCAGAATGACACCACAGTAATTGATATTAGATTAGGTGGGTTGATGTTTACACAAAGGAAGGCAAACTAATGTTGTAAAATACTGCTGAAATCAGTAACATTGCTAGTGTAGTTTTTTATTTACATTTACAGCATTTAGCAGATGCTGTTATCCAGAGTGACTTACAAAAAGTGCTTTGTTGTCTACTCAGAGAAAGTATCTTTGCTAGTTATAAATAGGTTAGAGAGAAAGCTGGTCCTGAGCTCAGATACTGCTAGAAACAAAAGCCCATGTTGATACCTAGAGAAAAAGAAACAGAATTAAACATAGTGCAGTACAATACATTTCAATAAGTGCTGTACAATACACTTTCATTCAATGCCATTAGGTAGGGAGGGGCTGGTCCGTTTTTGGTTTTTTAGGCAAGCATCAAGGTTTTAAATCTAATGCAGCTACAGGAAGCCAGTGTAGGGAGCGCAGCAGTGGAGTGACATGACGTGACTGAACTTAGGAAGATAAGATTAGAAGACAAGCCGTGCTGCTGCATCCTGGGTGAGTTCAGGGGCTTGATGGCCTGCATAGGGACAGCAGCCAAGTGAGAGTTGCAGTAGTCAAGTCTTGATATGACAAGAGACTGAACGAGCACCTGGGTGGCCTTGAGTGAGAAAGGGTTGAATCCTCCAGATGTTGTACAAGAGAAACCTGCATGACCTAGTCAGGTTTGCAGTATGAGCTGAGAACGATAACTGGCCATGCAGAATCACACAAGACTTCTTGCATCTTCAGACAGAACAAGTAGAGAGTTCTCGAATGAGATGGCAAGATCATGAGGAGGGCCTGCAGTTGAAGGGATAGCAGCTCAGTCTTGCTAGGATTGAGCTTCAGGTGGTGAGCTGCCATCTATGAAGAGATGTCAGACATGCCGAGATGGGACTGGAAACCTGAATATCAGAAGGTGGAAAGGAAAGCATTAGTTCAGTGTCAATAGCATAGCAGTGGTAAGACAAGCCATGAGATAATATTACTTCACCAAGAGAATGTGTCTAAAGTGAAAAGAGAAGAGGACCCAGCACCAAGCCCTGTGGAACACCAGTGGAGAGCCTGCATGGAGAGGATGTGGAACTTGAACCACTTCCATGCAAAGCCAGTGATTCCAAGGTTCGTGAGGACATCCAGAAGGATTTTATGGTTGCCTGTGTCAAAAGCTGCTGAGGGGTCAAGAAGAATCAGAAACAATGACAGTTTGGCTGATCTTGCTGCCTGGAGCTTCTCAGTCACCGCTATAAGGGCAGTTTCTGTTGAGTGCGCCAGTTTGAAGCCAGACTGGTTGGGGTCCTGGAGTTGGTTCTGAGTGAGAAAGAGAGACAGTTGATTACAGACTGCACGTTAAAGAATTTTTTAAAGGAAAGAAAGGAGTGATACCGGTCTGTAGCTGTTGACATCAGACCTTTCAAACGTGGGCTACTTCAGGATGGGAACCACTCTTGCAGTCTTGAAAGGTGATGGAACTGACAAGGAGTTGTTCATGAGAAAAGTGATAAAGGGCAGTAGATCCATGGAGATTGACTGGAGCAATGTGGATGGGATGGGATCCAGTGGGCAGGTGTTTGGGTTACTGAATTTGATCAGTTGTAGGACATCATCAATGGCCAGAGAAGAAGTGGTTGGTATGGCATAGTGAGTAACACCTCTGCTTTCTCCGCTGTAGACTGGGGTTCAATCCCCACCTGGGTAAGCACCCTACACAATACCAATAAGCGTCCTTGGACAAGACTCCTAATGTTATTTTGCCTACCTGTGTAAAATGATCAAATGTAAGTTGCTTTGGATAAGAGCGTCAAATGCCATAAATGTAATGTAATGTAATGTAAAAACAGTTTATGGGATTGAGAGCAAGAGAACGAGGACTAATGGAAGGAGTAGAGACCAAGGGAAAAGACTGGTGGATTCTATCCACCTTCTCCTCAAAGAAGGTGACAAAATCTTTAGGAATGAGAGACGGGGGAAGAGGAGGGTTGAGGAGAGAGGAGAAAATGCTGAAGAGCTTGCGTGGATCAGATGCTAATCTTCTACCTCACTGGACACAGCTACAGAAAACATCTGTAGCTGTGTCCAGTGAGGTAGAAGAAAATGAGTCAGGATGGGGAAGGGTAGTCAGTATAGTTAAAGAAGTGAAAGTCGAGGGAGGAACAGAGTGCAGTTTGCGTTGAGTAAGAGCATGAAGGGGTGGTATGGACAGGAGTAGCAGGGAGGGACAGTGTGAAAAATAGAAAGTGGTGATCAGAGCAGTGAGAGGAGTTACTGTGACCTCCAGCGCAGAGGTAGGTCTGCTGAATATCAGGTCCAGAACATCGCCTGCTCTGTATGTTGGAGGAGTCTGGTTGAGGGTAAGGTCAAAGGATGATAGCAGTGTTAAGAGGCAGGATGACTACAAGCTTGTCCAATGGAAGATTGAAGTCACCCAGAAGTATCAGTGGGGTTCCAACAATGGGGAAAAGACTCAGAAGAATATGTAACTCATCAACAAAGTTGCAGAGAAGAGGGAGGATAAAAAGACAATGATGTGAAGTTCAGTAGGAAAAGATACAGTGACAGCATGGTACTCAAAGGAGGAAATTAAAAGATGAGAAAAAGCAAGTGGAGTGAAACACTACTTTCTAGACAAAACCAAACCTGTGCCACCACCCCTGCTGGTCTGTCTCGGAGAATGGGAGAAGTGAAAGGCAGAGGACAGTGCCGGTGGAGTCGCTGAGGTCTCCGTCAAGGCCAGAAAGTGCAGTGAATGGAAGGATGCTTGGGCTGAAATTAAGTCTGCCTTCTGCACTGCAGATTGGCAATTCCAGAGCCAATCTGCCACCCTTGTCTGAGATTCTGATGACAGTGGGGGGTAGATAAGGTTACTGGAATTGCAGATCCTGCAACGATGAAGCGTTCCACAAGATCTGTGAGATGAGAAGACAGGTGTTGTGAAACACATGATGGACATGCAAAACTAAAGCAATTGAGATGTAAAGAGTTAATGAAGAATAACAAAGTGATACTTAGCCAAAGTTGAGCAGTCACATCTCTATTAATGATGGATGGGATAGACAGGTGTGCACGGATACCTCCTCAATAGCCCAGCCTCTACAATTCACACCTTTGGCTAATCTGAAACCACACCTGAAACTAGTAATTACAATTAAGCACTAGGTTTCACAAGTGCCTTGTGACTAAAAGAGTTTAAGCTAAAGAAAGTCTCAACTCAGAGCCTACCTTTACCAGCAGAAAGACAAATCTCAGAAGACACAAGCACACTATCATTGCTGACAGAAAACCTGATGAATTCCCTTAATGATATTGAAAGTTTTGTTCCATTTATTTGAAACTATTTGTGCAGAGTGTAAAATGAGCTTTAGCTAATATTATTTAATATCTAAATTAATGGCATTGGCACCTCCATTGTTGGTACCTTTATATGCTGATGACACCATTCTGTACGGTGACTATGTTGGTACTGCAGTGGAAAAACCTCCAGCATTCTTTTAATGCCATACAATCAGCTTTTTTTGCAATCACAAAAGAATCTTAAATGCAGAGAAAACTAAATTTATGCCATTTTCCTGAGCCTCTAACAGTGTATATAATATAAATATCTCGGCATATGGCTAAATGATAAATGCACTTTTAAATACTACATTAACATGCTCACATGTAAACTGAGGCAATAATTCAGCTTCCTATATTGAAACAAAGTACATTTCCCAAAGCAAACAAGGGAAAACATTGTTAAAATCATCTGTAATGACTCTAAAATATCTAGACTCTGTACACCACTCTGCTTTATGATTCATTACTGGTGACCCTACAGGCCATCACTGTGTACTGTATGAAAACGTCAGCTGGTCATCTCTGTCTGTGCGTGGGGAGACACACTGGCTTCTCTTTATTTCTGAAGTTTTTACTGGCTGTATCCTATCGTACATCACAGAAATGCTCAGTGTAAATAGTGCAGTTTATCAGACTTGTTCCAGTGACCGAATCAGCCTTCAGGTGCCGAGAGCTTTTACTGAACTAGGAACATCTGCTTTTAGCTGCAGAACCAGTGAGCTGGAGTTCATTACAGGAAAATCTAGCTTCACTCACTGGAGTCACATTTTGGTCCTAACCACCACCACTCAGCACATTTGATATGTTTTTACAATCTAATTTTTTCAATCCCTATTTTCTGTATAGCTCGGCTACACTGTAAATAAGGGGTAACCCTCAGTGAACACTGTGTTTGAATAAAGGTTGATTGATTAATGTTTATTGGTGTTTTCACTGTGATGTATTTTATGTGTTACAGATGTGTTTTGTACTGTCTTGCTATGTACGACAGTACAGCAGGTTTTAGTAGGACCATCACTGATAAATACGTTCACTGAGGGGCAGCGTGTATCTGTGGCTCCTACAGCTGAGCCATTAATCGGACTGTTAACAGAGTAAAATAAACGTTCATATCTGCAAGTAGTTGCAAAAAAGCAACTCAGTTTAAAGCAGAATATAAGCACTGCTGTAGAAAGACGCCTCTGAAACTCACCCTTCAGTGTAAGAATGGCCTCAATGATTGTGACACCCCTCTTATGTGGTACGGTGGGCCGTGCTGAGCTGTGTGTGGACTGAAAGCTGAAATGAAAACTGGGTTTAAAGCCGAGTTTGTGTGAAGGACGTTCTGGATGTTAGCAACAGACAAACGAGCTCAGTCCCCAACCTGAATCCTTAAAGACCCCCCCATCCCAGAGGGACCTCCACGGCTGAAAGCAGAGTTATCTCTGTCCAATCCTCTCTCGCTCGCTCTATCCCTCCGGCTCTGCTTCAGATTGTTTTTCTCATAACACATCTTCCAGCTCATGAGAAGTGACAGCTAAACATCTGTCCCACCGCTCTGTATCGGGGGACAGTCAGGGTGGTCGACAGGAGCACAATGCTTCAGCTTACCCTCTGTGGCATGAACAAACGAAAATAGATTTTCTGACTTGAACCCATGTTTTCATTTGTCATCTTTTCTTCTCATGTTATTGCACTGCTGTTAGCTCATGTCTGAAAATGTGGTGAGGAGAGACGCTTGTTGGTTTTCTCAGTTTAGCTATGATCTTTATAATTGCAGAGACTTGACAAGAATACCTGTCAGCATGAAATTAAAACCAATTAAATAGAGAGACAATTGACTGTCCGGAGCAGCACTGCATAAGGCAGCCCAAATTTTTTGAGCTGTTTCAGGAAATGCAGGCGCTGCATTCATGCATGTTGCTTCTGTCTTAAAATACAGCTAAGCTTTGCTCTGTATGTGATCGCAATTTTAAACAGAAAGTGCAGTGAAACAGTTCAAGTGATTATGACATTTGTTTTATCTAAATTGTTGTTTTTAGCCACTAATTTTCCTCCAAATGACAGATGTGTGATGACATTAAACAAAATGTGTGTTCATTTTTATTTGGGGAGGCAGTAGGAAAGTTACAAAGCGGGAGGTTTTATATAAACCCAGAGAAAAAGGAGGCGTTGGTGCAGTAGAGTTGGGGAGAAAATTAAAAATTGCATTTTGTAAAAATGTAGCTCAAGCCATGAGCAGAAACTCAGAGTGGATAGGAAATAAAAATGCTTGGAAGAAAAAAAAGGGCAAGGTGAGGCGAAACAAAACGTCTTTGTATTTAAATAATATTCCTTAATAAAGTTTGTTATAAAAAGCAAAACCAGCAAAAAAATACATAGAATAATTAATTAATTAATTGAAAATATATATTTTAGGTTGGTTAGCTGGTTGGTACTTTATCTGTCTTCTTCTAATCTGTGTCATGAACCACTAACCACTACTCCTCTCATAACCCCTCACTTTAAATGTTTGTCTGATAAATAAATATTTAAATAAACAAACAAAATGAGCAAGTTATCGAGTATATCAGTGAGTGAGTTAGTGATTTAGTGAGTATGTTAGTAAGTTTGAGTTAGTGAGTGAGAAAGTTAGTGAGTGAGTATGTCGGTGAGTAACTTAGTGAGTAAGTATGAGTTAGTGAGTTACTGACAGTGAGTGAGTGAGCAAGGGAATTAGTATATACGTGAGTGAGTGAGGGTATAAGTTAGTGAGTTAATGAATGAATAAGTGAGTGAGTAAATAAGTTAGCGAGGGAGTGATTAAGTTATTGAGTAAGTTAGCGAGTGAATGAGTGAATAAGTTAGTGAGTGAGTGAATAAATTAGTGAATGAGTGAGTGAGTAAATAAGTAAGTGGGTGAGTGAGTGAAACATTCTGGAATTTTCTGGAAGCCTTTACGCACACACAGTGTGCTTTATGTTGGGTCTTCTGATGCTCTGGCCTTCCAGGTCATATGACTTTAATCAGTAGATCCCACTGAAATTTTAACTTTCTGTTTTTTGACTTCATTGATGATATTCACCCCCAGTAACGCTCTGATATTTCCATTAGGACCTCTGTCGAATACACCCATCAGTGTTAAACACACTCATAACTGCAGAAGAGTCACCATTTCACACTGTACATAATCACATCTACTTTATTAGGTTGGGAACGACGGCAGCGGAGCTACACGAGAAAAGCATTACAGCACCTTTAATTCCACCATACAGTGACAGGAGAAATTGCAGGGCAAGACATCAAGGAGGGAAAGAGAGGAAGAGGGAGAAAGTGGCAGAAAGCTTTTAATTTCATTTCAGACTGAAAGCATGACCTGCATTTGTGTTTTCACCTGATTTTAGAGCGGGGTCATTTTCATACCTCTCCAGAGAAGCTTTCTCTAAAACAAATTTTGCCTACGCTAATAGATTGATTTAATCAGTTTGCCCCGTATACACTTTAACAAGAACAGAGAAGGAAAGCTAGGCCCATCAGCCAAGTAGGAGAACACAGTTCACTGCTAATGGAAGCTGCTAATGCTAATGCAGGAGTAAGACAGACTGCTAGGATCTTTTGTAAAATCTTTTGTTGCTGCTGTTCCTCTTTGTTTCCCCTCTACCTGCATTCTTCTTCTTTGGTCATGTGCTTTCCTGCTTTTTTTCTTTTTGTTTGGGCTCTGTGGGGCTCTGGGGGGGCTTTAGAGTTAAGACCTTTCTACAGTGCCATTTAGATATGGTAATCCACAGATTTATCCACAAATATATCAGACCTGAAGGAGATCAGGTGGAGAGCCCTGGGTTAAAAGAAAACAGTGATTTAATCAGCATAATGGAAGTCTTGAGCAGGAGAGAGCTACTAACAGAGGTGAAAAGTGACATGAACAACATAGGAAAATACAGAGAAATGTAGAGGAACACATAGAGAAACAACTAGATGAATGATGATAATACATTATTATTATTCTTAATATTAAGTTAAATTTACACCGATCAGTCATAACATTATGACCATCTCCTTGTTTCTACGCTCATTGTCCTCTGCACATTCCTTTCACCCTGTTCTTCAGTGGTCAGGACCCCCATGGACCCTCACAGAGCAGGTACTATTTGGGTGGTGGATCATTCTCAGCACTGCAGTAACACTGAGGTGGTGGTGGTGTGTTAGTGTGTGTTGCGCTGGTCTGAGTGGATCAGACACAGCAGTGCTGCTGGAGTTTTTAAACACCTCAGTGTCACTGCTGGACTGAGAATAGTCCACCAACCAAAAATATCCAGCCAACAGCGTCCTGTGAGCAGCGTTCTGTGACCACTGATGAAGGACTAGAGGATGACCGACACAAACTGTGCAGCAGCAGATGAGCTATCGTCTCTGACTTTACATTTACAAGGTGGACTGACAAGGTAGGAGTGTCTAATAGAGTGGACAGTGAGTGGACACAGTGTTTAAAAACTCCAGCAGCACTGCTGTGTCTGATCCACTCGTACCAGCACAACACACACTAACACACCACCACCACGTCAGTGTTACTGCAGTGCTGAGAATGATCCACAACCCAAATAGTACCTGCTCTGTGAGGGTCCATGGGGGTCCTGACCACTGAAGAACAGGGTAAAAGGGGGCTAACAAAGTATCAGAGAAACAGATGGACTACAGTCTGTAACTGTAGAACTACAAAGTGCACCTATATAGTAAGTGGAGCTGATAAAATGAGCGTAGAAACAAGGAGGTGATGGGTAACCAGTGAAGCTGATGGAGGATGGGGGAGATGTGTGCAGTGCTTGATAAAAGTGAGGACTCTGGCTGCTGAGATTTGAATGAACTGAAGCGCTTGAGCAATTTAATAGGGAGACCATTAAAAGAGGGAGATGCCATACTAATGCAGATCTGGATGTCATCAGCATAACAGTAAATCTTAAGCCCATGATTGGTGAGATGTATAATATAAAAAGGAGGGATCCAAGGACAGAACCTTGGGGCACACTTTGAGATACTGGAGCAATGGATGGCTTGTGTTAACCAATGAAGATAAACTGTTGCCAGGTAGTAAGATAGGATCAGAACCAAGCAAGAGCTAAGCCTGAAAAGCCTCTAGGAACATGTAGAGAACCATGCAGGGGAACATACAGTGGAACGTGCAGAGGAACACATAGAAGACCATGCAGGCGGTACACCCACTTCATCTGCAGCATGTTTGTAGCTGTGTTGGCATACAGAGCAGAATTGCTTTGTGCTTTCAGAAGAATCTCTGTAAATTGTGCCATTTGCAACTCTTGTCTATAATAGCTATTATCTTTGATTTGATCTTCTGAGCAAAGTCAAGTGGAAACATTGACATTAGCTTGCTGGATGTTGAGTGTTTTCATATCAGAAGGAAATTTCAAAGCAATTTAAGGCACGAAAATCACATGAAACAGATATTTTCTTTTGACCATTCTGATAGCAATTGAATGGATGGAACATGTTCTGAGTTTATTGCCCTTCTTGGCTTGAACCAGTTTGTCCTTGAATAAGGCCTCGTTTTAAAGCCTTTTATCATTTATCATTAACATTAGAAATGGTTTGAATCAGCTCTCTCACCATTTCTTTCTCTGCTTTATTCAGTTTCTAGAAGCAGCTAGATTGCTTGTTGACAACTGCCCTTTTGTAATTTTACTGCTAATGAGATCAGTTGTCTCTGTAGGACAGTATAATTCTGTTCGGTGAGGTCAGAACAACAGGATGTGTAGTGATATAGCTTTTTTTCTGTTTACACATTGTGCTGCTTCAAGGTTATTTGCCTCTTAAAGTGCAAAATGTTTTGTAATTGCAACAAGTTTCATGTTTAATCACTTTCTCCCCATCTCTTAATTCCACATTCAGTCTCTCTTAAGACCTTTAGAACCCATATGTTCTCTCAGCACCCACCATCTACTAAAGCAAATGATGTTTTCCTGATTGTCGTAACCACAAGGGTGGCAACACTTCTCTAAAATCTGTCTCCGATCCATCCATGATCTGGCTCCAGTCTGTCTCCTATCTGTCTGTAAACCCAATGTTCCAAAAATGTTGGGCAAATAAAAACAGAAAGCAGCGATTTATAAATCTACAACAAAAACAATACAAAGACAAGATAAGTAACATTTGACCTTACCAAATTATAAGTATATGCTCATTCTAAAACTGATTCCTGCGTAATTTTGGTACAGGACCAATTTAAGACTAGAAACATTGTAATATGTTCAAAAATGTCTAATGCAATCATGCTTGGGTGTAAGAAAAGGAAAGGCTGAGTACTTCATGAGCGAAGATGGGTTGAGGCTTGCTACTTTGCCAAAAATGCATCAGCAAAAATCCAACAGCTTAAAAATAATGCTCCTCAGCAAGTGATTACAAGGATTTTAGGTATCTTACCCTCTACTGTGAATAATATTATACAAAAAACGTGTATAAAGGATAAGATCAAAAACCACAACTGAATTCCCATGACATTCAACCTTCCAGATGGTGTTACTTTAAAAACTAGCATGCTTCTGTGATGATCACCACATGATCTTGAGAATATTTGGGAATATTTGCATCCACAAATGCAGGTTAAGTCTGTCCTTTGTACAGTGGAAGTCACATATGAACAACGTCCAGAAACACCGCCAACTTCTCTGGGCTACAGCTCATCTGAAATGGACTGATGCTCAGTGGAAATATGCATTGTTAAACCTCAAACAGCTCAGAGCATTCGTCATTGGTACCAACAGTTCCAAGAAAAGTTCACCAGCATCACCAGATCTCACACCATGTGACTTTTTTGTGGGGGTGCGTTAAAGATTCTGTTTATGTGCCACTTCCAACAACACTGGATGATCTCCGAAATTGCACTGAAAGAGCCGTGAGTACAGTGACACCCGACATGCTCAATCAAGTATGGGATGAGTTTGACTATGGCGTTGATGTTGTCCGTACAGCTGGAGGAGGTTCATATCGAGCACTTGTAAAATTACAGAATAAACTTTATGCTCATTTAAACCATTTACAGTTCACTGCATTGTTCTGTAATAATTTACAAGAGAAATAAATCATTTTGAAATCAGATGAATCTTTTTTAACCGTCCTGTATGTGAAAATATCTGAGGAGGAGATAAAAACTCATTATGCATTAAAGTGAGCAGCATTTTTATGAGCTGCTTCGTGAAATCTGTGGAATCTTCACTTCTGACCTGAGGAGGCAGAGAAGCTGTCTGGCAAATGATCTTAACTAAAGAGTCAGAACTTTATTCTTTTACTAAAAAAAACAAGTATGAAAGTTCTTTATTAAACTTAAAGCTGTACTTTATTTATTTAACTGTTGTATAAAGGCAAAAGAACACTCAAGGTCATGTGTTATCACGAATGACATCATGTCCTAACTTTACGATAAACCCCAACAGTGTCCTAACTTCTGTTCTAAAAACTTGCATTTTTAACATTATTTTGATTGTGTTTACATTTCAGCTGTGTATATGGTTGGTTGCTAGGAAACAGACATGACAGCTGATTATGTACTTTGAGTATGTTAAGATTTGCTAACTGGAGATAAGATGCTGTAAGATGAGATAAAATTCCTAAGTGAAGATCAGATTTGTTCTGTAATATGAACTTGTGAAAAATCTTATCTTGACTTGTCAGATTTTAAGTCGGGACTAAAAGCGAGGAAGTTTCTGTAATACAGCTTCTCATGTTTTTGGTAATGAAGGGCCTACTTTGCATCCACAGCACTGACTCAGTGGAAAAAGTTATTCATAAGCAGATAACTGGTTGCACCTTTATCCAGTGCAATTAGTTGCCAAGTAATTAATTAATCATTTCATTGTTAATTATAAACATAATAATAAATTACATCTGGTGGTCATGCAGTACTACGCAAATGCATGATCATAAACAGCTACTTTAATTAGGTTACAGTCATTTAGCAACCAATTATTTAGTTAATCATTAGACACCTATATGAAAGTTGAAAAACATTTTTGCACTTAGTCAACAATTACTTAATGATGCATATGTTGATTTTATGGTTTTTGGTTGTGGTTTTTATAGTGTAGTGGGTAACACCTCTGCGTTCTACACTGTAGACTGGGCTTCAATTCCCATCTGGGCATGTACCCTACACTATACCAATAAGAGTCCTTGGGCAAGACTCCCAACACTACCTTCACCTACCTGTGTAGAATGATCAAATTGTAAGTCGCTCTGGGTAAGAGCGTCTGCCAAATGCACTGAAAAAAATGAACTTGGCCCTTAGTAAATTTCACATAATAAAATTGTGGATGTTTTTCTCAATTAAATGTGTTTTTGCTTCAACTAAATAATAATAAGGAATGTTGAAAACCAGTAAACTAAAATTAATTAGAAATAATTATGTTGTGTCAAGGGATAGAAACTGCGCATGCACAAGCACAACTTTTCCAGAGCTGATGGCAGCCATTTTCTACACCCCGTCTCTGGGAAGATTGTATGTATGTATTGAGCACTTGTAAAATTATATATATGTATTGTATGTCTATTGTTTGTCATTATGGACATACTAACATATTCATGACATTTATGCAGAAAAATATTGGCAAAAATGTAAGGTTAAGGGAGGACTTAGCATGGCTTAAAATTCGCTAGCTTAGCTAACTTAGCTAGCTAGCCAGTTTAGTTTAAAACCAACGCATATTCAAAGTACACATAACGTTACTCAGTCACATAATACTAAAGTTACTAAAGCTGATTGCAGTGTTTTAGTTGTAAAGGTCAGTGTTATAATTTAATGTGTCCTTCATAAGTATCTGTCACATTGAGGTCACTTGAAGTCCTCACTAAGTTTGCTCAACACAACCGTTAGCTGACATTACTGTTGACCTAGCCTATTAGCTAGCTAAGTAAGTTTTCTGAAGTTCACTGCAGACGTGTGCGTTTAGCTGCTGTCATCGTACAAGTACACGGTAAAATATTGTTTAGATGGTTGTAGATGCACGCAACGCAGTGCTGGATATAACAGATGTAAACGTACGGTTAAGGGACGACTAGCATAAGTTTGTGAGGGGCTCAATTCAACACATATTCGAAGTAAACAGACCTAGTTGTGTCCTTGACATGACCTGTAATAATCTTTTCCCATGGAGGAGGCTGTGCTCGCTTCGCCTGTGATTTTGGATGTGATATTTGGGTACTACGTGTCCACAAACCTGTGTAATTTCAGCCTTTGTTAGCTAACTAGCTAGCTAGCTAGCTTCATCGAGCCTGGAGTTTGGATATGGAGCCAGAGCCAGTTTCTGATGGAGCTAGTAGGTTACAGACATCAGCTACTTGGTTTAATTTCATCGTTTGTCCATTTAACACTTAATGCTCTGTTCAGTGAACCCAGTTTGCAGTGTGTTGTTCCAACATGGACTCTGATACTGTTAGCACAGCTAGCTAGCGTTAGTTAGCCAAGCAAACATTAGTGTTAGCAGCTAGTAGGTTACAGACATCAGTTAACTGGTTTAATTTCAATGTCTGTCCATTTAAGCTGCTCTGCTCGATGAACCCAGTTTGCTGTGTGGTGTTCCAACATGGACTCTGATACCGTTAGCGCAGCTAGCTAGCGTTAGTTAGCTAAGCAAACGTTAGTGTTAGCAGCTAGCTGGCTAACTTAGCTAGTAGGCTACGAGCACCATGAAGCAGGTTTAAGATTAATTTCAGCTTTCTGTTCCTTCAACACCAATCGCTCCACTTCACTCCATCAGAATTGTCAGTGGAGATTTAGTTTGGCATAATAGAATCCGTTATCTTGTTAACTATCAAGCTAATGCTAACTGTTCAGCCCTGTAGTGGAAAAGAGGTTTATGTTTGCCCGTATAAGAGCAGAGTCATTAATCATTATTATAATCAGAATATAAGTTTGAATATAAGATGGTGCACACACACACACACACACTCACACACACTCACACACACACACACACACACACACACTCACACACACCCACACACACACACACACACAAACACTCACACACTCACACACACACTCACACACACTCACACACACACACACACACACACACACACACACACACACAACACTCACACACTCACACACTCACACACACACTCACACACACTCACACACACACACACACACACACACTCACACACACACACACCCACACACTCACACACACACACAAATGTATTTCGCTCATGTAACCCCTCTGTCATTGTTACCAAAATGGGGTTTACCTTATGTTTAGTCAAACTTCATTTATGTTAAACATTATGGTCTTCAAGTGCCGAGTGGTAGAAGTAATTATTATACATTGATTTTGATGCTCAATAATGCACAAACCCTAGACAGGGAATCCTGATAGCCATATTGATTAAAAGAACCATGTTGTGACTTAAATATCATAGTTTAGTTCAAACTAAAATAAAGCTCAAAGGATTAAAACAAATAGCTAAATATGAGTAAAATAATATATAATATATATATTATATGTTACTTATATATATGTAATATAATATATATTATTGTAAGACTATTACATTTCAGCCAAAATAATGCACTGTTATGTTCTTCCACATGGTGAGAGAAAACATTAAGGTAAAGCGATAAAACATTAAAGTAAAGCTTATGATTAAGATAAAATGTTAACATGGTTTTTCATTTAATTTTATTTAAATGCCCTCTTTGTTTAAAGCTTAATGCTTAACAAGGTTGTTGAGTGTCATGTTTTAAAGGATTCTCTTGCATGTTCTACGTCTCTGGTAAGTGCATTTTTATGATCCAGATTTGATATTTGTATTTATCTATGAGGCTGTTTGTTTTGTAAAGCTACTTTTTAGCTAATCATTTTTCAGTCTCTAAGATGATCGGGATTTTGATATTCATATGTTTCTTTTATCTGTTCCTTGTATGCTTGTCAAGTTAATGTACCTTTTTTTTTAACAGTTGAAGGTATATTCTGACAAGTGTCATCAATATGTGCAGGTGAAGGATGTCCACCTTAAAAGAGAAGCCATCATAAAGCTCTTTCTCCGCACCTGAATGATGATGATGGATTTCTTATCAAGGAGTACAGGGTAAGTCAGTATGTGACCTGAGCACATCACCATCATTCTAATTCACTTCTAATTTCTAACTAAGGTAAATTCATCTTATTTCATATTTGAGCTCTTTTAAATACTGTGTGTCTTCCAGGCACTTCAGTTCTCATATCAATTGCTTATAACATTTGCTTAATAAAATCAGCCCCTCCCATCTGTGTAGTAAATCCAAATCGAAATGCGGTGTTGGTGGGTTAGTATGTTAGCACCAACCATAGATTGTAGGCGCTAGTATGAGAAGGGTGAGCTAGAACTGTCCATTTTGTAATGTGTATTTTACCATTGAATGGAGTTTTGTGGAGATGGGGGCAGATTTTATTTAGATTCATCATAAAATAAGTTTTTGATATTAAAAAAACTGTCGGAGGTGCCTGAAAGTATTTAGAGCTCAAATGAGAAATAAACTGAACTTACTCTTTATGGAGCAAGAGTACAATGAAGTTTAGTATTAATAACAAGATTTAATTTGTAGGACATTCATGGTGAAGACATCTTGAGAGACCAGCACAGCACTGAAATGGACATTTATGTCATCAGAAGAGGGTGGAGCTCTTGGAGAATATGAAGACGTTGACGCTGATGGAAACATTATTGTAGGAAACATCAAATCAGTTGCACCAGACTGCAGTAAAGCTTGGAGTAATCTATGCACTGAGTATGGCTCACCACAATGCGCGGAAATGCTGCTATGAATTTGTGCATTCCTCATGCCAAAGGATGGTGCCAAGCTCTCCCCTCATATTCTAGGTTTGGAGAACAAAATCTTGGGATAGTCAAAGTAGGCTGTCCATTTTGGAAATATATGGAACTTTTCACACAAGCTTCTACTTTGATTGAAAAGCAATGGGCTTTTGAACAACGCTTAAGGCTGTATTTGTCAACGTCTCTTAAAATTCAATGACGTTTCAATGATTTTCTATACAACAGGTCGAGATCCTGGTCATGTTTAAGAACAGTTTGTCTTAAAACGGCATGCAGTTCAATTTTAGAATCTTTTTTGCTGAAGCTGTACAAAGCAGCCTTTTGGACAATTTGAGCTCTATAAATTTTCACCCCAATTTGCAAAGTCTAACAAGCAAAATAAGGTTGTGCTAACTAGAGGCAGTGCTTTGACAAGAAGGCTGTACTCTGTAGGCACCTATTTCTGGGGCATTATTTTGATCATTGATGATGATTGGATATTGTATAAAGTCATATAACATTAATACTGTGTTATTGTGCTGTTCTATTTTAAATATCTGCTGTTGTAAAGTTGCACTTAAGGGAGGTGTTATCATTACATAATTACTGAATGTTACTTCATTGTTTCACAAATTCTGGGCCATTACTGAAGACTTAATTAATTGTGATTAAAGGCTCCCACATTTAGGTGAATGTCTTTATAATTGCAGTGTTCTGTTTGAAGCTTATTCTTGTATGTAAAGTTGCATTTTAGCTTGTGTTGCCTGCAAGACAAGCAATAATGTATTGATAGCTGTGCACTTTTAGAGTCTTTAGTCTATTTCTTACTACTGTGCTTTATTTTGTCAACAGTCTTGTTTTATTACTTAATATTCAGTGTTTTTCTATAGTGGTAAAACAAATGTGTATTTTAGTTGATCCTAATATGCATGTGCATCTGATATACCATAATAAAGTCACTGTAGTTTTTTATTGTCATGATAATCATTGTCTTGACCAGGTGTTTAAATAGATGGAACATTAATAAGTGTAGCTGAAGTTTAATCTGTGAAAATTAACATTCAAACATTGTACATTAATTAATTGTCTGTGATATAATTAAGCTGTTGTATCTAATAAATAGTGAGTAACTATTTGGAAATACATCAGAATTTAGTAGTTTTACCAAAAGGTTACTTAACAATCTACATAATTTAATGAAATAGCATGAACATGATTAAATTAAGTTAAAATTACACTTCAAGGAAATTTTACAAAATATAATTAAGCTGACAAAACTTACAAGCAATGAGTAAATGTCACCAGAAAGTCATCAGATTTGAGTTGTTTTAACTAAAAAAAATTGTATTTATAACAATCTACATAATTTGCTTAAGTAGAAAGAACATGATTAATTTTAGTTAAAATTACACTATTGAAATAAATCCTGCAAAATATAGTTAAGTTGACATTACTTATAGGTAATAAGTAAATGTTACTCAAATTATATCTCTGAATGTAGATTATTTAATTTCGTGCAACACTATGACAAAAAAAAAGTAAATTCAAAGAGTCATTTTTTTGAGTGTGCCATAAATGTTTTGAGAAAGTACTTTACAATATTTTGAAACAGTACTAAGTATTTTGATACAAAATATGAAACAATTTTCATAAACTATCAAATACAAATTACAAAACTCTATTTTGTATTTTGAAATAGATATTGCAAATACATGTATCATTAATACTGACCGTCCCTGCCCATCTTTTAATCTGTAATTTTATTTTAATTTCATCTGCACCATTCTCTCCAAGATATTTAAACCAGACATTTACTCAGGATTTTGACATCTCCAGATTCTACAGCAGCAGCAACAGAACTGCAAGTAAATTCTTTAATTCTTGTTTATGTAAAATTACACAGTCAGAATAGCTATAAAACCAACTTTTGCTAATGAGCTGAAGTTTGCTAACATTACCATTAATCAACAAGAATAATAATGTGAAACAGAAGAATAACAAAACGTGAAGAGTCTTGTGGGCAGTAAAGTTGGTAAATTATCATGAATTTTAATAAAGATAAAATTTTTAAGCCTTAAATTCATAGAACACGATTTCTGTGCACTGCTGAAACCACTGAGAGCCGATTAGGAACCATCTACAAATTACATCACAAGCAGTGATCAGTGAAGTCTAAACATAACACACCAATATGAAGCTTTATAAGACAGTACTGACCTTTTAACAGAACAAAAATGATGGTCATTCAGAGTGTTTAGAACAGCTTCTGTTTATATAACTTCATATAGTGTTAAAATATTGCACACGGTATGCCAGAAGGCGTTTTTAGAAGTTAGATGATGTTAGACTTTTAGATGATTAAATATTTCAGGAAGTTATGAAATTATATGCTGTAATTATCTATTTACATTAAAGTTCTAGGCTTTGAAATGTTTTCTTCACTTTTGAAAAATGTGATTAATTCTGAATCTTAGAACCTCATTCTGGATGTTCTGTAGCTTCCTGAGTCGTTCTATAATCTTCTACAGCCCTACTCATAATTCTGAACACATTTAATTAGTAATGTGTATTTTTTTATTTAGCTCTTCATTGATCTCTTGCATTTTGTTTTATTATACCATGTGTTTATTTATTTTTATTTTAATTTATATCATATGCACACACTTACTGGTTGCAATGCATGACTTGTACATGATTGTTTGTGCTTTTATTTTGTGTTCACTTGGTCCATAATCCACATTTCATATTCATAGAACACAAATACAGCATCAAAATAAAAAGCACACAAATAAAGCTGTTAAACTATTAAGTACTGAATGCTGTTATTTGATGTGTTGTCAGGAAACTGTGTATCAGTTCAGAATAAACAAATACATTTCAAAAACAAGAAAGTCTGAAATGCTCAGAATGTTCAGCACAGACTAAAATAGGGACTCACGCATTGTTGGTGACTAATTACAGTGATTGACTGAAATGATACTGTCACTGCTGATGACTGTGTGCTGCACAGTTCACAAACGTTTAACCTAAACTACTCAGTCACGTTTTTCTGGCGCCTAAAGACCCTCAGCCAGCAGGAGAGAGAAAAACATCAGCCTTTATATTTTCTCTCTCAATCAACAGGTTTTATAGTCAGTGTAGATTACAGCACTATCTCTCCTGATCACAGACTAAAGGGTTTAAATGTGAGGTAATGCTGCCCCCTGCAGGACACTGAAGTCAGGGCAACGTCTTCTGGTATCCTTACATTTTGATAATAATCAGAAGAACAGAACACTATATAATCACACACACACACACACACACACACACAAAATTCAGTTTTTCCTGAATATTAAATCATACATTGTTTTATTGAAGTAACAACAGACACTCTTTGTTTTTGGTCATTTTTATAATCTCCATACCAAGTATGTTAAAGAAGTTCAGCAGGACTTTTTAATCCGTCCTGTATCTGTCAGCATAGGAGTGAAGTAGTAGTGGGTGGTATATCACAGTATAATTAAGTTAAACGAGATTCATGTTGGATGGTTGGTTTCTCTTTCTCTCTCTCTCTCTCTCTCTCTCTCTCGGCCAGCACTGATTACCGCTAGGGCTTCTGGGAGTTGGAGTTTTTGGAGCTGCGCATGTCAGCTCTCCTGGCACGATGCCCAGGCCCCTGCTGGAGGCTGGCGTCATGGCATGACCCTTTACAGTTTTGTCCTCTTTTTAATCACTCAATGCTGAATAAATTTATGTATAATATTTGTACAATTCTTTTTTAATCTAAATTATTGGAATTATTTAATAAACCTATTTACTCACATTTAAATGTATTGATATTACTTTTCACGTGTTTTTAAATGTTGTTCATAGATACATAGACAGATAGATGAACAGATGGATAGACATAAAGAAATGAATAGATACAGGCAGATAGATAGATAGATAGATAGATAGATAGATAGATAGATAGATAGATCCCCTTTTGAGTCTTGGTTCCTCTCAAGGTTCCTTCGTCTTGCTCTTAGATAGTTTTTCTGTAAAGCTGCTTTGTGACAACACCTGTTGTAAAAATCACTATATAAATGAACCAGCTGCTAAGATCCTGAAGTTTGTAGATGACACCACTGTGGTGGGCCTCATAACCAGTGGCGATGAGTCTATAGAGAGGAAGTCGAGCCGTTGGTCTCCTGGTGCAGCAGCTACCACCTGCTGCTGAAAACAGCAACAACAACAACAACAAAAAAGAAACAGTAGAGATGACGGACTTCAGGCGCAGCCCCTCCTTCCTACCCCTTCTCACTATCAGTGGCTCTGTGGTTTCCACTGTGGAGTCATTTATGTTCCTGGGCACCACCATTTCCAGGGATCTGAAGTGGGATAGGAACACAGTGTCCATTGCCAAGGAAGCACAGAAAAGAATGCTCTTCCTGAGACAGCTGAAGAAATTCAACCTGCCACAGAGCCTAATGATCCACTTCTACACAGTGATCAAGTCCATCCTCACATCATACATGACCATCTGGTTTGGTTCCTCCACCTTACAAGAACGAGCCAAACTCCAGCGCATAATCAGGACAGTGGAGAGGATCATTGGATGTATCTGCCAAAGTTTCAGAACATCTACAACAGCAGAGTGATGAAGCATGCCAGCAAAATTACAGCTGATCCCTCTCATCCTGGACATCACCTCTTCCAGACATGTCCCTCTGGTAGAAGATTCAGGACAAATCCAGCACAGCCAGACATCCTAACAGCTTTTTACCCAGAGCTGTAGCTCATAAACCACAGTGGACATTCACACTTTACACTTAACCTGAACCAACAAACCTCCATACAGTATTACAGTATTACTCCTCCTGTAACATGATGCTTATTTGCATAGGTACAAGAAACTTTTTACAAATTTTTAGATTTCTCTGTAATATTCTGTTTATATAATAACTTTTATAGTACATTTTATAGCATATGTCTACTTACCTGCATACGTACAGATATTCATATCTGCATGTATACAGAAATCCACACATTTCATATATACAGATATGCCACATCTCCTGAGCTCTTTTTGAATTGGTTGTTTTTTATTATTATTATCTATTCCATATTTGTTGTATTTTATTTTATTTTCCCCTTAGTTTAATACTTGCTAATAGTCTGTGTGCTCTGTGATCTATTTAGTATGTCGCATGTCATACATGTGTGACTTACCAAGACAAATTCCTTGTATTCATAAAATACTTGGTGAAGTAAAGTGATTCTGACTCAGATTCTGAGCCACCTGCTAACCCACCCCCGGCCACGAGGGGGAGGCACAGAGCCACTCCACCGCGATTAGGGGAAACTGGCAGCACCTGTTCGTCCTCTACTTAAGGGAAGCCAACCCTTGCTGGTGTGCTCAGTCTTGGGTTCTCTTTTTCAGAGTGCTGTTCAAGGCTCAGCTGGTAATTTGGTAAAGCCCCTTGAGTTTACTCCTGGGTCTCCCTTCTCTCTGACCTCCTCTGACTGTGCCAGACCTGACCCCTTGAGTACTTCTCTCAGGGTCTCTCTGGATCTTCTTCTCCAGGCTTGTCTCTTTCTCTGATTTCATACATACATTACAGGAGAACTCTACTTTCTGTACTCCATGTCAGGGATTGCTACTTGGCCTTTTTTTCTGCCTTTTTTTTTTTTGTATTGAAAACTAGTTTTTGCTTGTGTCTTTGTTCTTTGATCTTGAACCCATGATCCTCCCCCTGACAGCCTTTGTTTCCTCTTCCCTCAGCCTTTTGCCTTTTTAAAATTTCCTTTCTTTCCTTTTTTTCGGTAGTCATTCTACTCTGCCCCCCACCCTGTCCTCAGCAGCATGTTTGGGTTTTGCTTCTTTTTATTTATTTATTTTTTTTTGTATTGACTCTTGTTCATAAACAGCTCCGCCCTTGAGTCCTTTCCTCATACACTCAGCTGGTATTGCACTCTATTTACACTGGTCCCTTATACAAAGGGTTCCAGGGTGATCTACCACCTTAGTGTAAAAGGCTAAATGGCAGCAATAAAAAGTTTCAATTTGTCCATTAATCAGTATTCTGTGTTATTGCCCAAAATAGCTGTGCCAATGCAAAGACAAACTGCTCACAAATCATTTTCTGTACAAATATCAACTTTACACTTTAATCATTTAAATGTCAATAAAAGAGAAAAGAGGAGGAGGAACACTACTCAGAATCTTGATTCAGCATCTCTAACATTTTCTCTGAATGTTGCCTGTCTATATCTTATTATAAAATTTCTTACTTTGTTGAAACTTGGCTCATTATGTTACACTTGGCCAATGATTAGGCTGATATAATCACAACTAGGTTCTATTAACAAATGAGCAAAATCTAACACTGAGAATAAAAAAAAACACAGGGCTTTTAACAAGCACAAAAGATCCAAGACTAAAACAAAGATGTTTACTAAACACAATGAGGAACACCTGGGAGGAGGAGGAGGAGGGGGAGGAGGAGTCAGGAACGACACACAGGTGGGAGCACTAGTGGAAAGGTGGGAACAGGCAGGAGACGAGGACCTAAACAAATGCACATGGCTGTAACAGAAGGGCAGAAACAGGAACACTGGGGAATCTAACATTATTTCATCAGAACATACCATAAATTGGTCTTGATACTTTCAACATGTAAGTCATCTTAGATTAACATGTAAAATACAAAAGTGCTTAGTCTGAGTCTGAGTCTGAGTCCAAGTGTTTTAAGGAGCTCTGGAACACTGAACCCAGACCAGCCCCTCTACACTAGCCATCACAGCAAGAGCACTTATGAGTGATCTCAAATCAGCACACACTTCAGCTGCTTCATTTAAAGCAGACCACCAACGCAAACACTTGGTGTTTAGGCTTTCTAAAGCCAGCTTCAGAAAGCCTAATTGTGATGTGACAGTCAGACGGTCGCAGTAAAATCCAAGAGATGAGGCTTTAATAATAAAGGTATTGGCAAAAGTCGTAGTTGGGATACATGCATGGGTCAAATCCAAACAGCAAAAATGCAAACCGGGCAAAAATAACCAGAAGGGCAAAGACAAAAGGGTTAAATACACAATAAGGGCAACCGAAATCACAAAGGACAAACAAGTAGTTCTACAAGAAAAGCAGTTCCTTGCAACTACACTAAGCTAAAGCCCAGGCTTAAATACTAACCTAAAGAAGTCATGACGGGTCACACAGGTGAATCTGATAAATATTCAGGAGAGTTAGAGCGATGAAGTTGGAGAGTCACATGATCTCCTGAGGGATTCTGGAAAAATGGAGTCCCTGTGGCCCTCAAGGCCGGGAGGGGGCATGACAGGCAGATCTTTACTCAAAATTTGTCCAGTTTATTGGACAAATTTATTCTTCTGTGTGTGGAAGGCTCTGCAGAGTCTTGAAGGCTGTTTATGGAGAGCTAAATGAGGTGCAGATGTTCCTGAAAGCTGCAAAAGTGAGCCTGTAATCTTTGTAGGTGATTGAGCATGATTTGAGTCCACCTTCTCCTCTGGGACTTGTTTGTGACCTTACTTTTATAATTTTTTTAACTTATTTTCCGTCCCCTCCATGCTGCTCATCAGCCTTTTATGAGCTTTGTCCAGGACATCATAAAATCTCTTTTCCAGTTGTGCCTGTAGCTTGTCCACTTCCACCAGGCAGACTGTTTCTATATGAGATTTGAATGTAGTGTTCTTGATGCACCATGTCATGAACGGTGTTGATCGATACTGAAATCGCTGAGTACTTGAGTAACATGGTCCTTGAGTACACCGTGCCTGATATGCATTTTCTCTAATATGAAAAGTTTTGGCTCACTGCCCTTGTCCTCGTCTAAAGTACGTCTGACGTTTCTTAAAAAAAAAAACTGAGAAAAAGAAACAAATGACACATTAATACTTCATCCAAAGTCCAACAAAACCCCTATGGACCAGTTGCCCACTCCAGGATTAAGTCTAAATCTGGAATAAAATGGCTTCATTGTTGATTCCCCACTGACACTGCAATTTACTCTAATATAAGGCACAATCTGTGTGTGGAAAACAAACCCCATGTTTATTGGCCATTCACAAGTCAAATATGCTTTGTCAGTGTTTCTCAACCCTGGTGCTAAAGGCCCACTGGCCTGCACTTTTTAGGGTTCTGCTCCCAACACACCTGATCCAATGAATCGGCTCATTAACAGTCCATTACCATTAAGTTAAAGTGGGTGTGTTATTGCAGGAAAAGCACTAATATGTGCAGGACAGTGGGCCTCCAAGATCACACTACTTTTAAGCACAGTTCACTTCTGCACACAGAATTACACAATGCAGTTAAAACAATGATTTACATGAAATTATTTTAGTCACAGATATCGTGCCACATTAATTGTATTCATGGAAGTAGCTGTGTTTATGTAGCATTTACAGCAGTTAGCAGCTGCTTTTATCAAGAGCCATTTGCAAAGTGCTTTGGTATCTACTCAGAGAATGTATCTGAGCTAGTAGAAACAGGTTAGAGTACAAACTACCCCAGATCTCAGATACTGCTAAACAAAAGCCTGTGTTGACACCTAGAAAAAAAGACAGAATTAGACATGGCATTTGGGCAATATAATATATTTCAATAAGTACTTAGATAAGTGCTCACTTTAGTGCTGTAGAAAAGTATTCAGTCTGTATTTGCAGATCATAAGAGAGTCTGCTGTTCAGACAGCCACTGGAAGTTTTTTCCACCAACTGTGTGTCAGGACAAAAGTCTTGACGCTTGTCTTCCATGCATCTTAAAGGAGCAGTACTTGAGGCTTGAAGGGCTTAAGTTAGTTAGTTTTAACCACTGCCATCAGGTAGGAGGAGCTGGACCATTTTGCAGCTCCTGCAACTACATGAAGCCAGTGGAGTGAATTTAGAAAGATTAAAGATGAGCCCTGCTGTTCCATACTGGATATGTTGCAGGGTCCTGACAGAATGACCAAGGAGTTCTTGAATGAGATGTCAAGGTGAGGACCTAAAGTTCCAGGGATGAATAGCAGCTCAGTCTTGCTGAGATTGAGCTTCAGGTTGTGAGCTGCCATCCATGAAAAGTCATGCCGAGATGAGACTGAAAACCTGAGCATCAGAAGGTGGGTGTCATCAGCAAAGCAGTGGTAAGAAAAGCCATTAGAGGATATTACATCACCCAGAGAATGGCTGTAGAGTGAAAAGAGAAGAGAACCCAGCACCGAGCCTTGTGGAACACTGATAGAGAACCTGCATTAAGAATGGACCCTCTCCATATGCCTGATAAAGCATCTCTCCAGATAGGACTTCGAACGGTGCCAGTGATTCCAAGCCTGGTTAGGTAGACAGGAGGATCGTGTTCAAGAATTTGAGAGGTAAAAAAGGAGTAATACTGGTGTGTAGCTGCGGACATCAGAGATGTCAAACAAGCATTTACTCAGGATGGGAACCACTGTGGCAGTCTTGAATGCTAATGGAACATGACCTGATGACAATGAGTTTGATGAAAGTGCTCTCCATCTCACCCAGCAGCTGTTGGAAGTTAAACTGGCCCAGAGCATCGTCGTGCTGCACGTCTGAAGCATTCAGGCCTGTTATGACCCCACATGCAAGTTTAGGGGATAATGGTGTCAGTAACATGGTTTAAAAGGGGCCTTTTGGAGCACAAACCAGGAAGGAGCAAGACACAAATCGGGTTCTGCTTTTTTTTTTATTTATTGCATGCTAGGGTAAAGTAATCACGCTAGGATCACAGTGAGACCTCCAAACACATGACTATTTACACTATTAACAATGTTTACAAAAGTGGCAAATATGCTTGTTGCTAAAGAGGACGAGATTCTGGACCTGGATGGCACTAAAGGAAAGACATAACAAACAAAGAAAAAATACTACCATAGCTCTTTAGGTTCTCACTTACCAGCAAAACAAAATGACTATCTACACTGATCTTACCTATACCAAAACATAAACACAAGGGTTGGCGCCCGTCCCCTTACCTAAGGTATCTGTACATTGGGCTGCTGTGTGGTGTAAAAATGTATGAGCGCACCCATCGAACCTGTCCAGAACCCCAGGAAAGCACAGCAGCGTAAGAGAGAGAAGGAGCATAAACACGTATAAAACAGCAAGACAATAAAGCTAGCATGATTAACAACTTAAGGCATGGAAGCACAAGCTGACATGATCTAGACAAATCTTCATCTGGCATGACAAAGCTAGCGCAGATACACACAAAACTACATGAGCAAAAGATTACAAGACTTGTGTGTCTGCGTCTTATAATAACAACGACCAGGAGCCAGAGGTCCAAGCCGGCAGATAGCCTTCCTTCGAATCCCAAACTGTTAACTAAAACGCTGAAATCTTTCCAGAAAGATACCAAGCTTATACCGCTGTGGACCTCCTTAGGGTTGCACACTAAGGGCGGACCAGTCCTTCACCTATTCCAACGTCTTGGAGAAATTAAGGTGCCTGTCAAGCTTCTACCAAAGGCGCCCCCACCCCCCCAACCTAAACTGTGGTGATTGTTTTTGATGGAACTGGTCTATCTTGGCTTTGTAACACTCCATTGGGGTGAACTTGTATATGCTTATGGTGCGAGTTCAAAGTTTTTATAGAAAAAAAAATCCTAAGCTTTTAGGTGTTATCATCTTAGAGTTATTTGACTTTAAAGGTTTGTGTTTGTGTTCCTTTTGCATACTGGTAACACTCCAAAGTTTGGGACTAGCTGTATGTTTAGTGTTGACGTTAAGGTTAGGGTTAGGTATAGACTAGGTGTAAGTTTAGCGCTGAGGTTGGGGTTGTGTGTTTTAAGATTTAGGTTGAGGTTAAGGTTAGGATTAGAGCCAGGGTGTGGGTTAGTATTAGGTTTTGGGTTGAGGTTAAGGTTAGGACTGGACCTAGAGTTAGGGTTAGGATTAGGACCAGAGTGAAGGTTAAGACAAAAGCCTGACAAGAGCATGAGCAAAATAAACAAATGTCACAAATCAGTAAACCTGCTCACACCTCACCACCCAGATTACTGTTTAGGCAAGTAAGTCTTTAAGAACCTGTATTAGCAAGCAAAGTTTATTTATATAGCACTTTTTACAACAGGCGTTGTCACAAAGCAGCTTTACAAAAAATTCCAGCTCCACGCCCCCATGAGCATCGCCAGTGCTGGCAGTGGCATGGAAAAACTCCCTAAGAGCAAGAGGAAGAAACAGGAGAGGAACCAAGACTTAAAAGGGGAACCCATCCTCCTTTGGTCGACACTGGATAGGAAACAGCGCTAGTATAAAATGTTATAGTACAAAACAGGGGGAAACAGGTGGAACAATGGTTAATTGGATTAGTTACAGTTTATGCAGCAGCAGCATAATCGGGTGGGTCAGTTCATGAGGGTGAGGTTTGCACAGCATTGTACAGCATGAAGCTCAATGGTGGTCAAGCCGGTCCAGAAGGCTGGCGAGCAGTGGCACCCGATCAAGGCAGAAGAAGCAACAGTATCAGACGCGCAGGATGGGCAGCTGCTCAACTCGGTAAAGGAAGGAAAACACAGAGTTAGTTCTGTAAGGAGTGACGTATTATAGTATTAACAGAACAGCAGAGACTCCGGCAGGTCTAGTTATTACAGCCCTTTCCTAAAAGTGAGAAACCAGAAGGTAACGGAGACATGAGGCTCCCTGAGATATCGGCACCCCTCCACTCCACCGTCAGCAAACCTGAGTGAACGCGTGAGAGCAGCGGGATGACAGCACCAACACTCCCAGTTTACCATAATACTCTCTGACCAAGAACCCCCAGATCTGCACCTTTTATCTGACTGAGTCCCAAACACTGACTGGAAGATTATTCCAAAGCTGGGGGGCTTTGTATGAGAAGGCCCTCCCCCCTGATGTAGCTTTATTAATTCTAGGTACTAATAGTGAGCAGCAGCTTGTGATCTAAGTAGGCGTGATGGTTCATAGTGAGAGAGAAGGTCACTCAGGTACTGAGGGGCGAGTCCGTTTAGAGCTTTATAGGTCAGTAAGAGGATTTTATAATCGATGCGAAATTTAACTGGTAACCAGTGTAGGGTTGATAAAACTGGGCTGATATGGTCAAACTTTCTGGTTCTTGTAAGAACTCTGGCTGCAGCGTTCTGGACCAACTGAAGCTTGTAAAGGCTTTTGCTGGGACATCCAGCCAGCTGGGCATTACAGCATCCTGTAGAGATAATGCATTTCTTAATTCATCAATATTGCGGAGATGCAGGAAGGCTGTTCTAGTAATATTTGTTATATGCACGTCGAAGGACAGATCAGGGTCTATCGTGACACCAAGATTTTTTACAGATGAACCTGATGCAACTGAGAAATTAAGTTTAGGTGTAAAATTAGACATATTAGAGTATTAGAGTAGATTTCCCGTATCCTAAGCTTATACGCCGTTATACCTCCAAAACTGCAATAAAACTGTTACTGGCAAACTGCTGAAAGGAACATTTCAGGGGCTTCAGAGAAGACCTAATAATCTCTGGGAGCTAAAAAAATACATGCATATCATTTTCAGTTAATTTCTATTCAATCATGCCTACTCTGTAACAGTACACTACTACTCTTATTTGATTAAGGTTTGGAATGGAACAAAAGGGTTACGTTTTTGAAAGGCCCAGTGGAAAATTGGCCAATCAGGAATTGTTTTTCTCAGTGGTATCTAGGTAGATGTAGCTAAGCCAGCTCTCCTATTGGTTAGGACTTCAGGAGAGAAAGCCTAGTGTATTAGCTTAACCATTAGCATAATTATGAGATGACAGACAAATCAACCAATCATGTTTTGATTTCCAATGGGTGGGACCACAGTCGTGAGGGGAAAAAAAGGTGATTCTGGTCTTCTAGACCAGAGCTCACTACTGAAAGAGTCACTGTGAAACTGCTACAAGCTAAAATATATGCTGATATGTCTGTCACAAGCTTCAAGTAAAATATGGAATGTCATTTAAGAGCTTTAGATTTCTGTGCTTAATCTAGAACTGCCTTTTTCTAATTTTCCATCCCTCCTTAAACAGAGCTGCCGCTACATTCTGGTGCCAATTAATTTTCCATTCCCCCTTAACTGAAGGTGCTTAAAAGTGCCAAAATGTTACCTGCACCATTTAAGGTTTTTACATTTTATGGCTCAAATTGAAGGCCTAGCTCCAATATTCATGGTTCACCAGCTGACACCAGTGCTGTAATATAATGCTACCATATTCAGTTGCGGTTACTAATGGAGTTACATTGCCTTTAGGCTTCTTATTTAAATACTCTGTTTTTAGTTATGAATCATACAACTGTGAAAGCTCTAGAGGGTTTCTCTGCCATTAGTTGCCCCTTCTTCAACAGCCCTGCCCACTGGCCTTGTGATTGGCCAGGACTGACTTTGATTAGATTAAGGCTTATTTACTCTTTCTGAATACAAAATACAAAGATAGATCTACTGTGTGCCAATTTGACCAGCCATGTTGTTAAATTTTCTGGCTGTTGCTAAACTAAAACTTCATGTCTCTGATACTCAGAAGGGTTTAAGTATTTCAGTAATGTTACTTGGCTATTTTTGTTTGTGCTCACACAAGTCGTTCACACATCAGTTGAAATATTATTTAGGGAACCAAAAGTGGCATATGGCATAAAATCCAGCTTTCTTCCTTGAAATCTGGTAATGGCTTTGACTTGATTTAAGAAATCATAGTGTGCTGTTAACATGAGCACTTTAATAATCAGATAACTGCCATAATTCGATTATGATTGTAAATTGATGCGAAGGTAAACACACTGCATAGCTCTTGATACTGTTGTAGCGTTCTCGGTCACTAACTAAACCTTTTTAGTCGAGTTACCTTGCTGCAGTAGTAGGCAGCAAGGACCCCTCTTGTCAGTGGAGCGGTTTCCTCAAGGCTCCATCTCAGTACCTTTAGTCAGGGAACATAACTGAACCATAATCCACTGAAATGATATTCTCTAAGTTGTACTGACTCCACACACCCCGTCTCGCCTCCAGACTTTTTATTTTATTGTTCTGTTTTAAAACATTCGGTTACGAAAATGTACAAGTACATACTTTTCACCAGGAAAAACTTATTTAAGGTTCAACATTGGACCTTAAAACCACTGTTCTACCTTTTTGAGGGAAAATTCATTGTTTGTACCTTGATGAATTAAAAATATACCTGCACAGAACCTTTATTTCTAACAGTGTAGCTGGCTAACTAAGCTAAATATTTTCAATATCATCACTATCTCACCGCTGAATTATTGAGTCTTGTCTTGCCCTTCACAAACCTGAAATATGTAAAATTGGAGATTCTTCTTCTGGTTTAATTAGCCTGTTCTCCTATTCTTTCATGCACTACAGTCATGTATATGTGTCTGACACCATCTATCTCCTGTATGTCCTCTTACTGCTGTGCTCTGCTAAAAGGCAAAAATGGTTTCTTGCCATGTGAAATTATCTTCAATCTAGTCAATATGTCTCTCATTCTTAGATTGTTGTAAGCTTAAGTATTTACTTTTTTTTACTTTTTAAAGCAATTAAAATTATTACTATATTGTCTAAATTTAGCTTATTTTAAGAAATATGCTTGAAGCAAGCAACATGATCTGACTATATCATGAGATTTGCCTATCTTAAGATTTTGAAAGTACTTAAAACAAGTGAAAGAGAGAAATAG
The DNA here is from genome assembly GCF_904425465.1 of Colossoma macropomum. Lineage (NCBI taxonomy): Eukaryota > Metazoa > Chordata > Actinopteri > Characiformes > Serrasalmidae > Colossoma > Colossoma macropomum. The sequence goes on from NW_023494797.1 coordinate 21,872,673, forward strand.
TCAATAGACTAGATTTAAGACCTTTTTAATTTGACAAATTTGCTAAGATACAGCATAAAAGGACTTTACCTTCTTTAAGATGTCAATATATAAAAGCAGGATGATGTTTTTAGTAAGCAATGAATGTAGCAGCATCTACTCACTCATTTCTCCTCAAACCTCCTCAAGTAGGTCTGATCAGCATTTGTTAAAGAAGAATTTCAATAATTTTCAAAAGTTCTGCTTAATTAAAATGGTCAATATGTAAACAAAGTCATTCAGAGTGGTTTGGTATAAAATGCTCCATTTTAGAGAAACTTACTGAGTCAGAATTGTAGAATTGATTATTGCCACTTAAACTACATCAAACAAGTTTTAAGCATACAATTGTCCAAAATGTCTTGTTCTGCTGAAGCATTAAAATTTCCCATCACTGGAACTAAAGGCCTAGACCAACCCCTGAAAAACAAATCATCATCATCATCATCATCATCATCATCATCCCTCCTCCACCAAACTTTACAGCTGGCACAGTGCAGTCAGGCAGGTAACGTTCTCCTGGCATTCGCCAAACCCAGACTCGTCCATCAGACTGACCGATAGTGAAGCTGATTCATCAGTCCAGAGAACACGTCTCCACTGCTCCAGAGTCCAGAGGCGGCGCTTTACACCACTCCATTGGCACTGTGCTTGGTGATGTAAGGCTTGCGTACAGCTGCTCGGCCATGGACACTCATGCCATGAAGCTCCCAGTGCACAGTTTTTGTGCTGATGTTAATGCCAAAGAAGGTTTGGAGCTCTGCAGTTATTGATCAGCAGAGCGTTGATGGCTTTTATGCTCTATGCACCTCAGCACTCAGCGACCCGCTCTGTAACTTTACATGGTCTAACACTTTGTGGCTGAGTTGCTGTGGTTCCTAAATCCTTTCGCTTTTCATTAATACCACTCACAGTTGACTGTGGAACATCTAGGAAGGAAGAAATTGTGCGAACTGACTTAAAAGGGTGTTGTCCTATTATAGTACCATACTCTAATTCAGTGAGATCTTTATAACGACCCATTCTTTCACAAACGTTTGTAAAGGCAAACTGCATGGCTATGTGCTTGATATTATACATCAGTGGCAATCAGACTGAATGAAATACTTGAATTCAGTGATTAAGAGGTGTGTCCCAATACTTTTGTCCATATAGTGTCCACTTTATGGAAAGTGACACATTCGCATAAAAAAGTAAAATGCCAAATTTATTTACATGCTCATTGTGAAATAGATGTGATGTCATTTTAAATGCAAAGCAACAGACAGCATGGAGCATATGAAGAAAACAAATAAAACCGCATTACAGAACCTGTCAACAACAAGCACATCAGTCCAGAGATAAATATCACAAAACCTACTGAACCTCATCATAATCAGACTGCTCAACACAATCAGCACAGCATTCAACAGATAACATTAAACATATGAAATCTCCAAAAACAAGATGAATGTCTAGCAAAATGACACGATGAAACAGCCCTTTAACCAAAAAGCTGGAAGATAATAACAACAAGAATAACCAACATACATACAACAGTAATAAACTTACCAGGGCTACTAAGCTGTAACTACACTATCTTAACATTAAGATGCTTTTTGGAAACTAGGCCCAGATTGGTAATATGAAAATAATATAGCTTAAAACCCTTTTGGGGATATTCTTTCAAAACTGTTCTCTGTCCTGTTTAAACATGAATTATATCTCCCTAACATTTAATTTTTCAGCATTCTCTCAAAATGATTTAAAGTTAGCATGAACTGTATTAGTAGGCTATGTTAGGTCAGGTGTCGGCAACCTATGGCTCTTTTACTGCCCTGTTGTGGCTCCACAGCTGAATTAGATTAGTAGGTAAAAATAAAATAATCCTCCTTTACAGTACAATAAAGCTCTGCTGATCGTTCAACACAGTTTAACAATAAATGGTCTTAGACTCTGGAGTTAATGTAGAACTGCTAATTCACCCTTTAACTCTGAAGGTTGGTGCACAGACTGTTGGTCATCATAGCAACACAGACAACGATGTTGCCTAGCTAGTAGCTAACAGAGGCAAATAGAAAGATTTAAGATGAACACTGATAATTTGGAGACAAATGAATTTATTTGCATTTATAATCTCTTCAGCTGGTTTCCTGATACGTTTAATCTATGAGAAACTGTCGAACACAGTCACAAAGCTGACGTTTGTTCCTTGTTCGCCAGCTTCTTGTTCTAATTCTCCCGTTCCACCTTAGTGCAGCAGTTACATTCTGGGACCTCAGGTGCCAAGAAGAAGAAGCTAGTGAACGAGAAGCGACTTCAGCCTCATAAAAAGTTGAACGCTGAGAGGCACTTTGCAAAAAACTGTTCTACTTTTAAGGAAAAGTTTTCTGCTGGAGATGCGAGAAAAATGGCTATAGCTGAGCTAAAGCTTAATGCAAAGTAAGTCTGTGTTTTCATTTATGATATTTTGTAGTCTATACTAGAACATTAACACACATTGAGCCATATTTTCAGCCAGGATGATAAAATATTACTCCAATTAAATGCACATAAAATGTTGTGGCCAAGGTGGTTAGATTTTTATTAAAAGAATAAAATGGCTTAACATTTGCGTTGCCAACCCTGTGATAGGCCATGTTTACTTCTAAACCTTGCACTAGAAGCTTTCGATAAGAAATGTGGCCAATCCTTTAAGGCTGTTTTCATAGCTAGTTCTTTTTTCTAAAGTCCAACCGAGAGTTTGGGTTTTTCTAAGATTATATCCCTTTGATTTTGTTCAGTTGGTTTCACACTGGATAAAGTGCATCAAAATATACATTAACATGTAAGTGATTGTTTATTGGTCTGAAATTTTGCAGTCATATAGGAGCTCTATTACTTCCACATTTGCCACCATTTGAGCCAGAAAAATCCTACTTTACATGGAAATAGAGGCACTTATCATCTGTCACAATCAAAGCAACAAAATAAACTTGATGTTGAAAGTTACTTCTCACTTCAGACTTTCCACATCTGTTAATCAGCCCTGGACTGCAAGATGACTTTTTGTATTTTCCTAGCATTTCTCTAGGTGAGAAAACGTAGATTAAAAAAATGGAAGAACTTTAAAAACTTGCATGTTTATGCATTGAATTTTTTTTTTCTTCAAGGGTTCTTGTTTTATTTGTCTTGTAATAATATATCTTTAACTATCACCTCAGATCTTGGACATTGTGAGTGATCAGTCACCATTCCAGGACCTTCACTCTGAAGAAGATGCACAGTCACTTGCTGGTATGCCACTGTTTTTTTTATTGCGAGTTCACTATTCTTATTCATAGTGCTTTTATGATTCATGCATGTTTAAATTGCCGTTCAGCTCAGAACAGAGCTCTTTTATGCTGCATTTTAAAAGTGTTTAAATGAGACTAATGAACAGCATAAAAACTTGTGGATGGAGCAAAACAAGGCAGACGATGTTGGGGGGAAAAAAAACCAAAACACAAAAAAGCAGTTAAGCCAGATGCAAAAAAGCAATTGGTCTTACTATTTTAAAATACACACACGCATTATCTAAGCCGCTTATCCTTCTGGGTCACAGCGGGTGCTAGAGCCTATCCCAGCGTTCATTGGGCGGAAGGCAGGAAACACCCTGGACAGGTCACCAGTCTATTTCAAAATACATTAAACATACATTGAACGGTGTTTGATGGGAGACCTGAAGTATCTCTATTGTTGATTTTCCAACTTGGTCTAGCTAACAGATTGGATGGCAGTTGCTAACAAAAATAGCCCTGTTCCTCGGTAGTGCAGCCATGTCCTTACAATTTATTTCAGAATCCAGAGCAACTGATCAAAAACAATCATGTGCAACTTTTTTGTGCATATATGTACATTTGCGGTTTCTGCTCACTTAACCTTTTTAAAGTTTTAAAAGTTAAAATAATCAAAATGAGGTAATGGAGCATTTCCATGTTAGAAGGCTGTGTGTCTGTGTGCTCAAAAACATCATAGATGGACATCACATTATAACTTTTGCAATGTAGACTGAAATATTTTTATAAAGACAGTAAGTTGTATTTTTTAGATATTTTTTAGCTTTTGGAGTCCTTTGGATATAACAAGAACGTATTAAACAATAAATAATACACTACGATTAGCATTGAACAATAAATATTAAACAAAAAACAGTACAAAACATATGTAATGTTTTACCTTATGAATGTTATGTTGATTTTATTTTTTTGTAAATATATGATCATGCCAAATATGATGCCTGCAACATAACTTGGGACAGGAGCATGTTTACCACTGTGTTACATCACCGTTACCTTTAACAATACTTAAACATTTGGTGACTAAAGATGCCAACTGATCCAGTTTAAACATTGTTTTCCATTCTACAATTCTTTAGCTGGGCAACCACACAGGGCCTTTGTTGTTGTATTTTGTATTTCATAACATGCCACACTTTTTGAATGGGAGACTTCTGAGTTCTGAATTGTAGTCAGTGTAGCACTCACACTCTATGATTATGCAGCCATGCTGTTGTAACAAATGCAGAATGTTTCTTTGTGTTGTCATGTTGAATTCAGCACGGGCAAGTTACCCACTAACACCCTCTGTATTAGGGGTAAAAGGGCCATGGTAAAAATCTCAGCAAATCTGTGGGCCAGCTGTGTTTCTATTTCATTTTTACTCAACATTTTGCCATTGTTTATTTAAAGTATGCCAAAACTTCGACAGCAAAATAGACATTGAGTGCATTTACATGCACTTAATAACCCCATAACTGCAGAAAATCCGATTTTGTTAGTAATCCGATCAACACGTTTGCATGCACTTGAGTAATCAGATAATGGGGAAATGATATATAATATGAAATGTGGGGAATAAACTTGTTGAAAAACTTTAAAATGCAGCTCAGAATACTTTTATATCTAGAATTAACTGTCATTATGAAGTAATTTACTTATTTGTGATATTTTTACTTTCAGTACATCTTATTATCATGAGTCATGATTTTATTTTGATAAAGCATTCTGATAAAGCCTGTAGGATACTGCTGTAGTAAAATCTGGCTCAATAAGGAGTGTTTTGTTCTTTTATCTCATTTTTCCTCTTGATCCTTAACCATTGCTCTTATTATCTGAGAATTCCTTTTCACAGCCTTTTTTGAAAAGGGTTCTATATAGCACCAAAAAGGGTTCCTGTATTGTTATGATGTCAAGCCTATAACAATAGGAGAACCCTTTTTAAAATAAGGAAGTACTTCGAGAGTCTATCAACAAGGGCTACATTCAGAAGCTGCACAATGTGCATATAACAGTTTCCTATTTTTTTATACTCACACATAAAAGGTTATTTAGGGAACCAAATACGTTTTTTCAGGGCATCACACCAAAAAAACATGTTTTTGTCATTTGTCATTTGAGTTTCCCATTTTTAAAGTGGCTTTCCTCTGCTGTTGTGTTGAGCCTGTGGTGTTAGATAAGATTAGTGCCAGAAGGGGGCGCCAGTTATCAGGTTTAGTATCACCAAAGCGAGCACAGATCCACTGCACGTCAGTATAAAGCAGGCATGCCAAACTGGGGACCTGGGTCCAAAGTGCTGCAGAGATCAGCGTTTAGCTTTGTCTAGTTCAGTTCATGATGGCCTTGCTAATTAGCTGATGTGCAGAATCGGGTGTGTTCAATGATGCAGTGTACTAAAGTCTGCAGTATTTTGGCCTTCGAGGACTGGAGCCTGACGTGTGATATAAAGCATTGATCAATACAATAGGACACTCTGGAGCACTGTTACTTGGAAGCACATATTTAGCTTTTTTCCGTCCCTTCTTAAGCCCAAAGTAAAGCCGGTCCAATAGGAAAAGAGTTGAGGGACATTCCTATCAGGCAGTCCTCATCTTTGGGCTTAAGCTGTCTGGCTAAATGAGAAACCTTGCTTTTTGTAATACCCCCTGGTGTCTCCCTTTACAGTTGTGCCTGCTTTCTGCCATCAGGTTCTCTAGCCAATCAGAATACTGGCTGGTGTTATTGGGGAAGAAGTCTAAACCTTAAAAGGAGCCCTTAAAAATGGCTGAAGGGAGAGGGGATTGCTATCACATATGTGTCTGTGTATTGTTACAATACACAGGCTTCGGGCCTTCAGGCATCAATTTCAAAATAAACAAATATTTACAAATGAACAATGAAATTATTAAGGTAAAAGATTACATATCTTGTCCATGTACCGATTTTGTTCAAATACAGGTGAAAGTAGATTTAAAGTCACTGTTTTCTGTTTAAATTTGCATTTTACCTACTGTCGCAAATTTTTTGGAACTGAGTTTGTTCTGGACATTAACAAAATATTTTGAATAGTGAATTAATACCTGACTAACTGTCTCACTTAACTGAATATTTTTAAATCACTGCAATTTCTCCACTAACTTATATTAACAGTGCTGTCTTGCCCTTTAATAACCTGAAATATGTCACATCAGCATAAAATCTACTACTTGATGAATGTTGTGGTGTAAAATTTTAAAGTGACAGTAGTAAATAAAGTGCCTTGTTTTAAATAACCTGAGATGGAAATAATAAACCTGGGCAAGCATCGAAACACTGATAACAAAGACCCACCCCTAACAATGGCCATGCTGTGGATTACCTTTTAAAAAGAAAGACAGGTATGATATTCAGTGTTAACCAGTGAGGTTTCTTCATATTTAATTAAATAAAAGGTAAAAGTAGTGTATGGAAGAGGCACTGCTAGCTGCATCTCTGCACTGCCTGCAGTCTTGTTAATGCTATGATGGGTGTCAACATCATGCCTGATTTTGTTAACATTGTTTGTAACTACCGTGTAGAGTTTATTTAGAGGGAATAAAATGTTGACTAAAGATCTAATATGTTGAGAGAAACCAATGAATTATCTAGCATTCTGAACAGAGAGCAGCACTGAGTAACTCATGTCTCACAGTTTGTTTGTGGGTGGGGCTGGTTACGCTAGAAAGCTGATTAAAAAATTGAGGTTGGAACATTTTTTTGTTTGTGTGTATTTACTAATTCACATTAGACAACTGAAATAAAATGAATAAATGATTATTATACACATGGATACAGTTTGCCTAAACACAGCACAGCACAGAGGACAGACAGGAATTAGATGGTGTGAGAAATGGCTGTAGAAGCTCTGTAGAGGTTACAACTGTGCTGTGTGAGAGAAGCTGCTCTGGCTCTAATTAGCCTGTTCTCACACTCCTTCATGCACTACAGTTATGTATATGTGTCATTGATGTTAGCTAGGGGATATAGCTACTAATTGTTTTCTTCACTGATGATGTGAATTGCACATGGAATTAATATGCATGTAGAATTATTATACAACCCCGTTTCCAAAAAGTTGGGATGCTGTGCAAAACATGACTGGATACAAAAAGCATTTCAGAGAGGTTGAGGCTTTTAGAAGTAAAGATGGAGAGGGGTTCACCACTCTGCACAGGCAAATAGTGCAGCCATTCAAGAATAACATTTCTCAATGTAAAATAACGAACTTTTGCTTTTCATCATCTACAGTTCATAATATCATTAAAAGATTCAGAGAATCTGGAAAAATCTCTGTATGCAAGGGATAAGGCCTTGGCATCAAATACAAAACATACAATAAAGTTTACAATAAAAAACAATAAAATTTCTCAGTTTCAACATTTGATATGTTGTCTTTGTACTATTTTCCTTTAAAAATATGATTTACATGACTTGCATATCATTTCATTCTATTTTTATTTACTTTCTGCACAGCGTCCCAACCTTTTTGGAAATGGAGTTGTATTTTGGCCTGAGACTTTCTTATAGTTTGATACATTGCCTCGTTTCAGTGTGCTGTGCCATGCTATATTGTGCTATGTTGAAAGGCAAGAAATGGTGTCTTGACAAGTAAAATTATCTTCAATCTACAGTAATTTACATATCATTTCTGACCTGTTTTATAATGAAAACCATACAACAGCACATTATTTGATATTTTACCTTATTAATTTTGTTTTTTCATAATAAACACATTTTGATTTGATTCTGAAGACACCAAATAATGACGTATTTCAGGTGTAATTTTGTCCCATTCTTCTTGCAAACATGTTTTAAGGTGTGCAACAGTACAAGGTCTTTGTTGCCACATTTTGCATTTTAAAATGTGCCGTACACATCTCTATTGGGTACAGCAGGCAGGCCAGTCCAGCACTCGCATGCTCTTCTTCCACAGCCATGCGTTTGTAATGTGTGCAGAATGTGGTTTTGCATTGTCTTGCTAAAATGTCAAGTCAAGTCAAGTCAAATTTATTTGTATAGCGCTTTTTACAACTGACGTTGTCACAAAGCAGCTTCACAGAAATCCAACATGAAATGTAAATCCTCCAGGTGAGCAAGCCAGGAAAAACTCCCTCAGAGCTGGGGAAGAAACCTTGGGAGGAACCAAGGCTCACATGGGGGGACCCATCCTCCTCTGGTCAAACTACCTACACAATTATTATTCTACTAATATTAATAGTAGTAGTAGTAGTAGTAGTAGTAGTAGTAGTAGGAGTCCATGAAAACTTCAGTGTAGAGTGGGAGTGGGCAGCTAGTCCAAGTCAAGTGGCGGTAGCTGGGCAAGTGGCGGCGACTGGGGCGTGGGCAACTGGTCTGAAGCGGGTAGCAGGAGAGCTCCGCAGACAATCATCCAGCAGTGTCCGGCCGGACAGGTGGGCAGTCGTTTACTCGGAAAAAGGTAGGGAGATGGAGTTAGTGTAGTTCTGTATGGGTGTATGTATAGTAGTATGTAAAACATTTCCAGAGTGTGGCTAACGACTCCGGCAGATCTGACTATAACAGCTTAACTAAAAGGAGAGAACCAAAAGGACACACAGACACGGGAGCACCCTGAGACAATCTGGCATCCCTCCGCTCCACCGTCCACAAACCTGAGTGATCGCGTGCGAGCGGCGGGACGACAGCACCAGTCTCAGTTTACTATAATTCCCTGCGTCCATGGACCCCTGGATCTGCTGCCTTTATCTAAGGGGGAACATTAACTACCAAAAGCTAAACTGAACAAGTGAGTTTTCAGCCTAGATCTGAAGATTGCGACTGAGTCTGAGTCCCGAACATTTTCTGGAAGATCATTCCAGAGTTTGGGGGCTTTATAAGAAAAGGCTCTTCCCCCAGATGAAAGCCTTCTGAATTCTGGGAACTATTAAAAAGCCAGCACTCTGTGATCTGAGTAATCGTGGTGGCTCGTAATGGGAAATAAGGTCTTGCAGGTACTCAGGAGCGAGCCCATGTAGGGCTTTATACGTCAATAAAAGAATTTTGTAATCTATACGGAATTTAACAGGCAGCCAATGGAGTGATGATAGAACTGGACTGATATGATCAAATTTTCTAGTTTTAGTGAGAACCCTGGCTGCAGCATTTTGAACTAGTTGAAGTTTACTTAAATTCCTGCTGGTGCATCCTGATAGTAGTGCATTACAATAGTCTAGCCTTGAAGTAATAAAGGTATGTACTAATGTTTCTGCGTCGTGCAGCGATAAGGCATTTCTTATTCTGGCGATGTTGAGAAGATGTAAAAAAGCTGTCCTAGTGATGCTGCCTATGTGTTGATCGAATGATAAATCTGGATCAATTATGATGCCAAGATTTTTTTGCTGCTGATCCAGGTATAACTGGAAAGTCAGCAAGATTTAAAGTTAAATCTGGTAATTTATTTCTTGCCACTTTTGGACCCAGAAGGAGAACCTCTGTTTTGTTACTGTTTAGAAGGAGGAAGTTACGTAACATTCAACCTTTCACGTCTTTTACACAGTCCTCTATTTTCTTTAACCTGTATTTGTCATCAGGCTTGGCTGATATGTATAATTGCGTATCGTCTGCGTAACAGTGAAAGTTAATGCCATGGTTCCTTATAACTGTGCCTAACGGTAACATGTATAATGTAAATAATAATGGTCCCAAAATAGAGCCTTGCGGAATTCCAGATCTTACTTGTGAATAATTGGAAGATGAATCATTTACCTGTACGAACTGATAACGTTCTGTTAAGTAAGATTTGAACCACGATAGGGCGGTCCCTGTGATTCCAACCATGTTTTCTAACCTTTCTAGGAGAATATTGTGGTCTATCGTATCGAAAGCTGCACTGAGGTCAAGTAGCACTAACAGGGATATGTAGCCTTGATCAGAGGCAAGAAGATCATTTGTTATCTTAACTAGAGCTGTCTCAGTGCTGTGATGTGGCCTGAATCCAGATTGGAATTTTTCATATATGTGGTTCTTATGTAGATATGAACTAAGTTGTTGGGCTACAGCTTTTTCTAAGATCTTAGATATAAATGGTAGGTTAGAAATAGGCCTGTAATTAGACAATACGCAGCGTCAAGGTTTGGTTTCTTGAGGCTTAATAACTGCTAGTTTAAAAGCTCTGGGTACATGGCCCAGGCTAAGGGACGAGTTTACTATAGTTAAAAGAGGATTAATGATAACTGGTAGCACTTCTTTGAGTAACTTTGAGGGGATTGCATCAAGTGTGCAGGTTGTACAATTTGCAGAGGAGATAATCTTCTCTAGTTCTAACTGTGGTAGTGGGTAGAAAGTTTCAAGCCTTTCTTCTGCAACTACGTTATGTTTTATATCAGCCACATCAGATGACAGCCAAGTTGGATTTAAGACTGTGGGTTGAATTTGTTGTCTAATATTTTCAATTTTATTATTAAAAAAGTCCATAAAAACTTCACTGGTGAGAGTCGCCGGAATTTGTGGTTCAGTTCCTGCCTGATTTTTTGTAATTCTGGAAATCACAGTAAACAGTCCTCCAGGATTATATTACTTATTCTCGATCAGCGAGGCCAGATATGCTGAGTGAGCTTTAGTGAGAGCATTTCTATACTCTATAAGGCTGTCCTTCCAGGCCAAGTGGAACACTTCCAGCTTGGTTGATCGCCATGTCCGCTCTTGTTTCCGTACTGTTTGTTTTAAGGTACGGGTTTTATCATCGTACCATGGGGCGAGCTTTTTCTGTCTTATCCTTTTGATTTTTAGTGGCGCCACATTTTCTAAAGTAGATCGGAAGGTATTTTCTAAATAGTCGGTTAGTACATCTAGCTCCATTGGGTCTGATGGAGTGGAGACTAGGGTTGTTAGTACTGGGAGGTTTTCTACGAATTGTAGGGCGGTAAATGGTTTTATTGAGCGCTTTGCAGAATAGCGAGGGGACGTACATGTATTATAGCTAAGATGTAGCTCATAAGAGATTAGGTAATGGTCGGAGATTACTGAGGTTTGGGGTAGGATATTAAGCCTGTCTATGTTAAGTCCGAGTGTCAGAACTAGATCTAAAGTGTGACTACAGTAGTGTGTAGGCCCTGTTACATTTTGGGTGATACCAACAGAGTCTAGGATTGAAGTAAATGCCTTTTTTAGTGGGTCATCTGCCTTCTCAAAATGGACATTAAAATCTCCTACAATCATTACTTTATCATTGCACACAGCTAGGTTTGCAGCGAAATCACTAAATTCTTTTAGAAATTCTATGTAGGGTCCTGGTGGTCTGTAAATGTTAAATAATGAAAATGCCTTCTTTTTTGTGGCCGGATTTGTAATGTTGATGGAAAGAACCTCAAAAGAAGTGAAGGTGTCACACTGTTTCTGACTGATATCTAGGGTATTCTGGTAGATTACACATAATCCACCTCCTTTGCCTGATAATCTTGGGCTGTGTACATAATTATAGCCTATAGGGGTGGCTTCATTTAGTGCTGAATTTTCATCCTGTCTAACCCATGTTTCAGTGAGACAGAAAACGTCAAATTTATGATGGGCATTCCTGAAAAATATGTAATTTTGAAGGCATACGTTGCTTCAAAATCACTGTATACTTTTCAGCATTAATGGTGCCATCACAGACAAGTTACCTTTTTCAGAACCCAAAACACAAACTTTTCAACCTGTTCATAGTGGAAGCATACATGCAGGGTGTTTTCAGGCAAAATAGTCCCCAAAGAAAATGTATTTTTATCACTATTTTACTATCATTAACATTTAATATTAAACTCACCGTACATGTGTAGGTTGGATAGTAAATAAATAAATGTCTATATTTGTGTTGTAGACATGGCGACCCCTGGTTCCCATCACCACCACAGTAAAGAAATCTGAGTCTATACAATCAACTATTTCACACCAAACCACTCTGAATGACTCTGTTTACATCTCAACCACTGAATTATGCAAAATTTTGAAAAATCACTGGAATTCCCCCTAAAAAGCCCCTCTTGTTTTACTTTCATGGCTTTGCTAGAATTATCTGAGACTTTAATCGTCTCTGGTTAGAAGCTCAGCTGGCAACTATGTAGACACAAACTGTATTAATACAGCCTATTAAAATGTGTAGTGTTTGTGGTTATTCTTTTCCACAAAAATTCAAAATTTAAATTTATATTCTTCAAAGAAATGTTATATAAGTGTTATAAGAAACATTATGTAAATGTATAACATTTACATTTTCAATTTCTTATATCACTGAGCATTATTATTATTATTATTATTATTTATTATTATTATTATTAATATTTAGAAATAAAAAAAAAACTTTGTTTAACCAGGGGTGCACAAACTTCTGCTCTGCGCTGTGTGTGTATATGGGGGGAAGTGGCAGATAAACTGAAATTTGTTCTGGATTATTATCCAGTATTTCAGGAACCTCAGAGGTGTTGAGGAGGAGAAAGAGAGAGTCGGTGAAGCCACTAATAAAAATCCTAGAGAATGAGAGAGGACCTTTCCCTAAACCCATAGTGCAGGTGTGTCCAGCTGATCACTAATTTAAGTTGAAATTCTTCTCTATGTTTGTATTTTATTTTTTATTTTATTATTTTATTTTACTTATTGTCTCATCTTTGTCCAGATCAGCTCCAGTTATGCTAAGGAAGCTAAGATGGTGTGCAGCATCACTGGTGAAGGAGCTGACGTGGACCCAAAAGGACTTTTCACCATAAATAGAAACAATCGCTCGCTCTATGTAACAAAGGCTCTAGACAGAGAGGCCAAAGATAAATATGTGGTAAGAGACTTTGGTTCTGCTAATGTTTAACAAGATTTTGTTGCTTTGTTTTCTTTTGATGTTAGCAAGCATTACTGAGTCAATTGTAATACAACTGAGTTAGCCAAGAAATGCTTTCTGTAACAAAGGAAACAGTTTAACCATTATTCATCTACAGTGAGAGGAAAGAACTATTCAGCCACGTTTGTTTTAGCTGTTTATTACACTTCCATTGCATATATCTACAGGACATATGCACTGAAAGTGTATGTTAAAACCAAAAGTACTTGTTTACTCTCACTGTAAAATTCTTCATTCCTTGAATTCCGGCTTATAGCTCATACCATTGCAACTGATGGTGAGGATCAGGAAGAGCCCATGGAGATTATTGTTGAAGTGCTTGATTGGAATGATAATACACCTGTCTTCACCCAAAATCCTTTCCTTGGCAGTGTTCCAGAAGCTTCAGCAATAGGTAGATATATTGATCTTATAGATCTTGTACTAATCGTGTATTAATCAGGTTTAATAAGGCAAAGTATCTGTTTTTACTGTGCATTCAACATTTCATGGTCATTACTCTCTCTCTGAAGGATTTGAGTTCATGACGGTCACAGCTGCTGATGCAGATGACCCCAACACTGACAATGCTGATGTCAGATACTCCATCATCAGGCAGAATCCACAACTGCCAGATCCAGTCATGTTCATCATTAATCCTGTAACTGGAGCGATTCGACTGAACACTGTAGGACTGGACAGAGAGGTGAGAGCAGAAATCAGCCTTATGAATGTTGAATCAATGTGTAATGAGGTAATAAATGAAAGCAGTTTCAGGCATGAACATCATCTCTTACAGAAATATCCTGTATACACATTGCTGCTGCAGATATGCAGGGTGTAGAATTGAAGTAAGCACTGTTTGTCTTTCAGTACAGTGTGTCTGTCCCACAGAATATAGTAGAAGCTGTGGTGGTGAAGCTGCCAGTGACTGATGGAGATGAACTTCAGTCTCCTGCCTGGACAGCCAAGTTCAGGATCGTTAATGGTAACAGTGATGGATTTTTCAGCGCTCAGACAGGACCAGACAAACAGGAGGGCATCATCACTACTGTTAAGGTAAATCAGAACATGGCTGTAGTCAGGCAGCTTTAATGGAGAAAACTTTACTAAAAGTAATAAACTATTTAAAAAATATACTATCAAATATTACTGGTTGGCACAGGTTGATTCAACTCCTAAATGATTTAGAAAAAAAAAGTGACAGTAAAGGAAAATTCCACCAGCATTTTCAATATGTTAAAATGTAAACAAAGTCATTGAGAGAGGTTTGGTGTGAAATGTTCCATTCTAGAGAAACTTATTGACTCAGAATTGTGGTGGTGATAGGAACCAGACGTCTGATGAGTGTAAAGCTGCTAAAACCTTCCTCACAGAAAACTCTTACATGAATTGATTGAGAACACACTGCCTGATGTCTGAGACTGATGTCATGATAAAACCCACTTGAGGTGGAGCAAAAATCTGTGCATTGTGTTATAAAGCAGTCCTAAAAGAAAACAACCTATTTTTTTTAGATGTTCCACTATTTTAACTATTTGAAATAAAACTGAAGAGACGTTTTTTGGACAGTAAATAAAAGGTCTATGTTTGTGTTTCATTCCTATAAAAAACTAATACATATTTCCATGCGTCATGTTTGATGTTGAGGGCATTTTTTATTTATTGACAAAATTCCTTCATTTATTGCTTTTTTTTTATATTACACTTTTGTAGCCATTGGACTTTGAGCAGACCAACAAGTACACTCTGTTGGTGGTTGTGGAGAACAAGGTTTAATTTGTCAAACCTCTGACCACTTCCACTGCCACGGTCACTGTGAATGTCCTGGATGTGAATGAAGCTTTGAGCAGTGTTTGATCCATAGGAGAAAATAATTTTTAAATCTGAAGACGTGGCGGTTGGCAGTGAACTGACAGTGTACACCGCCACGGACCCAGACACAGCGAGGACTCAGAAAGTGATGTAAGAGCTTTGTGTTTATATTTTGATGTATATCTCTTTTCTCCAAAGAATTGATACAAATTTTCCAAAAAAAACTTTTAATGATAACGTTTTTATCATTTGACATGTTTCTCAGCTATTATTGACGCTGAACAAGTCAGCTTTGAATGACTTGCTTCTGTTTTCTCTTAGGCACTGATGATTATTTGGTATTGTGCTGTATGTTTCAGGTATCGTGTAGGTTCTGATCCTGCTGGTTGGCTGAGAGTTGATGGAGAGACCGGACTGGTCAAAGTGAGGAGCCCCATGGACAGAGAGTCTCCTTTTGTGAAAGATGATACATACAAAGCTCTGATATTAGCCATGGATGATGGTAACTCCTTCTCCTCATGCTCTATTAGACGGAAATGTTTAGTGGTGTAGCTTCTCCTAATGAGCTTTTACATATTTATGTTAGCAGATGAAGTTCCAGCTACCGGTACAGGAACACTTGTGATTGAGTTGGCGGATGTGAATGATAACACTCCCACCATTGAAGAGAGGGTGATCAGTGTGCAATAAACAGTCAGCACCAATGCTGCTGTCTGTGACGGATAAGGACGGGCCTGGCTTTGCTGCTCTGTACAGAGTGGAACTACAAAGAGACAGCAGGAACAATTGGGGATGATGATGGATGAGATGAGTAAGCTTTTACTATTTTAAAACTACTAATTACTCTAAAATTTTAGTGCAAAGCTGAATTCTCTTTGTATTGGTCATTTTGTTCATTGCTGTCAATGTTTTGTTTGTTTTTTTTGTGTAGGAACTGGAATTATACTTAGACTTAAGACTGCACTGAAACAGGGAGACTACAGTATTATTCTGAGGGTGTATGACTCCATGGGCTACTACCAGGACAACACCATCCTTGCTTCTGTATGTGACTGTACAGGAGACAACGTCCGCTGCCCCCTTATTTGATGACAGATGATCTGGATTTTTTTTTTGTCTAAAGATTTAAAAACTTGCCCCATTTTTCTTAAAATCTCTTTTTTCTCTATTTTTTAAAGCTTTTTTTTATTTGCTTTAAGATTTATTTGATTCCAATTCCATTGACTTTAATTATTATTTACTTTAGAAATTATTAATTTCTTCTGTCATTCTGTCTTCTGCATTCTCTCTTAGTTATAGTCCCATTTCTTATTGATTGCAATCTTGTCCTAGATTGTGAATCAAAATCAGCTATTGTTAGTGTACTGAAATGTCTAACTATGAAATGGGAATAAATTCTCTTCCCTCAGATTTGTCTCTTGAAGTTGTCAGATACCAACTTCAAGATGCAGCTCATAATACTAATACTTATATGTTTATACTGTTATATTTGACTGTCACAATAATGTAACTTGTAGTGTTTTCAGTTTAGAACCTTTTTAGTCAGGCAGTAACATGTTGTTGTACTGTTCAATTTTTGAAAATTTTGTTGGCTCCTGATATCTATAAAACATTAGAAAGCAAACTAGTAGTGCTTGTCTATTCCTTTTATTCCCTCTGAATCCACATTTAGCTTTTTAACTACAGACCTCAACATTTTACACTGTGTTCAAATGTATTTAGTCACCTGCTGATCCTGCTTCATACTAGATGTTGGAACACCGCTGTGAGAATTTGACTGAGCATTAGTGAGGTCAGGTACTGATGTTGAATGATCGATTCTGGATCACTCCAGCTCATCCCAAAGGTACTGGATGGAGATCCATCACTTCAGAGAATGCAATTTCACTGCTTCACAGCCAGGGGGCTTTATACCCCTCTAGCCCCTGCTTGGCATCAAGCAAGTTTCTATCGAGTGACTGTGTCAGTAGTGGGTGCACCTTAAAGTCACTGAATTCACTCATTAGAAAGGCTGTCTGGATATTTTGGTACACACCTGCATTTAAGGGGATTAAAATTATGGAAACGTGAATTTTCTTCACTTTTTTAAAATTAATAGTTTTATGTAGTATGTAAACACTTTTCAATTTCATAGTGTACTGTTCTCTGCCCAGCCCATACAGTCCATATGTGGAAACTAAGCTGCAAAAACAGTCCGTTTTGAATGGACTATTTTTGTGATGATATGAGAACCAACACATTGACAAACTATCAAAATGATTCAATGTTTTAACTGGGGCAGTCATGGGCTGGAGGTTAGGGAACCAGCCCTGTGACCGGAAGGCCACCTGCTCAATCTCCTGAGCCGACAGTACGTGACTGAAGAGCCCTTGAGCAAGACACCTAACCCCCAACTGCTCCCCGAGCACTGTGGATAGGGCTGCCCACCACTCCAGGCAAATGTGCTCACTGCCCCCCTCATGTGTGTTCACTAGTGTGTATGTGGTGTTTCACTGCACGGGTGGGTAAAATGCAGAGGTGAAATTTCCCCGTTGTGGGACTAATAAGGGTCACTTAATCTTTAATCTTGAAAAAGGTAGTAACCTAGTTGCCTTGAAATTTTGAGTTCATTGAACTTCAAATAATAAATTAATAGAATGTAAACTGTATTGTTCTGTTTACTTACTATTAGAAGTTCAATGAACAAAAAAATTTCAGGTAGTCAAATTTTAAATTTTTTAAAAATTACTTACTTTTTTACGTTAAAACATTGAATCATTTTTTCACAGTGCACATCCACCAATTCAGACTACAACAGTTTAGCTCTGCACACTCTGACTGAATTTATATGATGTGTTTTAGTCTAAACTGCACAATACTGGGCAGCCAGTCAGAACAGAGGTCATTTACATATATCAATCTTAAAGGAACAGTAACTAAGGGATGTTTAATTATAAGGGAGAAAGGTTGGAAAATGGTTATGTAGAAATAAATTATCACAACTGGTTTTGGTACATAAGACCACATCAACCTGATAAGTGGGCCTCAGGGAAAAAAATAAAATACAGTAAAACTGTAGAATATGGAACTTTTAAGTGTTCTGAGTGTGGTTCTTCCTCAGTAGCGAACATAGAATAAAGAAAATAAACCAGTCTGCATTTGGACAGAAGTGTTTAGATTAACCAGTTATAACCAATGACAGAATAATAGAGCAAGAAATGAGAAATAGGTCTATAAAAATCAGCCTCTGTTACTGACCACTAACAGTGTTAGTGTTAGTGTTAGTCACTGTTACTGGCACTGACTACTGTTAGAGGCCTATCAGAGCTGCAAATAAGTCTCTCCACATATTTATAAAACATTTTTGTTGTTTTTTGTACTCACATCTCATTTACACACATGATTCTTTAAAAAAATTCCCATTGAAAGGTCATTTATGGAAACGAAAGTGGTTCTTCAACAAAGTGTTTCCCATTTTTACATTGACTTTACTCTGCTGTTGTGTTGAGCCTGTGGTGTTGGATAAGATCAGTGCCAGAACGGGGCTCCAATCATCAGGCTTAATGTCATCAAAGCAAGTACAGATACATTTTAGCTGTGTCCCAATTCAGGGGGTGCATCCCTCGAAGGACGCAGTCTATGAAGGCATGTCCTGAGAAGGCTGAACTGAAATGAGACAGTCTACTCTATGGCAGATTTCCTGTTTGTGTCACAGCACAGCTGTTCCTGCCCTCACCGCTGCGCCATGAAACACTGCTCCTGTCACATTCTTTTAAAGTTCTTTAAAGATTGAGCCACAAACTTTTATTTTTTAATTTTTTCATTTATTAGAGCTGGAGATGCTTCTTTCTGTCTGCTCTTTGCTCCCTAAAATAAAACAAAACATTAGCATAAGTTTGTTTTACACTTGTATCTTTAGCCATTCAACTCAGTTTAATCCCAATACTTACATTTAAAGTGTCTTCTCAGCCGCTGTTCGCTCCTCCGCTGACGCCGCCGTGTTCTTGAATCTCCGCCAGCACGCAATGAACCTCGGAATATGTTGGCTGGCAAAGGATCCATTCTTTGGATCCTAAGTTGTCATGGAAAAGAAGGACACGTTTCTCGGCTGCTTATGGAAGAGCCTTCGAAATGGGACAATCTAGTTGTGCTGCTGTGACGCAATCGGCCTTCAAATGCAGCCTCCGAAGGATGCAGGTGAGACACACCTAATGTCTAAGACACACCTAAAGTATCCAGACAGGCCTTTTAGTGAGTGAATTCAGCACCCATTGCTGACACAGATGTACAGCTGTGCACACTGTGCATTTACCAGTAGAATAGGACACAGGAGCAGCTGCACATGAGCCTAAAGTCACCATGTCCAATGCCAGAATTATTCACAGAAGTGGTGAGAGGAAAGACAGTTGAAATGATTGATGTCTCTAAAAGATTAATATGATCTCGCTTATGATCTCTGTTATTGACTTTTTTTCGTATGTGAGATTATCTTACAAAGAAATGAAATAAAATGTAACAATCATATAAAGGGAAAGCACTACCAGCTGCATCTCCAGTTTCAGCAGTGTTACTAATGCTATGGTGATGGGTGTTAACATCATGCTTAATGCTATTAGAGGGAATAAAATGCTGATTTAAAAATCGAACATATCGAGACTCCAATAAATTATCTAGCATTCAGTACGGTGGGCAGCATAGAGTACACTCTTTAAAAAAGATGGTTTTTCAAGAGTTCTTTAGTAAAGACAATGGCTCTATATAAAACCATGGACACTCAAGGAGCCCTTTGCATGATTAAAGGGTTCTTTGCATCGTGAAAGCATTCTTCAGATTGATGGAGAACGTGCTGTAGATGGTTCTATATTGAACCTTTCTTGAAAATGGATCCATATAGCACCAAAAACCTTACTGGTACTATTTAGAACCCATTTGCTAAGAGTGTAGCCTGTGTCTCACAGGGATGGAGGATGGGTGATGAAATAAGTTAGAGTGTAACGCTCTGACAGAAACCAGATGCTCGCGGATAGAACAGATCACTTGCTGAATGCGTGACAGTGCCCCCCCCAAAGAGTCCGGGTGGGCCTCGGAACGAGGGTGACCAGGACGACTGTTATGCACCCCACCGAACCTCTGAACGGGGGCGGATCCAGAGCTGCCGAGGCGCCGGAGAGACGGGTTCTCCTTATGAGGATCCCGCAGACGGGCAGGAAGAGAGCTAGTGAGCCTCTTAGGTGGGCGGCCCCTGGGATGAGGAGCTGGCTTCTCTGGGTGCTGGTTGTGGAAATCCACAATGAGACCGGGGTCTAATACATCTTTTGCCGGCACCCAACACTCCTCCGGGCCGTATCCCTCCCAATCCACTAGATAGTGGAGGACCCCGCCTCGTCGTCTGGAGTCCAGCAACCTTCGGACAGCGTAGACTGGAGCCCCGTCTATCTCTTCCGGTGGGGGCAGCGTGACGTCCAGTGAGCCTCATCCAGGGGCCCTGAAACAACAGGTTTAAGTAGCGAAACATGAAATGAGTGTGAAACTCTAAAACGTGGGGGTAGGTCAAGTCTGTAGGTTACATCATTAATACGTTTTAAAACTTTGAAAGGTCCAAAGCACTTAGGCTGAAGTTTCTTACAACTTCCCTCAGAACTACAGAAGTCTCTGGTGGCCAACCATACTCAGTCCCCGGGCTGGAAGACGGGGGTTGGTCCTCGGTTTCGATCTGCTTGTTCTTTATTACATAGCAGAACCGATTCTGTGTGCTGGTGTGTCTCCTCCCAGACTCGTTCACTCCGTGTCATGCATGAGTCCACGGCCGGGACCTCAATTTGAGATCCGGTCCAGGGTGCTATCGGTGGTTGGTAACCTAAAATACATTCCTGTGGTAGAGCTTGTTAGGGAGTTTTGAGCAATCTCGGCCCATACTAAAAACTTAGTCCAGTCAGACGGGTTTTCATGACAAAAGAGTCTTAAAAATTTTCCCAGTTCCTGGTTCACCCTCTCACATTGCCTATTTGACTGTGGGTGATACCCTGATGACAGACTGATGGAAACCCCAAAATGTTCAAAGAAGGCTGTCCATACCTGGGATGTGAATTGAGGTCCCCTGTCCGATACGATATCCTCCAGGATACCAAACACTCTGAAGACATGTTGAAAAAGGGCTTTGGCAGTCTGAAAAGCACTAGGGATAGCTGAAAAGGGGATAAATTTTACTCCCCTAGAAAACCAGTCCACCACCGTCAGGATGGTCGTGGAACCCTGTGATTCCGGCAAATCAGTAACAAAGTCCACTGCTATGTGGGACCAGGGGCAGTGGGGTATGGGCAAGGGCATTAATTTTCCTGCCGGTAGCGTTTTTAGAGTCTTGCACTGAGAATAAGTTGAACAGGAGGAAACAAAGCCATGTATATCTTTGATCATGGTCTCCCACCAATAGCGATGGGCGAGGAGCTTGTGCGTTCTGGTTTCTCCAGGGTGGCCTGAAGTGAGAAAGGAATGGGCCCATGTGAAAAGTTGGTCGCAAAAAGACTCGGGTACATAGATCTTCCCTGGGGGGCATTGACTGGGGATAGTGATGTTAGTCAAAGCTCTTTTTATTTCATCATCCATCTCCCATCAGATCGATGAGATGACTACTTCGGGGGGAAGGATACGTTCAGGTCTTTCAGTTTCATGGGTCGGGTCTTCTTTGACTGGAATTCTGGATAAAGCATCTGCCTTAGTGTTGCGAGATCCAGGTCGATAGGATATGCTAAACTGAAATCTTGAGAAAAATAGGGACCATCTAGCTTGACGCGCATTGAGCCTCTTAGCTGTATGGAGATACTCTAAGTTCTTATGGTCAGTTAGTACTGAAAAGGGGTGATTGGCTCCCTCCAGCCAATGTCGCCATTCCTCCAAGGCTAATTTGACTGCAAGGAGTTCCCAATCCCCTATACCATAGTTCCTTTTAGTGGAAGACAACTTGTGGGAATAAAAGGCAATGGGGTGTAGTTTTTCAAGAGACCCCGTACGCTGGGATAACACTGCCCCCACCCCCGTTTCCGAAGCATCTACCTCCACAATAAATGGCTGTGTTGGTTCAGGGGGTTTCAGAGTAGATGCTGTGGTGAAAGCCTTCTTCAGATAATTAAATGCCTTTTCTGCCTGTTCTGTCCATCAGAGCTTCTTGGGGGCTCCCTTTAAAAGGGATGTGATGGGGCAGCGATGCTGCTAAAGTTTCGGATAAATCTACGGTAAAAATTGGCGAAACCCAAAAATCTCTGTTCTTCCTTGACGGACGTGGGTGTGGGCCATGATGACACCCTGCTGACTAATGACATAGCCTAAAAAAGGAACTGTTTGTAGGTGGAATTCACACTTCTCTCCTTTCAAAAACAAATTGTTCTTGAGAAGCCGTTGTAGAATGGCTCGGACATGCTGCACATGTGATTCTCTGGTAGAATAATATATGAGAATGTCATCCAAATAAGCGATGACATACTGCCCCAACATATCCCTGAGTACATCATTAATGAACGCTTGAAAGACTGAGGGGGCGAGAGAGAGCCCGAATGGCATTACAAGGTACTTGTAGTGCCCCCTAGTGGTCAAAAAGGCTGTTTTCCATTCATCCCCTTTCTTAACTCTGATTAGGTTATACGCACTACGAAGATCTAGCTTGGTGAAGAACTTTGCTCCTTGTAGTTGTTCTAGAGCTACGGGTACCAAGGGAAGGGGATACGGGTAAGCTTTTGAAACTTGATTGAGGGCCCTATAATCAATGCAAGGGTGTAAGCCACCATTTTTCTTAATAAACAAAAAAACTGGATGCTATGGGTGATGTCGAAGGTCTGATAAAACCTTGGTCAAGGGCCTCCTGTGTGTGTATATGTGTATATATGTATGTATGTATATATATGATATATATATATATATATATATATATATATATATATATATATATATATATATATATATATATATATATATATATATCAAGAGCTTTTTGCTCTTCTTGGGTCAAGGGATAAACTCTGGCTTTTGGTAACACAGGGTTTTCTACAAGCTCAATCGAGCAATCATAGGGTCGATGGGGAGGCAGTTTGGTGGCATTCTGTTAACTGAAAACCTCCTTTAAATCAAGGTACTCTGGAGGGATTTCAAATGTAGAGTCTGTGTTTGTGCTTTCTATGGAAGTGGACAATACTGCTATGGTAGGGTCTAAAAGGCAGGATCGGTGACAGTTCTCTGACCATTTGGTGATACTGTGGTCGGCCCATGAGATGATGGGGTTGTGCTTCTCTAACCAAGGTCATGGTCTCCCACCATGACTCCACGTGCTGTCCAGGGGTTGGCACTTTGCTTTTTTGTGGTCTGGCGCGGCACTTGCGAACTTGATGTCCCACCTTCCCACAATACAAACACAGCTGGTTGGTTAACCAGCGTAGTCTCTCTTCCTGTGAGAGCCAAGAGGAGTCACACTGCATGGGTTCGGTAGTTTCCCCATGCTCCGGACTGACTCGCGGAAGTGTCTTTCTAAGGCTTTTCACCACCTTGGTCTTGCTTCTGTGGGTCAGAAGGTGATCAAGCTTGATAGCCAGAGTTATCAGTTGATCGAGCATTAAATCATCGTCTTTGGTGGCTAGCTCATTAATGATTTCTGCGTTCAATCCTTGGCAAAATGTCACGAGGAGACCCGCCTCATTCCAGCCACTGCTCGCTACCAGAGTACGAAACTCTAGCAAATAATCTACCACTGAACAATTCCCATGACGTAATCTAGTCAATAACTCCCCGCTAACTTTACCCTTGTAGGGGGGATCAAACACAGTTTTAAATTTCCCTCAGAAACTGATTATAGGATAAACGGTGAATATGGGTCCAACTGGCGGTGGCCCATTCTAAAGCTTTTGTCTGCTAAACGAGACACAATGAAAGAGATTTTCACTTGGTCTGAGCTGGCTGTGGAATTAAAAAAAAAAACGGAACACCAGAGCAGAAACCCGCAACGCTTATCTGGGTCTCCCTCGAATTTATCTGGTTTACTAACCAGAAAAACTGCGGTAACTGCGGTAGCTGCAGTGGCTGCGGTCGTGGGTAGATCCAGGCTGACTGCAGTTTTCGTGAGGCTCATGGTTTGAAGTTATCCTGTCAATCCCTGCACACTAGCAACAAATTGAGCCAGCTGGGCTTGTTGCTCTGCCTGTTGGTGAGCTAATGACTCTAAGGAGTGAGTTACTCTGGTTAGAACCTGCTGATGGCGACCCAGGAGCTGTCCCTGTTCTTTCAGAGCCTTTTGTAAGGCTTCCGGATCCGCCGTCTGCATGTGCGGCGAGGTATTCTGTAACGCTCTGACAGAAACCAGATGCTCGCGGATAGAACAGATCACCGCAGTTTTAATCACACAAGGCACAAGCGTAGTTGAGTAACATGGGTCAAGTTCCAAAAACACACACGAACGATGAGCATAACACCAAGCAAATAAACCAGATAGGGCAGGGCAAAAAACATAATCCAAAAAACAGGCAAAAGAGTTCAAACACAGATCAGTCCAGACAGGCAGAAGTATCAGAAGGGTAAGGCAAAAAGGCAAAATCCAGATAAACAAAGCAGTAGTCATAAACAGAATATCAGCAAACAGAATACAAACGCTCAGTAGTTCTCAGGGAAAACAATACCTTGCAACTATTCTACCTAAAGCCCGGGCTTTTAAACTAAACAATATGAGTCATATGACTAAATACACAGGTGCTATATATTAGTATTCAGGGGATTGAGATCTCTGATAGGCGCGTGTCCGCAAGTCGAGGCTCACGTGAGTTCCCCGAGCATTTTGGGTAACGGAGTCCGTATCGGCCTCCGATTCTGAAGGAAGTTGTGCTGCGACACAATCTCCTGTAGGATTCTGGGAAATGGAGTCCGTTTCCATTGGACAGCTTGCTGAATGCGTGACATAGAGAGCTGGCTCAGAATCTGAAGTTGAAACACTTTGTTGCTAGTGGAGTGTCAGATTAAAATAAACCATAAAGGCACTGCTTGGATTATTTGTGAGGAGGGTTTTTCTGATGGCTATCTAATGGTTTTCTAAAGGTTGTCTAATGGTTTCTAATGGTGTCTAATGCCTGTCTAATGGTTTTCTGAAGGTTGTCAAATGGTTTTCTAATGGTTTTCTTGTTGTTTAATGGTTTTCTAATGATTTCTAATGGTTTAATTAATATTTTTTTTAAAAAAATTCCTGAAGATTGCCTATGGTTGTCAATGGTTTTGTAATAGTTTCTTGAAGGTTGTCAAATGGTAGTCGAATGGTTGGCTACTGCTTGTCAAATGGTTTTCTAATGTTTTTTTAATGGTTTCCTGAAGGTTGACTAATGGTTGTCTAATGGTTTTCTAATGGTGTCTCATGGCTGTCTAATGGTTGTCAAATGGTAGTCAAATGGTTTTCTAATGGTTGTAAAATGGTTGTCTAATTGTTATCAAATGGTTGCCAAATGGTTGTCTAATAGTTTTCTAATGGTTTTCCAATGGTTGTGTAATGGTTGTCTCATGGTATCTAATTATTTCTAATGGTGTCTAATCATTTTCAAATAGTAGTCAATTGGTTGTCTAATTAGCATAAAAATAGTTTTCTAATGTTTTTATTAATAGTTTCCTGAAGATTGTCTAATAGTTGTCTAATGGTTTTATAATGGATTTTTAATGGTTTCCTGAAGGTTGTCTAATGGTTCTCAATGGTTTTCTAATGGATTTGTAAGGGTTTCCTCAAGGTTATCTAAGGGTTGCCAAATGGTGGTCTAACGGTTGTCAAATGATAGTCTAATGGTTGTCAAATGGTTGCCAAATGGTTGTCTAATGGTTTTCTAATGGTTTTCCAATGGATGAGTAATGGTTTTTTAAAGGTTGTCTAATGGTATCTAATTGTGTCTAATGGTGTCTAATGGCTGTCTTATGGTTGTCAAATGGTAGTCAAACAATTGTCTAATTAGTGTAAAGATTTAGTGTAAAGAGTTTTCTAAAGGTTTTTTAATGTTTCCTGAAAGTTGTCTAATAGTTGTCTAATGGTTTTCTAATGGATTTTTAATGGTTTCCTGAAGGTTGTCTAATGGTTCTCAATGGTTTTCTAATGGATTTGTAAAGGTTTCCTCAATGTTATCTAAGGGTTGCCAAATGGTTGTCTAATGGTTTTCTAATGGTTTTCCAATGGATGAGTAATGGTTTTTTAAAGGTTGTCTAATGGTATCTAATTGTGTCTAATGGTGTCTAATGGCTGTCTTATGGTTGTCAAATGGTAGTCAAACAATTGTCTAATTAGTGTAAAGATTTAGTGTAAAGAGTTTTCTAAAGGTTTTTTAATGTTTCCTGAAAGTTGTCTAATAGTTGTCTAATGGTTTTCTAATGGATTT
Organism: Colossoma macropomum; assembly: GCF_904425465.1. Taxonomy (NCBI): domain Eukaryota; kingdom Metazoa; phylum Chordata; class Actinopteri; order Characiformes; family Serrasalmidae; genus Colossoma; species Colossoma macropomum. Next base: position 21,898,934 of record NW_023494797.1, read on the forward strand.
TTAATGGTTTCCTGAAGGTTGTCTAATGGTTCTCAATGGTTTTCTAATGGATTTGTAAAGGTTTCCTCAATGTTATCTAAGGGTTGCCAAATGGATGTCTAATGGTTTTCTAATGGTTTTTACTTTTTTCTGTAGGTTGTCAAATGGTTGTCTAATGGTTGTCAAATGATAGTCTAATGGTTGCCAAATTGTTGTCTGTTTAGACAACAATGTTTTTTTAATGGTTTCATGAAGATTGTCTAATTGTTTTGTAATGGTTTTTTAATGGTTTCCAGAAGGTGGTCTAATGGCTGTCAAGCGTTGTCTAATGGTTTCCTCATGGTTGTCCAATGGTTTTCTAATGTTTTTCATAGCGGTTTCAAAAAAGGTTGTTTAATGGTGGTCAAAGGGTGTCTAATGGTTTCTAATGGTGAATGATGGCTGTCTAATGGTTGTCAAATGGTTGACAATTGGTTGTGAACCGTTGTGTAATGGTTGCCAAATGGTTGTCTGATGGTTTTCTAATGTTTTTTTTAATGGTTTCCTGAAGGTTGTCAAATGATTGTCCGATGGTTGTCATAGTTTTATAAAGGTTTTTTTAAACGTTGTTAATGGTTTTATAATGGTTTCTAATGGTGTCTAATGGCTGTTTAATGGTTGTCTAATAGTTGTCAAATGGTGGTCAAATGGTTGTCTAATGGTTGTCAAATGGTTGTCTAATGCTTTTATAATGGTTTCCTGAAGGTTGCCTAATGGTTTTCTAATGGTGTCTAATTGCTGCCTAATGTTTGTCTAATGGTTGCCGAATTGTTGTCTAATGGTTTTCTAATGGTTTTTAATGGTTTCTTGAAGGTTGTCAAATGGTTGTTTGAAGGTTTTCTAATGTTTTTAATGGTTTCCTGAAGGTTGTCTAATGGTTGTCAAATGGATTTCTAAAGGTTTTGTAAAGGTTGTTTAATGGTTTCTAATGGTATCTAATGGCTGTCTAATGGTTTTCGAATGGTTGTCAAATTGTTTCCTAAAGGTTTTCTAAAGGTTGCTTAATGGTTTTCTAACGGTTTCTAATGGGTTGTGTAATGGTTGCCAAGTGCAAATTTTACTACATTGCTACATTTACTACAAATGCTACATTTTCTAATATTTTTTTTAATGATTTCCTGAAGGTTGTCTAATGGTTGCCTAATGGTTGTCTAATGGTTCCTAATGTTTATTAATGGTTTCCTCAAGGTTGTCAAGTTGTCCAGAAGGTTGTCTCATTGTTGTCAAATGGTTGTTTAATAATTGTAAAATGGTTGCCAAATGATTGTCTAATTATTTGTAATGGTTTCCTGAAAGTTGTCTTATGGTTGTTAAATGGTTGTCTAACGAATGTCAAATGGTCACCAAATGGTTGTGTGACCAAATGGTCACCTAATTGTTTTCTAATGGTTTCCTAATGGTTTTCTACAGTTTGTCTAATGTTTTTTTTTGTAAGGTTTTTTCATGGATTCCTGAAGGTTGTATAATTGTCAAATGGTTGTCCAATGGTTGTCTCATGTTTTTCTAACAGTTTCTAATGGTTGTCAGACGGTTGCATAATTGTTTCCAAATTGTTGTCTAATGGTTTTCTAAAGATTGTCTAATCAATTTCTAATGGTTTCTAATGATGTCTAATAGCTGTCTAATGGTTGTCAAATGGTTCTGCCATGGTTGTCAAATGGTTTTCTAATAGTTTTCAAATTTTTTTCTAATGGTTTTCTATTACTTTCTAATGGTTGTCAAATGGTTGTTTAAGTGTTGCCAAAGGTTTGTCTAATGGTTTTCTAATGGTTTCTAATGGTGTCTAATGGCGATCTATGGTTGTCAAATGGTGGTCAAATTGTTCTCTAATGGTTGTCAAATGGTGGCCAAAGAGTTGTCTAATGGTTTTCCAATTGTTTTCTAAAGGTTGTTTTCTAAAGGTTGTCTTTTGGCTGTCAAATGGTTGTTTAATGGTTGCCAAATGGATGTGTAATGGATTTGTAATGGTTTCTGGTGGTGTCTAATGTTTATTTTTTGTTTTGTTTTCCAAAATGTTGTCTAATGGTAAATGGTTTTTTAATTGTTTCATTAAAGTTGTGTTATGGTTGTCAAATGATTGTCTAATGGTTGTCAAATTTATTCAAATGGTGGTCTAATGGTTATCAATGATTGTCTAATGGTTTTCTAACGTTTGTCTAACGGTTTCCTAACGTTTGTTTAATGGTTTTCTAATGGTTTCTAATGGTTTCCTGAAGGTTGTCTAATGGTTGTTAAATGGTTGTCTAAAGGTTTTCTAATGATTTTCTAATGGTATCCAATGGTGTCTAATGGTTTTCTATTTTTTTTTATTTTGTTTCCAGAAGGTTGTCTTATGGTTGGTAAATGGTTGCCAAATGTTTGTGTAATGGTTTTCTAATGGTTTCTAATGTTTTTTATTGGTTTCCTGAAGTTTGTCATATGGTTTTTAAATGGTTTTGCAATGGTTTTCTAATGGTTTACTGACGTTTTTTTAATGGTTTTTTAAAGGTTTCCATAAGGTTGTCTTATGGTTGTCAAATTGTTATCTAATGGTTGTCAAATAGGTGTGAGATGGTTTTCAGGTAGTTGTCTTATGGTTGCCAAATTGTTGTCTAATTGTTTTAAATGGTTTGCTGAATGATTCCTAATTGTTGTAAAATGTTTTCTAATCATTTCTATTGGTGTCTAATGGTTTTGTAATGGTTTTGTGGTATTGTAATGAAGACATTACTATTATAATCAATAAGAAATCCATAATCATATGCTAAAAAGTTGATTAACAAAAGTGTATTAATCCTCTCACTAAGGATAGGCCTTGCTGTGTGTAGGTTAGGGGATTTTGCATTGGAGAGTCCCTGAAGTTCAGAAGCATCTAGAAGCCAGTGTACTTTGTTGTGAGGGCAAGCTGACCCCAGTGAAGAGAGAAAATGACCCAGGAGCCTGCATGGAGCAGATATGGACCCTCTCCATGTTACCCGGAGTGCTCCTCCGAGTATGACTCGAACCACTTCTATGAAGAGCCAGATTTCAAGGCTGGAGAGGACGGATGAAGGATCTTGTGATTGACTGTGCTGTAGACTGCAGAGAGGTCAAGAACAATCAGAGCCAATGATAGTTTGGCATGTGCTGTGGGCCTGGTTTCTTATGACATTTTATTAATTCAAAATGTTTAATTTTCAGGTAGTTTCCCTGCAAGTTCTTCAAGCTCCAGATCTATGGAATCTGTTCCAGTTCTAGTTAGAAAGGTCCAGGACCTGTTCAACCAAAAATACAGTGAGTACTTATTTTTAAGTAGTATACATTTTGATGCTGTCACTTTCTCAGGCTTTTACAACAACATGTGATAAGGAGCAAGAGAAATGTAATCTTTTTGCAAACAAAATAACGTACTGATTCTACCCCCTTTAAAATTGCCTGGCATTCATTCCCAGTTCATACAGTCCGTACAGTTGTATTGTTTTTGTGATGTCAGACGCAAACACATTTACGTATCTGCATATTCAGCAGTACAAAACACATGCAAGCAGACACGTGTGTCCCAGTCAAGGCAGAATTGTACTGAAACAAATTATCAGGATGGAACTGTAGTTCTACTTTGAATTCAACACTGTAAAAACTTAATGTTCCTGCTACAGTGTAAATGTGGTTATGGCCAAACTGTTCCTTTATGGAATGTTTATCACACAGGGGTTTTGTGTTTAACTCTTGTTTTAATTAGAAGAGGCTGGAGGCACAGGAACACTACCGTACCAGTCACTTGTTGCACACAGGATTATGATAGAGGTCACCGGCCTGCCTAATGACCTACCTCTTAAAAAGCCATGTCTTTATGGGCGGCAGCAGTTGGCAGCAATTTTGCAGCACGCAAAGAGCATTTCCTTTTCAAATAAGTAAGTTAATATATGTATGATTTGCAAATTTGAAATGTATATTTGTCTCAAATGATTTGATTGTTATTGTGCTGTAGACATGGTCACATCTGTAAAGTACAGTTGGTTACCATAAACAATAGTTGTGACATTTTTCTGTTCTTGATTAAAAGCAGACTGTCAGACCAGTGGAAACACATCAAAATGATTTTCCATGGTAATTGTCAGTATGCTGCAGATATACATTTGCCTGAAATATTGATGTATTACTTTAGTTAATTTATGCTTCACAGTTTTTAGTGTACTAGTCTGCTGGACCTGTGTAGCTCGGTATATTAGTCATACAAAATTGACTGAAAAGCAAGAGGAAGGTTGTTGGCTGTATTGCTGAGTCAAAGTGAACCCTTTTTTTAATTTTCTTTTCTGTAATTTTTTTTCTTGATAACTTCTAAAGGATCAGACTTGGCTGCAGCAGAATGCCCTCCAGAGGCACCAACAGAGGAAATAATACTCACCATGTGTGCAGATGGTATGTTTGATTTTATTTATTTACCGCTTGTTTGGATTGCTTTTAATTCCATGTACAAACATTAACTGACTTTTCATATATCTTTCAGTGTAATAATGACACTTGCTCTCCCCCCCAGGACAGACAAATGAAGCTGTGTGTACCCCTGCAGACAGTGGGCCGATGACTAGTGGAGCTAAAGGTATATACAGTCTCCTCCAAAAGTATTGGAACGGCAAGGACAATCCTGTTGATTTTGCTATACACTGAAGACATTTGGCTTTGAGATCAAAAGATGAATTAGTTGATGGAATTTCAGCTTTTATTTTTGATATTTACCTCACCTTTCTCTCTGTGTACCTTATCTTCATTAAGAATTCAAAGAATCAGAGTTGATTACAGCAGAAAGCCGCCAAAAACGGACGGCAGTAGAAATATTAGAGGCCATGTGCGTAGACGGTATGCTGCTGATTTTCTTTTTCAATTAGCATTAATAAACAAGATGTTTTTGGATTATTCCCAAACACAAGTTGGTACAGCAGGCTTTGATGTGGATCAAATCATAAATTACAGTTCCTCACTGTTAAAAACCTGCCTCCATGTTTTATGCTAATAAGTCACAATTTTTATATTAACAATTACTGAGGCTTGGTCCTAACAGTTGTATACTTTGACAGTTATGAATTAAATAAGTGAGTGCTGTTATTTCCCAGAGGAAAGTGCATCATTCTTAAAATAAAAAGCAAAACAGTTCTTAACATACTGACTTGCTTACCAAAAAGCACAATGTGAGATGGTCATGACAGCCTTTCTCTGTATCACTGTATCTACCTTATTTTCATTACCTCAGAGATGGTTGCAGCAGAGTCCTCCCCAGAAGAGACGGCAGAGGAGATATTAGAGCCCATGTGTGTAGATGGTATGCTTCTATTTTCCAACTTGGCATTAATTTGCATACAACACTTATTTTATTCCATATACCAGTTACATTAAAGCAGTAATTAATAAAATTACTGTTTTTGTGTGCACAGGACAGAGAAGTGGAGCTGTGTGCAACCCTGCGGACAGTAGGCCAGTGACCAGTACAGCTAAAGGTATTTGTGGTTGTCAGTGTGAACGTTATGTAGATTTTCTGAACGTTTACATTACATGGGTTTATCCTTTTCCAAACTTTAATAAGTGTACATTATTCTCATCAGCCTTATTATTAAATGTAGGGTTCTTGTACATTCTTTAAGTCTTAAAACAGATTGAAAACATTTATCATAAAACATCTCTAAACATGCTGTTTTTAACTTAAGATGTATATAATTCTCTGTCTAAAAATTGGGTTGAAAATGGGGCATTAGTCTGCTAAACAATGTTGTGGTCAGAAACTGGCTATGCTGATGGGTTAGAGAGGTGGTGAACTGTGCAGTCTTGGAGGGCTGGTGTCCTGCAAAGTTTAGTGTGGTATTTCTGTTTTTTTGCCCCCCGCCCCCCCTGCTCTAACTCTCTTACTAAACATGGCAGTTAGCTGAGTTGAGCCAGGGGTGTCTAGGGTGTCTAATCACTAAACTGTGCAGGACCCTGGCCCTCCAGGAATTGAGTTTGCCCCCCCCCGGGCTAGGTCAGAGTTAAAATGTTCAGGGCAGTGTGCCTCCAGGACCAAGGTTAGGAAACACTGAGGGTGGCATAACTGATAAAGGGAGGACTGTTGACTACAGTGGGGTTCCCAATCGTGGTCCTGGGGATCCACCACCATGAAGTTTAATCTCAGTCCTAAACTAACATACATGATACAAGTAATGAAGGTCCTCAAGGGGAAACTGAATATCTGAGCTGTGTTAGATTTAAATTCCCAGGACCCGTCTTGGGTACGCCTGGACAACAACATACACCAAGCAGTTCATTAACCATTTCATTAAGACTGTTTTCAGACAGCAGAGAAATGGGATTTGTTTATCAAATCAGATCTTTTGAGATGACTGCCTGCACTGTTGTTTGCAAGAGATCAGATCTGTTTTGTGTTCCCAGACATCACCAGTCTATCTGCATGGGTTGTTGTAAGTAACAACGTAGGCGTCGGTAATTATGTAGCTACGCTGGTGATGGGGATTTCAAACATGGATGCAGAAGAGATGGAGTTGCCCTCTTACCCTACAAATTCTTAAATTATTTGGCATAAGCATGAATCTTTGGTGCTCTTCTTGAATCCCATCTCTTCCGTCACTCTGGATTTGACCTTGTTGCTTCTCTTTGTGAGTGACACGAAAGACACTTAAACCTTTTTGAGTGGCCAGAGCGTCCAGACCGAGACGCATCTGTAAAAATCCAATTGGAATTGAATTTTAAACTACCTCCAAATGTGGTTTGGAGCAGATTTGCAAAAATATTTCATGTGTTTTGTTTTGTTGTGTGTATGTGTGTTTTTGTGTGTGTGTGTTTTGTTTTTTTTGTTTGCTGTCCAGACTATCAGAAATCAACCTGGATGCAATCTGGATATGGCAAAAATTGGATTTAGGCTGAAAAAAAATCTAATACCCTTCCTTGTATCTAAACTCTTTTTCCATTTTATCAGCTCCACTGACCATATAGGAGCACATTGTAGTTCTACAGTTACAGACTGTAGTCCATCTGTTTCTCTGCAAACTTTGTTAGCTTTCTTTCAACCTGTTTTTCATTTGTCAGGACCCCCACCGAGCAGGTGTTAATTGTTCATGTTAGTTTTTAAATCTGTCACTGCTGGACTGAATAGTCCACCAAACTGTGACCACTCATGAAGGACTAGAGCAGGGATGTCCAATCTTATCTGCAGAGGGCCGGTGTGGCTGCAGGTTTTCACTCTAACAAAGCAGGAGGTCACCTGATGAAATGCTTGAAGACTAAGGCCCAATCCCATATCTTCTTTTTACCCCTTGTTTTCGAGTGTCACCCTAACCCCTTGGAGTTACAAGGGGTAGTAGTTGAAATCTACTACCCCTACAAAATGGGACCCTCAAATTAAAAAAACAAAAAAAACAAACCGTTACTTCATTAACAGCTACTAGCGCTGCTCTGTAGGTGACCCGGCCCGTCTTCAGTGATAGCAGAGAAGGGAAAAGTTCAGCAACCTCACTGCTGGGCTTTAGTTACATTTAGGGCTTAAATGGTGCAGCAGTTACATTCTGGCGCTTCAGGTGTCAATACTGCTGAACTATTTAAGGTGGTACAGGAAAATTAGCTAGCTAGCTACTGCGACATTAGCATACTTTAGAGTGTGTGTGTGTGTGTGTGTGTGTGTGTGTGTGTGTGTTTTATTTTTATTTTTTTTTATTTATTTTTTGTTTATGAAGAAAACGACCATAATACACTGAAACGACATTAAACTAAGGTAATACCATAGTTATTGTAATTTTTTTAACAAAGAAAATACTTACATTTGTGGGTTTCTTTGGTCGCTCGCGCCGTCATCTTGGCGCTTTTCCTTTTTTTCTCACAACACTCCGTTTGGAGTGTGCCTCTGGAAAAACCTCCGTTTGGAGGGCCATGTAGCTCTAATGCTTCGCCCTCTATCTCAACAAAAATTGGGACACCCAACCCCTAACATGAACGCGCAAAACAGAGGGCTAAGTGGTAGGGGCAAGGGGTGAAATGGGATTGGGCCTAAGACCAACTGTTTAGACAAGTAGAATCTGGTGTGCTCCAGCTTGTTTGGAGTGAAAACCTGCACCCACACCGTCCCTTTTGCGGGTAAGATTGGATGACCAGCACAAACTGTGCAGCAACACGAGCTCCTATCTCTGGCTTCACATCTACGAGCTTGACCAACAAGGTAGGAAAGTGGACAGTGAGTGGACACGAAACTCCAGCAGCACTGCTGTCTTATCCACTCATACCAGTGTCACACACACACACCAATACACCACCACCACTTGAGAATGACCCACCTGCTCTCTGTTACAAGGTGTGCTAAATAAAATGGCAGATTTTTAAAATTGATTAAAATGTACATTAATGCTCTATGTATAAGAACCACCCCCACCCCAAAATTGTGGTATAAACCGTAATGCACTTAGTAATTGACGCTACTTTTTCTTCTTTGTATTCTTAGGGAAATCGTGTTAATGTGTCTTTCTTTTCTTCCCCCCCCCCTTTCTTTTCTGCACAGGACAGAAAAATGAAGCCCTGTGCTGCCCTGCAGACAGTAGGCCAGTGACCGGTGAAGATGAGGGTATCATTGTAATTGTGAAGGATTTATTAATTTGTACACTATACATTTATGCACTTGCATATTTATGTTGCAAATTAAATTTAAGTATTTGCTACCATGCATTTGTTCAACCTTTCAGATTCAAGCAACCTTTGCTGTGTCTGCAGAATCCACTTTGCTGACAAGAAGAAGAATGCTACAAAGAAGTGGCGCTCTTGGTCTCAGTGTTCTGTCTGTCAGTTATGGTCACATACTGCCTGTCATTTCAAACGAAATATGTGTTGTCTCTGCCAGCGCAAATGAATTCTAACGACTTATGGAATTACCATGTAACATGTTCTGCTTCATTTAATAACATAGCTGGACTTCAGTACATGTTCGCAAAGGCTAAAATAAGATCAATAGAACTATAAGCCTGTTTGCACTTTACCTGGTGTTTTTCTGCTATTAAATTTCTGTTTAAAGAAATTGGCAATAAAGCTGGTTTGGTAAATTGAAAACGTTTTGTGTCCCATTTCTGTCCCATTCCACCCTACAGACCTGCTTCAACTGTGCTAATTTGATGGGCTTTCTTGCATGAACACCACACATTAGGTTCTGCCCCAACATTACTCTTGGATGTCTGGACTTTGACCCAGCCTTTCCAAAATGCTACATTACTTCTGCTTCAACCATTCTTTGTAGACTAACGGATGTTTTTCGAGTGAGTCATTGTCATTCTGCAGGACCCACCTTCTGTTGAGCTTCAGTTCACAGAACGACCCTCTTACATTCTGTAGAATTTTTTGATGCAACCCCGAATTCATAGCTTCATCAAATGATGGCAGCCTGTCCTGGTCCAATAGCAGCAAAACAGCCCCAAACCGCAATAGTGCCACCACCGTGTCTAACAATTAGGATGCGGTTCTTATGCTGAAATACAATGTTCAGTTTTTGTCAAAAATACCATTTCTCATTTAAGTTACAAGGATCTTTTTTACCTGTCCCTTAACATGACATCATTTCAGTAGTCTTCTGGCTCATCCAGGAGGTCTTAAGGAAACTTTAAAGAAGCAGGAAGGTTCTTCCTGGAGAGTAGTTGCTTTCTCCAAGGCTATCATTCTATACATGCTATTCTTGTTCAGTGTTTGCCTGATGATAGACTCATTAACTCTGACTTTAGCCAGTGTAAGAGAGACCTGCATATCCTTAGATGTTACCTTGGGGTTCTTTGTGATCTCCCAAAATATTACGTGCCTTACTAATCATTTTTGTGGGATGACCATAGGTGGGAAGGGTAACAATGGTGTAGAGTGGCCTCCATTTGTATGCTATTTGCCTGACAGTGGATCAGTGAGGTCCAAACTTGTCAGAAATAGTATTGGAACCTCTTCCAGCCTAATGAGCATTGGCAAATATTTTTCTGAGGTCCTCAGAATTCTTATTCTACTGACACAAGGCATGCACTATCAAATGTGTGTGGTAAAGACCAGACCTTGATGGAAGACTTGATTGATTGGTTGATTTTTAAAAAGGGTAGGGTCAGCTACCCTCACACCTGAGTCACCAGTACTCATGACCTGTACCAAACGGATACTTCTAGAGGTTCATATACTTTTGCCAACCAACATATATAATGTTGGATCACTTTGTTCAACGAATGTTTGAATAACTATACAACTGCTTATGGCATTTATTTAATTGGGTTCTCTTTATCGAATGTTATAACTTAAATAAAGATCTGATGTCATTATCAGTCAGACTTTTGTAGAAATGCACATAATGCTAAAGGGTTCACAAACTTTCCAAGCTTTTGCCATCTGTCCACGCCATCTAACACTGTGTTTACTTGCACACTGAGACTATGCTGTATGCTATACAGTGTACTAAGAATAACTTAGCTTGACATACTTTATTGTTTGCACACTTTATACTGCAAGAATACCTGCCCTTTTGTAAAGTAAACATTACTTTTTATGGATCGGTGATACTGCATGGTCTGGTAGATATGACCTACCTTTTATATAGCTTTTTATAGCTTTTATATAGTTTATGTAGCTGTAATACTACATAAATTGGCACAAACTGGAGAACTGTCCAAACTCATTTTGTTATACTGCATACTTGTGTATATGGATAATGACAACTGAGCTGAATTTAATCAAATTGAAATTACATGTGTATGAACTATACGTGGTGCTGGTACAGGTACATCATGTACAGCAGCATTGCTGGGGTTTTACTCAATTAGTATGCTTACCTTGTAACTCCACCTTGCTGGAACACAATTAGGGACTATAGTTCGTATATAGTCATACTTTAGCCATGGCGTACTTTAGATATGTCCATTTTGAGCGCGAAGCACCATTTACCCTGTTGGACCACCATGAGTTAGCTCTTGGAACCCCTTTGAGCCTATCTTAGAGAAATCCCACAATGGTCCTCTCTGGGTTATACTGCAGCACCAGACACTACTGGGCTTGAAAATGGGGATGACAAGAGACCTCAGGTGCAATGTAGGTTCCATACAGGATGACCACACTGGACTCTAATGGAAGGTAACTGTGGAAACACAAAAGGCCACTTTTTGAGGTTTAATATAGAAAACCTGTGTTATTTCCCTACTCTGTGGTCAATTAAAGAAGAAAAAAACATACCAGGGGAGTAGAACATTAAGTATACTGTTATGCCTGATTCACACAGTAGGTTTGAATCACCAAATCACCAAATAACCAAAACCTTCAGTACTACCTCAAGATCTCCATCCACAAACCAGTGTGGTTATTTTTGATGAGTGAGTTTGTGATTGGCTAGGTACCTGTAAAGTTCTTATATCTCTAAAGCTTATATGTTTCTGTATACCACAGACACTGTGTGACTGCAGAGGCCTAAGGCAGTTCTTTTACATACAAGCCCAGTGGGGTACAATGTAGCCTCACTATTTGGGGCCCAATTGAACCCACCTAGGGCCTAAATAGGCTTGTTTGCTGGATTAAGAGTACACTGATATGGTAAATTTACCTGATGAAATTGCCAGTGAATGTAGATACAATGTTTATTTGAAGAACTACCAGGTGACTGTTACATTGAATTTAAATACAGAACAGGGAGGTGTGGTTGTCATATGAGTGATGTATTAAAATAGGGTTGAACAATCATACTCTCTCTGCCATCAGCAGTCACATTAACCCTTTGGGTATATATAAACTTTTACTGTGGTTTATACTTTGTGTATAGTTGGAGACCATCTCTTCAAATTACCTTTAGAATGTCATGTACTTTATTACAGCAACATTATTAGATGAGAAAAAATAAAGAAACTTGCACTGTTTATTTTCCATCATAACTGCATACGTCTACTGCTTTTTTACTGCCCAAATATACACAGGAGGTCAGTGGTGACACCTGGATGAGAAATTTCATAGAAGTGAGACTTTTAAAATTTTACTAAATGATGCAGGACAACCTACTAATGTCAAAGTGGACAGTAAAAAGTAAGAAATAAATAAAATATTGAATTTTAGTTTTGGAAATATATCTTCTTGATCAAGTTTGCTGATGACACACCAGTAGTGGTTCTTATCAGTAACAATGAATAGACAGTTTATATAGATAAGAGGGAACAGCAACAATCTCTTAGTATGACTAAAATAAAGTACATTATTGTTCATTCATGAAGGCCCTTGGTGCTGTTTGATGTTCCTCAAATGCCTCATGATCAAGGCCTCCAGCATAGTTATTATATAAAATTTGCATAGGTAATCCACTCAGGACTGCACTCTTAGCACAATTCATATTCTTATACACCTTATTGTTTAACTGGCAAATTTGTTGTATTGTGTTGTATTTAATATAAGGCCTTAAGCCAAATTGTTTACTGTTGTGCAAGACTGTAATGTAGTTGGTAATGCACTGTATGTAGTCCATGTCTTTCTGACTTGTGCTGTGTGGTCACTATGTTTACGTCACAGACCCTGTGTCGCACCAATGCCCTGCAGCACAGATACCCAGTCCTGGTCCTGGAGATCAGCCACACTGCAGAGTTCAGCTCCAACCCTAATTTAACACACCTGAACCAGGTAACCTTAAGGCCCTCAGGGGCATCTGAATGTTAAAGCCAAGTATGTTACATCTATTAGATATAACTACCTTTTTGATAACCAGTTGGCTCTTAAAGAAAAAGCAGACCAAAACTAGGTGACAGCTTACGTTTGCATAAACACATATACACAGAAAAGTTTTAAAGTTAATTATGCACTTTTTAGTGATGCAGATACTCATCAACCCTTTAATATGTACATTAACATCTGCTTGTTTGGTAATACAAGAAAACCTACCATACCATCAAGAGCGACCTCAGAGAGCTCATGTTTGTTTCTAGAAATTGTGTACATCTCCACGGTAAACATCAAATACTTAGTTAGAAAGCAAAGAGTAGAACAGCATCAATCAGTTTTAAAACTTTTTTTTTAAATTTTAACAACATTACAAATAACAGAAAATGCACATGCACACACACTCTTCCAACATTCAGACTAACACAACAGTAGCTCAGAGTAACCAACCACATGCCTACCAGAACAAATGAGGACAACAGAATTCCACTTCTCTATAAATTTCAAATCTTATACTCTGGGACAATACATTTGTGACAGCGGCAGACATGAAATTATGATTTTTTGTTTTGGAGAGGAGATTTCAAAGTACTTAAACAAATGTACCAATGAGGAAACCATCAGTTCACTTGGACATAAATAAGCAAATACATCAAGCTGAGTATAAAGTTGTTTTCTAGTTATTTAGAACGATATAGATGCATTGAATTCTCAAAGTTCATAACATTCAGTGAAGTTACTGTAACTGTTAAACTACAGATCTACCACCAGCATGTAATAATTAAAAAAAACTACCTAACCTGTTTTATGTCATCACAGCCTTCTTCATCATCATCATCATCAACCAGTGTTTGCATTTCTTGCATGTGTAGAGACAGGCTGTCTGGGGTGATGTAGCCATGTAGTATAGGCGCAATATCTGGTACATGTTGGCGAAACATAAGTGCGGCAAAATGCAACTTTCGTTCCAGCTGCACGATACGCTGAATCAGAGCAGCTTTTGCACCAGGCTGGTCCGTAGTAGTGATGGCAGAATGCAGAAAAGCACACTGCTGATGGAGGTGGTCAATGATGGTTCTCATTTCTTGGTAAATCATGTGCTTTTCCTCAGCTGCCCGGACCTTCAGGTGTAATGCATCGATCCCTCGTCTCTTCAGGCCTCTCGGAACACTGCCATCTTCAATCTTAACCAAAAAAAAACCCAACACACACACACACACACACACACACACACACACACACACCTCACAGGTGATTCTCAATAGTTATTTCTTGGGCTTTTGTTGGTGTGCAATTATTAACACAGTACTCTCTCATTATTACTCCATGATAACCACCCCCATGTACGTTTGTACAAGTCAAACTCCCCTCAGAAATTCAATAATTTTTGATAAACAAGACATGTTCTGTAGGTTAGACTAGTTTTTGGTAGCAGACAACTCTCTTCAGGTAAGTACTTACAGTGTCATCCAAACAGGAATACACAGGCCAGGATGGATCACATGCTTCCTGAAAACTAACAGTTGGAGGGAAGGTGCTCGTCTTTGGCAACCAGGGAATACTGTGATACTGTTTAATTGTTTGCTTAAGTCTCTTGTTGGAGTTTGCTATCTGCTTGGAAAGTCTAACAGCAATGCCTTGGCCATCTAAAACACACAAATATTTTAGGATTAGATATTTTTAAGATTACAATTCGAACTGAATTCGATTCAGAATCGTCCACGTCCGCATCGCGATGCATCTAAGAATCTAACACACTAAAGGAAAGGGAAAAAAAACGGAAAAGGAAAAAAACGGAAAAGGATAATAGGTCCCCTTTAAACTACTACCAAACTAAATTTCTGACTGAGTAAATTAGCTGACAAACCTAGGTCAGCAGATTTCCTCCATGCATAATGAAGAAGGGCATCTGTAAGCAGATCCAGTCGGTGAGATGGAGTCATCTCCTTTGTGACTCAGAAGGTTTGCCAGAGGAATGACCACAGTCTCTCCATTCCTTCTCCATCTGTAAGTCCAAACCCATCAAGCCGTCGGGTGCTATACATAATCTGTAAGTAATAAGTATTGAAGTTTTACATACAGTAAGGAAGTAATATCGGAGAGTGTTTAAAACAAACCACAAGATACATAAGTGATTTAAGGTTACATTTAACCATTTTTAAACATGAACTAGGGAGAGACAAATTAAAAAACGTCAGATTGAACATGAGCTTTTGAGATCAAATTCTGTTGTTACTTATAAATAAAATATACATGATCTGTAAAACCAATGCAATTACCTGATAGGGCAATTTGTGACCATAGATGTGAAATGCAGGTACAGCTAAGGACAGGTTGTGTGGTATGCCTTTGCCTGATGTCTGGTTGAATGCAGTTAAAAATAAAATAAAATTCAGACAAAACAATATTAACTACATTTTCAGTTTTAGGCAGCAAATAATTTACTTACACGCATATGTGAGGCAACAACACATGCTATGTCATAGACTACATGCAGACGTATGTTCTTGTCCTCACATCTTTGGAGAAGCTCACTGATGACATACAAGGGATAGGCCAACCCATGTCAAAAGGGGGTTTAAAATAAATAAATAAATAAATAAATAAATAATAATAATAATAAGATTCAAAGAACACAACCTATAGATCAATCAAAGCTGTTTTGTTACTATTGGTGAATATTACAAAATGATCAGACAACTCCTTATGCTGGGATTATTATACAACATCCAATAAAAGGTGTACATAAAACAACACTGCTACATGTAAAATGCCAGGGTAACCACTGTTACCCTGAGTGGTTACTGTGACACAGGATGTTAGGAATTTTCTAATGCTCAGGCAAGTCTCTCATTTAGCAGCATCAACCAAAATCTGAACTTAATTACCGCTCTCCCTGGTTCATGTTGACAAATATAAGAGGTATTTCATGACGACAAGAGGCGCCAAATACCCCTTTAACATCAAGCTTCTTCACTTGTTTTTCCGACCTTAGGAGGTTGCCAGCCTTGAAGTTACTACAGTCCTAGAGATATGGGAATGACTTCAGTTTATATAGGAGGAATGACACTCTGGGTTCACATTAACATCAAATGATCTGTTATGATCAGTCCTAAATAAGGAGTCTGGTGAACACTTTACATTAAGGGTCGCTAATTAATCATTAAATATATAATAATCAACTAATAATTTCCCATTATTTAGTTATTAGTTAACTCTTCATTAAGCATTAGCTATTTCTTAGTAATTAATTAAGCACCTATCAATTAGTAACTTGGAATTTAAGAAGTAATTAATGATTAAGTAAGAGGAACTTAAGAAGCAATGAATGGTTGATTAAGAGGAATAAGAAGTAATTAATGGTCAAAACGTAAATGGCCATTAATCATCAAAGTCGTGTAAAAAAAAAAGAACACGTTTTTTGTCTTTTATAAGGTATGAACTGCTCCGCGTCTGATTCATAACAATTTTGTACGATGTGGAAACAAGTGGCAGTGTTTGGCATGAAAGCTAATGGCCGTGCTCGTGGGTGGAGTTTGATGTCCAGCAGTGAGCGCACTCCTCCCCTGCTGACCAAACTTAATAGTATTAAAATGAAAACAACTGGAAAAAATAAAATGTGAAATAAAACAAAACACTCAGTGTTGTTAACACAGTAGAGTGATTGTTTAGTGTAATTAATTCCCTAAAATAAACGCTGTATTATTGCAGTGTATGACCAAAGCTGTGTTTGTGAGTCAGTAGTATGAAACAAAAGCACAGTGTAATGTGTCTTTAAATGGAACATGAAATAGTTGCAGCACTTGTTTATATCAATGTGCATGTAAAGTACATCCACTTTTGTACTGGACTGTCCTGCACACAAATTAGTATTACTGAAATTTTCTACTGTTGTTCTTATTTTTGCTATTACAGCTTGTTGATAATAGTTTTGGTTAATTAGCAGCATTCAGCATTTACGCCCAAATTTACATGCACTCCTACCAGATATGAGTACAGATATGCCAAAGATGAAAGTGATGAATAACAAAACCGTCCATGAATTTGTGTGCACACATCTTACGGTCAGATGTGACCATAAGCATCTTTAATGAACCAAAGTGAGAAAAGTGAAGGAACTGAATATATGGAGGTGATGGAAAGTTAATTAACAGATAATTAGCGGGATTAACACATAAGTGCTAGTAAGTTATCACATTACTTCTTTATATGAATAAAAATGCTTATTAGTTAATTAACAATGTAATAAGCAGCAGTTAGTACACAGATAATGAGTAAGTAAGCCACAAACTAACGACAAACTAACTTATCAACTAACAGTGCACTTAATTACTAATTGATGTGCTTAATTAATTGCTAAGTAATAGCTAATGCTTAATAAAGAGTTAACTAATAACTAAATAATGGGAAATTAATAGTCGATTATTATATAATTAATGATTGATTAGCGACCCTTAATGTAAAGTGTTACCGGAGTCTGTAACAATGACTAACCTCGTAAGGTTTGGAGTTGTCTGGATGTGCCAACAGATATTCCTGTAACTTTTCATCTTCAACAAACATTCGGCTTCCATGCAACAGCTGAACTATGCTTGTTCCTGAGCTTTGTTTCCTCACAAGGCCAAAGTTTGCATCTAGTGTTACTATCATGTCTCCATCCCTCTGGAAAACATTTAGAAAAATTGTTTTTCTAAAGAGAGAAAAGAAAATATCAACTTTTGAAACATAGCCTGAAGGACACACAAGCTTTAACACTTGTGTAAATATCATGCATACTAAGCACCAGTGTGAATAGAAAACTAAAACATACATGTACACAGGCCAACACTATACGATTTTATAATTAAAAAAAAAGAAAAAAAAAGAATAATTATGACATTCTGCACAGAAAAATATAATTATTCCTAGAAAACTTAAATCCGAGTAATTTTAACAAAGTCCTAGTGGTTCCAACCTTTGGGCATGCAGGGCATGTACTCCCATCATCCAACTGGGGGCAAAGATCATCTGTCGGAAATAATGGTGCCTAAACTGGGATATGGACTCTCCCACCAGAGCTCTGTACGACATGTTCACCTATGATGCAAAAAAAACAAAAAAAACAAAAAAAAGGCAAACAGTTAAATGTACAGTGTAGTTAATTCTTCAAGAACAGGCTTTCTTTACTTAATAAAATAATGTCGAAAATCAGGCGGACTGGCATTTCTTGCAAAAATGTGTGTTGAAAGATCATTTTAATTGGCTAAATAAATGACTTAAGTCTTTGAACATGGCGTAGCAGTCCCCACTAACACCACTGTCTGGGGCTTTTTACACAACTTTTTCAACCGTTTACTGAGAATGGAGTGAAATGCAAGAAACTAACAGTGACAAGTGATCCTGCGAACATGGACACCTTATGGATCACAGGGCTCAAAAGAAACTGGCAAA
Organism: Colossoma macropomum; assembly: GCF_904425465.1. NCBI lineage: Eukaryota > Metazoa > Chordata > Actinopteri > Characiformes > Serrasalmidae > Colossoma > Colossoma macropomum. Next base: position 21,917,003 of record NW_023494797.1, read on the forward strand.
GACTGCAAACAGATAGGCCACAAGCAGGCAATTTGCATCTGAAAACAGCCCTGAGTTGCAGAATGTCATCTCAGAATGCTCTACTTATCAGACTATATCTCAGATGTACCACAACAGCTGGAGAACATATGAGATGCCTATGTCAGCAAAAAGCAAGAAAGATTCTAGCACATATAGCAGGGTCAAAACAACCATTAATGAGTGCAAAGAAGTTGCCTGTTTAGCTGAATTCAAGTTCCATTCTCATCACGCAGATGAAAATATCAGAAATGAGTGCAAAAAACATAGGAACCTAAAGTTATCCTGTTTGTCATCAACAGTACATGCTGGGGATGGCTGCATGATGGTGTGGCAAACATTTTTCTTAAAAACATTAGGGCCTGTGATACCCACTGAATAGCAGGACCATCTATACACCATTAGAAATAACCTGTATTGTCCACCCGGTCCACTTAACAGTTCTGTTTCATGTATGAGAATTTTTACATTACCATTTTCTTGTGTATTATGAGAGATTTAAGATGGAAATTAGAAATAACCTGTATTGTACCTCATTTAAGAAGCAATCAGATCAGAGTAACTCTTCAGAATGTCAATATAAATGGGTGGGGCAAAAACTGCTGTAGGCAGAATAGGAGCATGACAGTATCTCATTGTATCACAGATGTTCATTCTTCCATAAAGTGGATCCTTTAAACAAGGGCTATGTCTTACCTCTGCAAGTGTGAGGCTGCTTTTCCATCGCAGTGTATTACAAAAGCCATCAACTAAAACCTGACACTCCATTGACAAAAATATAAACAGCTCTAGAAGAGAGATTGAGAAGGCTGTCTGAGGCTTTTCTGCTGTTGCTGGCCAGAGTCCATATCTTACTAGACTGCAGACTCGCATAGATTGACGCTGACGTTGCACAGTCTGCCTGTTGGAATAAAAACAAGAAATAAGGATTTAAATGATATCAAAACCAATAAGTCGACCAGATCAATCTGTTGAAAATCACAATCATCAACAAGAGCCTAAGGACTGCTACTGGTACAACTGATGATTAATTTGATCAACTACTGCAATGTTTGCTCTACATTCCATAAGATCAAATTACTTGTCCAGAAACAAGACATTTTAAGAATTACAAACCTGAATTGACAATGACCCTCATTTCGCTTGTATAAACAGCATGATCATCGTGTCCTTCAGGTAAAGCTAAATGTAACATTAGTGAAGATGGCTCAAAGTAGGCATTCTGTTTGTGGGGTGGGGGGGGGTGAGGGGGGTGAAAAGAAAGAACAATCTTCACTATATTACAAAACCACAACAATCCCCAATATCAATTGATAGCTAATGCCATAAAATAATGAAATTGAAGTGTGTATGTGCATGTGTGAACAATTTCTCTTACACTCCACTTTTCAGGTAGGTGCAGCAAATTTCTGTGTGACTTTCTCAAACACGGCTCACAAAAGACTGCTGTGTGACTGCAGTCTAAGCATCTAAAATCAGCATGTTCTTGGCACAAAACACACTGATTAGTGGTTAGAGCCGAACATTCAAAGGCCACCTTAAGCATGTCATCCTTGACTGCATCCCAGGCACTGAGCTCCTTCCTCTTTGCCTTTGTGTATGCAGTCTCGGAACAATTACTACTCTGTGGCATTTCATCGGGCAGCTCACCATGATAGGGTGAAGTACATCTGGTTCGGTCTGAAGCGGTGAGGCTGGAAAGGACGTCACTTACATAAACCTTCTTAGGACGAGCACCAAGGCACTTCTTCAACAGCTTTACCGTAAATTTCCTGTAGCGTAAAGTAGTACTGGCTTTTCCCATATCTGAAATGAACAGATATAAATAGTTAAACAACATTTTAGTGGCACATCCGGCTTATAATAACCACCATATTAACAATGACATTTAGCTATTGTAAGATTACAATGCATACTCAAAATACCAACTCAAACCAGACTGGTTATATAATATATTATGTTTTTAAAATACTGCAGAATTTGCTTTGATAACTTGTTGCTGATACCTAAACACTAAGGAATGCCAGAAGTATACTAAAATCTTTACATATTACTACTGTACTGCACAGAATACTACTGTTTACATCTATTACTTACACAGAATACTACTGTTTACATCTGTTAATGCACTTTATGAACCGCTGCTCTACATAATTGCACTACGCACATGTAACTTTAATTTTCTTTCAACGTTGCACACATAACTGTACTTTACTTCTGTTTTTAGTGTTATTCTTATGTTTTCTATTTTTTCTCTATTTTTCTATTTTTTAATTCTAAGATTATATTAAAATTATATTTGGTGAATGGAGGAACAGCAAAGTAAGAATTTCATTGTACAGTAACTGCCTGAGAGAAAAACAGGAATAAAATGAGATAAAAAGATAAGTAGCTCTTAAAAGGGCCGTTGGGGTGAAGAGACAGATGGATGAATGAATGAACACTATCTGGAAAAGAAGAAATATTTTAGACAATATTTTAAGATGAGCACTTCAGTAAAGTTGAGTTCACATGCAGCACAACTTTACAGACGTTAGCAGGATTAGCGACATAGCTAGCTAGCGTTAGCAGTACTCGGCCGAAAGAAGCAGCTGAACGCTTGCGTTACAAATAGTTAGCATTAGTTTAGCTTAGCTTTGAGGCATGCGGTAGCTAGATAAAGTTACTGCAACTGCATCAGATTTAAAAGCAGCCATATGAGCAGCAAGATGCGCATTTCTTCAGCCGATTTAATACAAAGCGCGAAAACGCAGCGCTGCAGCGAAGGCAGGGCCTCCAAATGACAGGCAGACCACACGATTTTCATATACAGCTTTTCACCGCGCATCTCCGCTAAAATCTGACGGCTTGTTCTGACAGACAAGATTAGCTAGCTAGCTAACGTTAGCTACAAGTTAGCTGTTAGCTAGAAAGCTAGCTACTAACCTCGCTAGCTAGCTAGCTAGCACGTTGTGGCCTTAGGCGCGGCCCACTTGTGTCCGTGATAAAGCAAATTAAAGCAAAACAACAAACCAATGCTATATTTTCGCGGACGGCGAAAATGGTCGAGAATCGTGAGCTTCAAAGGCGATCACAACACCAGTCCTACTCAAATGTTTGTCTTAGTCAGCTATATGATAAAAAGATGCTTACGTGATTGATGGCACTGCCGAAATGAAGCGCGTCCGCAAATCCTCGCGTTTCATTGGCTGTTGTCACTCGCAATTGGTGGACATCACTGGCTCCTTATTGGTCTGGGTGATGAACGATAGGGATGGATGACAACCACATTCTGAACCTTCCATCAGGTGCAGGAGGTCCCTACTGAACCATATCACTGGGCTTACTGGATACTGATCACGCGCGGACATCACTGGCTCCTTATTGGTCTGGGTGATGAACGACAGAAATGGATGACAACCACATTCTGAACCTTCTAGCAGGCACAGGAGGTCCCTACTGAACCATATAAATGGGCCTACTGGCTACTGATTACGTCCATTCAATGGAGTGATAACATTCAAAGCGGGTGCGCTATCCGCCATATGCAAGTGCCTTCTTTGTGATTGTTACGCATTCGAATGCGCTAGGAAGACGTTCCAACTGAATTTCATCCCAAATTAAAAACACGTCACCACAAAAAACAAGAAAATTAAGCGGAATAAAATCCACCTGGCGCTATCAGCCACATGAAAATGCCTTCTTTCTTATTTTTACGCATTCGAATGCTCTAGGACGACGTTCCAACTGAATTTCAGCCCAATTCAAAGACGTCACGAAAAAATAACAAGAAAATTACGCAGATTCAGATCCACCTGCCGCTATCCGCCATATGCAAGGGCCTTCTTTGTTATTGTTGCGCATTCGAATGCTCTAGGAAGACGTTCCAAGTGAATTTCAGCCAAATTCAAAGACGTCACCCGAAAAAAACAAGAAAATTAAGCGGATTAAAATCCACCTGCCGCTATCCGCCATATGCAACCGCCTTCTTTGTAATGGTTACGCATTCGAATGCTCTAGGAAGACGTTCCAACTGAATTTCAGCAGAATGCAAACAAGTCACCCAATTGAATTGGGCTGAAATTCAGTTGGAACGTCTTCCGAGAGCATTGGAATGCGTAACAATCACAAAGAAGGCACTTGCATGTGGCGGATAGCGGCAGGTGGATTTTAATCCATTTAATTTTCTTGTTTTTTTGTGGTGACGTCTTTTAATTTGGCTGAAATTCTGTTAGAACGTCTTCCGAGAACATTCGAATGCAAAACAATAACAAAGAATATGGCGGATACCGGCAGGTGGATTTTAATCCGCTTAAGGTTCTTGTTTTTTGTGGTGACGTCTTTTATTTTGGCTGAAATTCAGTTGGAACTTCTTCCTAGAGCATTCGAATGCGTTACAATAACAAAGAAGGCACGTGCAAATGGCGGATAGCGGAAGGTGGTTTTGAATCCGCATAATTTTTGGGGGGTTTTTTTGTGGTGACGTCTTTTTAATTGGGCTGAAATTCAGTTAGAACTTCTTTCTAGAGCATTCGACTGAGTAAAATTAACAAAGAAGGCACTTGCATATGGAGGATAGCGGCAGGTGGATTTTAATCCGCTTAATTTTCTTGTTTTTGTTTGTGTGGTGACGTCCTTGCATTTGGCTGAAATTCAGTTGGAACGTCTTCCCAGAGCATTCGAATGCGTAACAATAACAAAGAAGGCACTTTGCATATAGATGATAGCGGCAGGTGGATTTGAATCAGCTGAATTTTCTTGTTTTTTTGTGGTGACGTCTTTGAATTTGGCTGAAATTCAGTTGGAACGTCTTCCTTGAGCATTCGAATGCGTAACAATTACAAAGAAGGCACGTGCAAATGGCGGAAAGCGGCAGGTGGATTTTATTCCGCTTAATTTTCTTGTTTTTTTTGTGGTGACGTCTTTGAATTTTACTAAAATTCAGTTAGAACGTCATCCTAGAGCATTCGAATGCGTAACAATTACAAAGAAGGCATTTTCTTTTTTTGTGGTGACGTCTTTGAATTTGGCAGAAATTCAATTGGAATGTCTTCCTGTCACGACTCCCGTAGGCTCTGAACTTTCCTTGGACTCCATCTCCCAGAATCCCCTGGGAGATCACGTGACGCCAGCCTCATTTTCGCGCTCCAACCAGCGCTCCAGTTCCCCAGAGTACTGATTGTTTTCACCTGTCTCTGTCTGATTAGTTTAGCTTATAGCCCGGGCTTGTATTTATTCTCAATTCGAGGTATTGCGTCTTCTCACAGAGCTACTGAGCGTTTATTTTCTGATTGTCTGTTCATGTTCTGACTTTTTTGCTGTGTGTTTTGATCTGCCTTCTGTCTGACCCGTTTTGAATACTTTTGCCTGGTTATGTTTGTATTTTTGTATATTTTGTCTTTTCTGGATCTGACCACTGCCAGTGACCGGACTACGATTGTGGATTCTGTTTTCACCAGTAAAGCTTCTCATTCCCTTTTTTTCTGCAAGCGTCTGCGTCATTCTGTCGCGGTAAACTTCCTAGAGAATTCGAATGCGTAACAATAACAAAGAAGGCATGTGCATATGGCGGATAGCGGCTGGTGGATTTGAATCCGCTAAATTTTCTTGTTTTTTTTGTGCTGACGTCTTTGAATTTAGCTGAAATTCAGTTGGAACGTCTTCCTAGAGCATTCGAATGAGTAACAATTACAAAGAAGGCACGTGCATGTGGCGGATATCGGAAGGTGGATTTGAATCCGCGTAATTTTCTTGTTTTTTTTTTGTGGTGACGTCTTTGAATTCGGCTGAAATTCAGTTGGAAAATCTTCCTAGAGCATTCGAACGCAAAACCATTACAAAGAAGGCGCTTGGATATGGCGGATAGCGGCTGGTGGATTTTAATCCGCTTAATTTTCTTGTTTTTTTTGTGGTGACGTCTTTGAATTCGGCTGAAATTCAGTTGGCACTATTTCCTAGAGCATTCGAATGCGTAACAATTACAAAGC
>NW_023494798.1:0-265000 GCF_904425465.1 Colossoma macropomum
TTATTTCACATTCCAGTGAAATAAGTCTTTAAAGGAGAAAGGCAGCCCTGTTTAGTCAGAGTGAGAAATAAACTTCCCCTTTTTCTTCATTTCTATCCTAAAGTATTGTAAGTTCATCTCAGGAAAAAGTAAATAAACAGGAAAATCTAGGATATTGAGTGATTCCAGGAGTCTCCACTAGAGGTCACTGTTTCCTCAGTATTAGTGTCAGCATGAACGTCTGAATATGTCTGTGTCTGTTACTCACAGTCATCATCAGCTGCTCACACCTGTTATTTCTGCTGTGTTCTCTAGCTGGGTTCTTATTATTTGTGCGCTTTGTTTTGACCTCATGTTACACTCATACAGGAATGACTGGGACTGATTGTCACACTTTCCACTCTTTTTTTTATTTTGTCAGAAATATTCCACACACATGACTTCAATAAGATCATAAAAAGACATTATGTGCTAAATGTATATTGATTATTTGCTAACAATTGTGCACACTTTATTTTTGGCTGAACTATCGCTTTAAAAAAGGCCCTTATTTTGTCACGTCTTCTCAGTAAGATGGTTACTGTACACTGTAAAAAGTGGCTCATCAGATCTACTTAAAAAATGACTTCATGTGGTCACAAGCAATTGAACTAGTTTTATTCAATGATTGAAAGAATCGTTCATTCAAAGTATTTATTTAGGCTGAATAAAACTAGTTAATTTACTTTGTTACTACATGAAGTAATTTTTTAAGTAGATCTGATTAGCCACTTCTTAGTGTTGTATCCCAACACACCTGTGTCAGGCAATAAAGATCTGTACAGGTTTATTAACTGACTAAAGTGGGTGGATGTTGACATAAATCAAATGTAGACTTGTTGAGGGTTCATTAATTAATAGAGATAGTAATAAGCTACATATATACAAAATCATCATTTATAGGGTACTTTCTGATGGGAGGTGTCTGTCCCAAACCCTAACCCCTAAATTCTAAATTCACACTTGTTAAAATAATACATTTTTTGTATTTTTCTTTATTTTTTTTATTTCTTTTAAAATTTTGAATTGATCATGAGTTTAATTTTAAAATAAACAAAACTTTATTCGAAAAATGTTGTTCCATGTGTTCATATTGCTACTGAAGAGATTTAGTCCGCAGGCGGAGCCTTATTTTAGCCACACATTAGAGAAGTGTTTTAACTCTAACTTTGACTTTGAACCAGCACACATATATGATGAAAGGAGGGATCAAGGAAAAGCAATAAAGGAATGAACTGAAGAAAACACAGTCTGATGTACATGAACATAACTAATTCTTTATTTAAGGTGTCCACTGTGCAGCCAGGTGAGTTAACACTGCAGGTAAACACTTTGGGACACACAGTATTCAAAATCCATAACTTAGCCTTTAATTTTTTTTAGAAAACTGAGCAAGACATTTTTCATGTTGTTAAACTTTCCAGCACTCTCCAGTGAGTAAACAACATCATACCCCAGCTTGTTTTCTTCAACAGCTGTAATTTTAAACTTCTCATAAGGAGGTATCAGCACCTCCTTCTCGTCTGGGTGCACAGACAGTTTGGAAATGTCTGCACCAAGACACGTCTTGATCTTAAAGCAAGAGTTCTTTCCAAACTGCACCAGATCGTCTCTGGTTGAAGACGATGCAATGCTGCCGAACCGCATCTCCTGGCCTACAACACTTCTTGCGAAATTGATGTTGGTGCGTCGAAACGTTATCATACATTGTTGCTGGTGCAACAAGATTCATAGTCTTTTCTGCCTGTGCGCATCTGTTCGTTGAGTGCTGCGTAAATGCCATTCTCTTTGTCTGAGTACACTTTCAGGGCTCTTTCCACATAATCTTCAGTGTCTCCAAACTTGTTCCAAGCCTCCTCTAACTTTTTGTTGGTCTGCAGCTGTACTTTAACTAAATCACCCAAAATATCTTTTAAATTTTCAATTTTGCAGCCTTCAAAATCATCATTGATGGAGTCCGGAGCCAAGTTTAATGGCAGCAGCTCATCGGGTTTCTGCAAAAGAAGGAAATATGTACAATGAGCCGGCCGTTCATTATGTCCACATACCTTATACAGCCTCTCACTGGCCACTTTATGAGCTTCACCTACCTTTAAAGTCCACTATGTATTTGTACAGGTCCAGACTGTGGCCCATCTGTTGCTGTTTATCAGCCCCCCTGCATACCATTCATCATCGGTCAGTTTCTGACCACAAGACCACTGTTGACCAGATATCATTTGGGTGCATGTGCTTTCAGACAAAGACCATTTCAGACACAGCAAAGTTGCTGGGGTTTTACACACATCAGTGTCACTGCTAAATTGAGAGTGGACCACCACCCAAAAATGTCCAACCAAGAGTGGCTCTGTGGTCAGAAACTGACCAGTGACGAAGGCCTAGAGGATGGTTAACACAAGCTGCACATCAACAGATGAGCTACAGTCTCTAACTGTACACCAGCAAGATGGAGCTACAAGAGATTTATATATATGTATCTGTTTACCTCTTAACCATTAAATGATGCAGATATTTGAAAAAGTGGTGGAATTACAGTTTTACAATTTTACAATTTTTAATTTTTGAATTTTAATGATTGAAGGGTTCTTTGCATCATTAATAAATCTTTGGATTGTTGCAGAATGTGCTGTAGATGGTTCTATAAAGAACCTTTTTGAAAAGGATTCTCTTTAGCACCAAAAAGCGTTCTGCTATTGTTACTATGTCAAGCTTGCAACAATAGAAGAACGCTTTTAGGTGCTACATAGAAACCTTTTCATAGAACCATCTACAGCACATTCTCCATCAATCCAGTGCAAAGAGTTTTTTGAGTGTTCATGATTCTACATAGAACAATTTTCTGTACTAAAGAACCCTTGAATAATCATATATCGTATATGGAACCGTGAGAATTTAAAGAACCACTTGGATGTACAGATGGCTCTATGCATGGTTAAATGGTTCTTCTCTGTGATGGACAACCTGTTGTATCTGGTTTATTAAAGAACGATTAAACAGTTGTATGTAGCACTTAAAATTGTTCCTCTATTATTATTAGTCATAGAACCTTTTTCATACTATAGAGCCCTTTTTGCTGAGAGTTTTCTAAGAGGTTACCCTCAACTGGTACTGCAGTATTCTACACACGTAAAAAATGGTTCTTTAAGCATTCTTTAGTGAAGTCTGTGGTTATATAGAACCAGCTTAATGAACCAATTGAATGTGTATTTATTTATTTATTTGCATGGTTAAACTGTTTTTATCTATGTTGGGTGAGCTGGTGCATACGGTTCTTGAAAGAACCTTTTAAAAAAACAGTTCGATACCGCACCTAAAAAGGTTCTTCCTAGATAAACAACCTTTTCGGTATTATATAGAACACTTTTCTCTAAGAACAAAGTTCTTCAAAGGTTCTTTAGCAAATACAGTGGGTCTATATAGAACTGTAAACACTCAAAGAACCCTTAGCATGATTAAAGGGTTCTTTGTATTATGAAATCGTTCTTCAAAATAATGGAGAATGTATGGTTCTATATAAAACCTTTTTGAAAAGAGTTCTATATGACACCTAAAAGTAGTAGCCTCAGAAAGCTGTTTAGTAAGTAACGTCTCTCATTATTTTTCTTATTTGTGCTTATAATTTCTAAAAATTATGTCTTACAATCTAGAACCTTTTAACACAATCTCCACACAAAAACTTTCATTCTGAGGAGGGAGAAAGCAACAGTGCTCATAAACACTGAGCTTGTGATGTATTTGGTGGTGACCTGATGGTTTCACCTTGAAAATCAGAACTTACCGTTGCTGCACTCAAGGAAGCCACCAGCGTGAGGATGAGGAGTGTCTTCACCATCACAGTCACCATCTTCACCATTAGTCTGAGGACTGACTGTAGCAAAAAGAGTGAGACAGTTTGAGTTTATTGTTAATTGAAAGTTGTAGATGTTTAAGGACGGTATGCAGTAAAATGACCACACCAGCCTGTCAGCTTGATCCTGAAACACTGTGCTTCGTCTCCTTGGGCTCCTTATTAATAGCACTATCACTGTTTTACATCAGTGGACATTTGCCTACAGTGACTTCTCCCCCCACTGAGCTGTAAAAGAGTGCATTTATATTCAATAAAGAAAGATCAGGATAGACAAAGAGCAGCTCTACAGCTTTATCAACGGTAGAAAATAGACGGAAGCTCGTAATACAGCTAATGTAAATACTTCCAATACAATAACCTAAATAAATACGAATGAAAATCTCCAACATTTTGTTCCAAGCTTTGTCAAAGGGATATTGAAGGGGAATTCCACTGATTTTTCAAAATCTGAGATGTAAACAGAGTCATTCAGAGTGGTTTGGTGTGAAATGGTTCAGATGTCTTTACAGTGGTGGTGATAGGAACCAGGGGTCGCCATGACTACAACACAAATATAGACGTTTTATTTACTATCCAAAACCACCAGAATACCTACACAAGTCATGAGTTTTATATGGAATGTTGATGATGGCAACATAGTGATAAATCTAAAATAGTTTTTAAGTTTTCTTTGGTAACTATTGTGAGTCACTAAACACCCTGCATGTATCCCTCCAGCATGAATGGATTTTAAGGCCAAAAATCCTCAAAACTATCATAAAACAATGTTTCAGACATCAGACAGTGTATTCATAACTATTTCATGTCATAACTTTCTATGACTTTCAGATTTCCATATTTCCCACATAATTAAAAGGTAAAGATGTAAACAGAGTCATTCGAAGTGGTTTGGTATGAAACGTTCTGTTCTAGAGAAACTTGCTGAGTCAGAATTGTTCACAGTGGTGGTGATAGGAACCAGATGTCCACCTCTAAAAGCTCCCTCACAGAAAGTTCACTACATGAAATGGTTATGAATTCACTGCCTGATGTCTGAGACATTGATTTATGATTATCATGTATTATTATGTGTATTTTAATCCATTCATAGTGGATGGATACATGCAGTGTGATGTAAGGCAAAATAGGCCCCAAAGAAAACTTATTATTTCAGATTTTCCACTATTTTCCATCATCAACATTCCATATAAAACTCGTGTAGGTTCACTGGTGGTTCTGGATAGTAAATAAAATGTCTATATTTGTGTTGTAGTCAGGGCGACGCCTGGTTCCTATCACCACCACTGTAAAGAAATCTGAACTGTTTCACACCAAACCACTCTGAATGACTTTGTCTTCAATTTTAAACAATCAGTGGAATTCCCCTTTAAATAAAATGCTGGAGCTTCAACTTCACATTTTGCCTTTTATGTTGCAGCCTTTTGTATGAAGTATATTTTAGTCCATTTTCTATCACTGATAAAACTATAGGCCATGACCGCACTCTCATCCTGCTCCTCCTTCCTGATTATGAACTCAGTGAGTAAGAGACCGGGGAAGAAAAGTCTCTGGATGCAAATGTCCATTCATGCAAAGAGTGATAACGGTGTTAATGAGGGCTGAAGAGAATTCTAACAGCAATGAGCAACAAGAAACCTCTTAGACAAGAACACTTTCATAATCACTTTTTACAAAGATAATCTTTCTTCCACACTTTTATCCTGTTGTGCTGTATGGTGTGCAAAAGTTTGGGCACCTCTGGTCATGTTGTTGATTTTCTAAGTGAAAATAAGTTTAAAGATCCTCTACAGTTATAGCCCATTTTACATTTTATATGTTGTTTTTTTCAGTTTGCTAAACTCAGCAAATACACAGAAATTGTGCAGAAAATGCCATATTTAAGTGTGGAGAGGATGTGTTCACTTGTTTTCAGCCAAACCACTGCATATTGCTGGTGTTGGGACGAAATGTGTCTCCAAAACATTAACTTTACAGGAGAAGGTAAAAACTTTCTTTACTTTTAATAGATTTTAAACTTAAGATGTTTTTCCCAGTAATTTTGGGCAATTTCTATCGATCCATTCAGACCAGCCTGCTTTTTCAAATTATCTAAAAAAAAATAAATAAAAAAAAATGGAGATACAAGGTCTTGTTCCAACAGTATGGGTGTGCATTCTTAGTTAAGCAACAGTGTATCACAACTCCTGAGAAAGAGGGCTATTATGTGAAAATGCTTTTAAATATGCTTCTAAATATTAATTAGCATCAGCTGTTTAAAACTGATTATAATAACAGCACTCATAATAACTTTGAAAAAAGTATATTAAATTAAAACTCTTCATAATTACTTGCTGATGCAGAACAGCTTATAGTATGTTCTACATAATAATATAACATATTGTATCATTAAATATTAGCCTCTCAATACAATTTACATTGAGCAATACAGTCAACAGACTGGAGCAAATGAAGTGCTCAATTTAAAACCTCGTAAGTGTTTATTATCTTGTGGCTGGTACATTATAATACAGTATTGTACTTTAATAGTGTTGGACGCTCTAATAAGCTGAAAAAATAGAAATGATAACATTATCAGATGCTCCTTATTGTTGCTGAATAGAAAAATGCATAGAATCCAGACACCAAACTGAATGAGTTTGTAAATAGTTCATAAGTATACAAAACAGAACAATGTACATTTTAGCCAAGTTTATGTATAGAAGTTTGAAAAAAGACAAAGGTGGACATCCCAGCTGTAGACATATACATTAGAGTATATCACTAAGTTAAAAGTCACTTTCTTACCTCGTACCACTACTAGTGCTTATACAGTATGCAAACTTCAGCATCTGTCACTGTGAGCTGAGCAGCTTTGTCTATACGTTGAGAACATTTTACTATCTGTGTATGTTTAATACAGCCTCTGTGGTGGCCACTGTCTGATAAAGAGCTTTGCAAAGCGTGTTTGTCCAGCAACATGTCTCCTGAACGCCACGATTCACTGTGGATCAAGTTGAGTTACCCAGATTAAAGAGCGAATAAGGTCTTTTAAAGCACATCATAAAGAACACAGACATTTTGTCATTCTCTCTTCTGCCCAGGATCAAAAAGAAAAACTTTTAATTCAAATACTAATGCAGGACTGAACACAAAATACTGCAACCTGTGTTTAAAATAAAATTAAAATTCATCCTTGTAGTAAGTTACATTTTTAAGGAAATGATAAGTACATTTTTCAGGTTTAAACTGATGTGAGGTCATTTGGTGTGCCATTGAGAAATTCTTTTATGGTGCATTTCTATCAGGAGAATCCTAAACACTCTGGTTCAACAGAGTCAGCTTCCAGTCTTAGTTTTACAACTTACAACAATGAACGAGAATGATTCCTTTTTTATTTAGTTTAAAATGCCAGATTTTATTGTTTAATTTGTAAAATGTGAGGCACCCAGAAATGTACATATTTCTCTATACAGTGCAAATGCTTTTATTTTTCATTCTTCTCTACTTTAAGTCTAAATTAATGTTACAAATTATGAGCGTAACAATATGTCAAAAGCAGAACCTTTGTATGAAGTTCTGAATGTCTCAGTATTCAGTATGCCCACCATTTGCTTTAATGGCAGTGTGCACTCCAGCTGACCTTTTTGTACAAAGGCCTCAACACGGTCAGAGTCTCAAACTCATTATAATTTGAATAGTGACCTAGAAATAGCATAGAACCTTCAATATTTCTTATTGTCATTTTCTTTGTTAAAGACTTTCTAACATTCTTGGGTGACTTTACTGAAGGGTGGCGTTCACACAGCTACGACACCTACATTAGACTTTCATGACAACTGGCATCAACCTGTATAGACCATTCTACTAAATTAGCTCAAACTGCGATGCCACAGTATAAAAAGATGAAGTATTCAGATCTTAGATCTTACATTGATATGTTATGATCCATTTAAAGACATTCATAGAGATCATTATAAGCCAAATATATACAAAATCATCATCTATAGGGTACTTTCTATTGGGAGGTGTCTCACCACTAAATTGTGAATTGTGAAAATAGTACTTGTAAATATTTCTTATATTTTTATTTATTTTTATTATTATTTGTTTTTTTTAAGCAAAGTTGAAAGACTTTTTTCACCACTGAAACAGTTTTAGTCTGTAGGCTGAGGCTTATTTTAGTCACGCCCCTGCATTTTAGAGCAGGAAGTGAGGCTGCATCACTGTCGCTCAAGACCACATGGTGAGCAGTTGGACCCCATTGTTTTGAGGTAAATGTGAAAGTCTGAAAGTCAGTGTAGAACATTAAGAATTGTAACATATTTTTTGTAATTAAGTACTTTTTGAATGTTTTAAAAACAAAAGCTGTGTTTTCCGGTCATGTACTCACTGTGTTTTTGAGCTCAAAATGAGCTAAAATTGTCACTATTGAAACATTTGGTAAAGTTTGGGTAGAGTTATGATTGTTTCGGTAGTGAAAAAATGGAATGTTTAATCATTAGTTTTGATAAAATAGACATAATTAAGGTAGAGAGTCATTCAAAGCAAAAGGATTTTAGTATAAAGTCCAAATCAGTTAAAAGTCCCAAATGTGTTTCAGCTCTGACTTTAATTCAGTAGAATGATCCAAATATGCGTTCACATTAAAATGGACATAAACGGCCTCTATGATGACTGACGCTTGTTAGAGTAAGCCTTTATAGACGTTTTGTAGGTTTATGTTGGTTCTTATTAAAGGCTTATATCTGTGTCGTAGCCTTTTGAATGAAGTCTTACCACCTTATGTTGCTCATCCCACTGTGACAGACATGGTTACAAACAATGAAACTGATGTGCATAAAGAAAGAGGCAATTTGACGTCTTTGAAGATTGTTTCATAGATATATATTTCTTTTATTTCAGATCTGAATATTAAAGTCAAAAATACATAGTATGATTGAAACATATTGCACTACGTCATAATGCTGAGCACGACAGGCGTCACATGTGCAGTAAATGAAATATCAATTTAAATATTAAATAACTGACAAAGTAAATATGTAAACACTAAGCTATTTAAGATATTTTTTCTCTATTGCAACACTTCCGATTAAAGTGGTTCAGTAACAGTACAAAAAGAAAGAAATTACTCATTTCTTTTCCAGTTCTGGTGGAGGTACACAGTGCTCTATCCAAAGTCGTTTATTCTTTCAGGGTTGATCCATTTGTTGTCGTTACTGTTTTTGTTTTGTTTTTTTTCTTGTCTTTAGAAAAAAAAATGGTCCATGTTGGTTTTTACCCCACTTCGGTTTCTTCTCTCTGCACCAAAGCTCTGAAAACGAGCTTTAAAACTGCAAGAAAATCTGTTGGAAAAAAAAAGTGTGTCCACTGCTTTAAAATGCGGGGACAACGAAGCACCGATGGTCTGAAGATGCAGGTTTCGTTTTTCTTCCTTTTTTATTTGGGTGAAATGCGGCTGTTGGTTTGCATGTGGGAGTAAATCTTATTTGTTTTTCTAAGTTTCCCTTATAAGCAAAAAAAAATAAGAGGGATTGTGACTGAGTAAGGCCCCTACGCTGGAGTGAGATTATATTTAGATCAGATTAGATTAGACTGGATTGGACTGGATTAGCATCTGGGGGAAAAAGGGGGGTCGGTGGGGGATTCTGTGAAGGATTTGAGCTCGTAGGCAGCACCACTGTCCACTTCCATGGATTTGCGTGAGAATAGAAGCCGGATGTCCCGATGGAGGTAGATCTTTCCAGATTTGGAGCTCTGGAACCTGAGAAGGGAAAAAAAGAAGACATAAGGAATGATGAGCCATAAAGCACTCAGTAGCAGCTAAATAAAATGTGTTAATGCAAGCATAAGGACTGGCTCTTTCCCACAAACACCTCTACAAAAAAGATGATTAGCAATCCCATTCAGATTCCACCAAGTCACCAGTGTCCTCCTGTGATGCTTACCTCAGGTGAATGAGGTAGCGCAGGGTCCGCCCCTGGCCCAACGTGGGGAGGGGCTTCTTGTTGTTGTGGCCGTTGAATTCGCGTTTGACGGGGACGGAGAAGGTCCTCTGCCTCAGGAATGTCTGATGGCTGGCCGGCATTTCCCTCAAATCATACATCACCACGAACATTTTCACCACCGTCTTATTGGGGTTGAATAAGGTCTGAAACGAATAGCGCACAAACACAAATAAGGATTAATACTTAAACACTCCAGAAACAATAATTCAGTTCCAGTACATCAATAAGACACCCAATTAACAATATGTATGATGTGTATACATCAAAAATTGAAATTATTGTGCTAAAACACCTTTCCCATGTTTTGCCACCAGATGGTGCACGTTAGCAGCTTAAGAAACAGCAACACAGTACATTCTGCTGTGTCTGTGCAGATGCTGATGACATAACCAAGATGTCACTCTGTGTCACGTAAACTGTCTGTATAACTGTATTGCAACTGAGCAGACCTGCACAATGCCAAATTATCCACAACATAATATATCCACCGATCAGGCATAACATTCTGACCACCTCCTTGTTTCTACACTCATTGTCCATTTTATCAGCTCCACTTACTGTATAGGTGCACTTTGTAGTTCTACAGTTACAGACTGTAGTCCATCTGTTTCTCTGATACTTTGTTAGCCCCCTTTTACCCTGTTCTTCAGTGGTCAGGACCCCCATGGACCCTCACAGAGCAGGTACTATTTGGGTGGTGGGTCATTCTCAGCACTGCAATAACACTGACGTGGTGGTGGTGTGTTAGTGTGTGTTGCGCTGGTACGAGCGGATCAGACACAGCAGTGCTGCTGGAGTTTTTAAACACTGTGTCCACTCACTGTCCACTCTATTAGACACTCCTACCGTGTCAGTCCACCTTGTAGATGTGAAGTCAGAGACGACAGCTTATCTGCTGCTGAACAGTTTGGGTTGGTCATCTTCTAGCCCTAAACACCTCAGCGTCAGTGCTGGACTGAGAATAGTCCACCAACCAAAAATATGCAGCCAACAGCGTCCTGTGGGCAGCGTCCTGTGACCACTGATGAAGGACTAGAGGATGACCAACCCAAACTGTGCAGCAGCAGATGAGCTATCGTCTCTGACTTTACATCTACAAGGTGGACTGACAAGGTAGGAGTGTCTAATAGAGTGGACAGTGAGTGGACACAGTGTTTAAAAACTCCAGCAGCACTGCTGTGTCTGATCCACTCGTACAAGCACAACACACACTAACACACCACCACCACGTCAGTGTTACTGCAGTGCTGAGAATGACCCACCACCCAAATAGTACCTGCTGTGAGGGTCCAATCTTTGTCACCTTTCCATGAGTCGAATCAGCTGTGGTTTGCAGGACTGGGATTAAAAACAATAGTGTCAAGAATATAAATATAGGGGTCTTACCACTTGAATGGTTCCTGATGGAGGCACACGGTAGCCCCTTTTACCCAAGGACTCCAGGTTTATGACACCCTGCATTAGGAGAAATAGAAACAGTCAACATTAGACAGCTTTTATAAACAGGGCTTTCATCAAACACAATGGCAGTTAGGTCAACAACATGTTGTGCTTCATATTTAATAAATACAGCAGGACACTGCCCGCTACAAACAGAACGACTGTTTGCGGGACAGAAATGGGACCACTGAGAATAACCACATCTATAAAGCTTCCCACAGCATAAAGCAGCTCTGTGCTAATCAATTGGGTATGTTTATCTTGAACATTCAGCTTTAATTTTGTTAAAGTTTTATCCTTGGAATAAAGAGCGATTTTTGCTTAAGTAATGACGTGACAGTTTTTTGTTTTAGATGCAAAGCACCTCATAAAACATGCTTGCTACTCACTCCCTCACATTTAGCAGGTGGAAAACATCTCCTCACGGCAGCATCATTAGCAGTCAAATAGCTTTTATTGCTTCATAAGGGCAGCGCTTCATATCAATAACACTGCGTGTCCTTGATCAAACTACTGTAAAAAAAACTACTGTGCTTTAAACACCTGTGAGGCTTAAGATATCACTACAAGGGGGTAAAATGAGTGGCCTTTGGCTTTATTTATATTTCTACTTGTATCATATTATTTTCCTCTAAATAAACCTTATGGTGCCTTAATATGGCACGTTTTTGCATAGCAACAAAGAAACCATGCTTTTTTTTGTATTAAAACAGTTAGGTGTCCCCAAACTTTTGATGGGCCTTATAATAGCAGGTATACCACTCTCTTGGGATTAGCCTTTAGCCTAGTTTCACATGCATGTATGAAACATGGGTGTATCTATATGTTGTTGACTTTGATTATGTTGCACAATAATTACTGTTTATTTCAGGTTTGAGTCATTAAATATGACTTATTAAAATGTGATGGGAAAAATAAGCCACTGTTAACATATAAAAATATGTTTAGCATCTAAAATGATTTTATTTGAAAGCTATACATAAATACATTGTGATACAAAACAAAATTGTCCAGAATTGTAATTATACCATGACGTACAAGGTAGTAGGGGCTGATACGAGCAAAAATGTATATCATTCGAATGAACACATCAATATTGAGTCAGATGGAGCATAAAGATTTACTGAAACATCACAGAGTTCATTACCATGTAGGGAGAAGGAGCGTTGTCGTCTGAGACGCTGTAGAATGACACGTCCACTGGGAAGGTCATGTGACTGGGGCAGAAACTTCCGCTGGCACCGACTTCCGCAGTGAATCCATCCACAGTGCCCAGCGGCTCCAAACGGTAGTTCAAAACACACTCCTGCACACACACACCAGACATATATCAAGAGTGATGTGTACCTGAAAGCCAAACATTCTCCATATGTGAGCATCAGCTTGTGAGTGATTCAGTCTGAGTGAATGATTCACTGTGAGTCAGTAAGTGATTCATATGGTGAGTGATTCAGTAACAGGAGGTTTGTGAAAACTGTGAGGTCGACCCTAAAGCTCTGGAGCCCAAAGCCAAACACCGGTGAGTGTGAGTGTGAGTGTGTGAGTGTGAGTGTGAGTGTGTGTGTGTGTGTGTGTGTGTGTGTGTGTGTGTGTGTGTGTGTGTGTATTTTAGTGTGTACCTCAAAATTTCCCAGAAGACTGAGACTGGCGGGAGGGGCGCTGGCACTCAGGAGCTGCTGAGGTTCATCTGCGTCTTCAGACTTCTTCAAACACACTCTACACACACACACACACACACACACACACACACACACACACACACACACACACACAGGTCAGTTAAACAATAAACAAAGCTAATCCTCCTCACTATACCTACTGGCCACCCCTCTCTTGAAGCTCCACCTTGCTGTTGTACAGACTGTAGCTCATCTATTTATTTATATAGCACCTTTCATACATAAAAACATAAAAAGGAAACGAAAGATGAAGTAATTTAAGCTGCACTGCATTTTGGGGATTTGGAGCTCTCTGGTGAAAATATGTAACTGCATGCAGTGTGTGGAAGAACGTTCTCCAACTAGGGTCGTGCTTCGGCACCCATTCCCTGAGTGGATGTATCTGAACTAAACTTGGTAAAGGTGCATCATCTGAGGATGTGAGTGAATTAGCTACTACTGCCTAAACGTTGAGCCAGACCTACTTTTTGAGCCTGTGTGTGTGTGATGTTAATATGTAAAGGCGTATGACGTGGTGTGAAAAACTCCCGACCCAACGCCTCTGACTTTTAAATGATTATTTTAGGCTTTACAGAGCAACTCACAGCTGCACCATATTTTAGCCTGCTTTTATTTTCCTCATTCAGTAATGATACTTCCTTCAATTTTAACCAAAAAACTCAGTGCAGCTTTATTAGTTTCATTAAAATAAGTGCTTAATCCAAAAAAAAGCTAGTAAACTGGATACAAATTAAAAGTGTAGCAAAAATGAAAGTCTTAGAGCTAAACTGTAGGAACAAGAAAAGAGACATATTTCAGATCTTAGATCTTCTGCCAGTTGCTTCATCATGTTTAGTTTGGACTCTAATAGCTGTCTATGGATCTGAGAGACCTTCTCGATTTGTATTCTTTAAATGGATAAGGCAAACTGTGCAGCAACAGACTGGCTACAGTCAGTGACTGTAAATCTACAAAGTGTGGTTTGTTTGCTATGTACGGCAGGTATTTCTGATAAAGTGGCCAGTGATTATAGTTAGAAGGAAGGTGTTCTTCATAAAGTGGCAACACAATGAATAGTATTCATAGCATAGCATTCATAGCAATTAGGAGGCCTGGCTGCAAACAAACAAGCTGTGTTTTGAATCATTTAATAATATAGCCTGTAAGAGATCATCAGACACCACATCATCACTGCTCTCCAAACTTCTTAAGTGAAGAGCAGATGTACAGCTCTGCCTGGGCAGCCATTTTGAGCAAGTTCCTCTCTGAGGGCTTTTCCAACTACAGCAGAGTGTTCAGTAGATGGCAGTGTGTGAGAACAGGCCTTAAAATAAAAACAGACAGAGAGAGAGGAGCTGGCAGACAATCAGAGAGAACGCATTTAGGGGGGGATTGAGGTCATACCTCTTGCTGGCGGCCCACGGCACTCCTTTGCAGCGAATCAGAGATGTGTCTAAATCAAAGTAACCGGTCTGGCTCTTCCTCTGAGGAACCTTGGCAGGGGAAGATGAAAAAGGGTCAAATCTGGCATCAAGTTCAGGGCCTCAACACAAGAATATCATCTTTTTTCAAGCTTTGTTTCGGTACGCTTTGACGGCAGATGCTTCAGGCGCAAATAGAGCCGAGCTGAACTGCACAATCAGCGGGGAATCTCCTCTGCAAATCCTCAGCAGTGTGGAGGTGCACAACCCTGCTGCTGGAGGAGTTTGGTGGAAAATACAATTTATTGTTCCCTGCACTCCAAATGTAGTCGATCAGCCAAAGCATGGTTGGTGTCTGCACTGGAGCTACGAGGCTAATTTAGCTAACAAGTTAATCTTATTAACATTATTAGTAAGCATCATGTTACTGCATGCTGAGTATCGAGTTACTAAGTCATCATGAATAAAATTTCTGCTGGTTCCTGGTGGTGTCTAACAGACAGTAATGGTATTGTGTGTTTTCCTGATGGGTTGATATCACAGTGTGAAGTCATGGTTTAGCAGGTGTTAACCATTAAACCATTGGAAAGCAAAATGTTCAGGTTCTAATGGTTCTAATAGTCTTTTGTTTAGCAGGGTGACACTTTATTACACACTGTTATCTAAAAACTTTGGACAAAATTCAGCCTTCAAGAGAGCTGCTAGTGTTTTAAGCTATGCTAATGCACTTTTCCCCAGTGTTTACAGATATAAAAGTATGTTTTAATGCCAATGCATGCACATTATACTACGTATGATTGTGTGTGACCAATAAAGCTTGATTTTTATTTGATCTGATTTGATTCGTGTGCCATGCGGTGTCAGAAACCACACAAACAAGCCGAGATTACTTAACAGCTTGTTGCTAATTATGTGAGCTGGGCATGTAGTTTGAATGATGCCAACTGGTAATGCATTGTTGTTAGCTACGTTAGCTTTGTAGCTCCTGTGCAAAACTGAAGAAGCAAATGTCAGTTTTTCACCAAACACGTCTTGGCTGATTTTGGGATAAGGTAAGAATTTTATTACTTTATTTTAAAGGAATTATTCCTTTTAGTATCGACATCCGGCTGACTTGGCTCTAATGTTGAAACGCTGCTAAAAACCTTGATAATGGGCACCTACACCATCTGCTAGCTGCGCTCCAAACATTACAAATCACCATTCATTTTGCTTCGGGGAAATAGTTGATATTGGATTAAAATTCCGGAACATTTTTCTGAAAACTATAATTTTGCAGCTATAAACACAATATATGGCAGAACATCTGGTTAGCCAAATAACTGTGAAGATTAAAATAAAACTGAAGCTCTCTTACATCTCTGCCAAAATTGGTGCATGTTTACACTTTACTAATAGATGAAATGAGAGACGTGGAAAATCCTTGCTGGCACGAAATCAAAGTTTCTGGTGGTGTCCAATAGTCATTCATTTTTGTTTTATTCTGATGGGTTGATATCACAGTGTAAATGATTCTAATGGTTTAACATTGAAACTGATTCCAGATGCCTCAAGGAATCTAAAGGTGTCCTACAGGAAACTTATGGTGAGTTACTGATTTGTAATATTGCTATAGTGTCAAATACAAGTAAATATAGGGTGACATGGCACATGATATTGTACAACCTGTAACGTACATCACCTCCAATTAATTCTAAACCTACATTTTGAATGTAAACAGCAGGGGGCGCCCTCATCACCTTTCTTACCTATGAGTTTGTTAGATTAGGGATGGAGCTAGCAAAATTGAGAAAGCAAGTTTGGGCAAATATGGTCTAACTGCAAGCTTAGTATATATGTGGAAGGTCATATCCAAACACAAACCACACAATTTGGAGAGATATAAAAACTGGTCAGTGACAACTAAAGAGTACAACATTAAAACTTCTTACAATCAGCCCGCAGTGCAATATGAACATGATGAACATGACTTTAGCGGTTTTTCAGTACGGGTTAGGTCGCATGGAGAACAGCAGAGGTTATGACTCATGGCGGACGAGTCACAGCAGAGCTAATTTTTCGCTGTAGAGACAAGACAAGCCATGATCACAGGCCGTGTCATCCGCTGGAGCTAAAACACAGTGGGGCTGACTCGGCCTATGAGCATTTAATAACAGCAGATGTGGCTCAGAGAAGGAGGAAGTGGGCTAATCCAGCCCATAATACTCCCGTCAGTGCGCTGAGTTGCTACCGGCAACAGGAAATACATGCGAGAGTCTGAACAGCATTAGAGACAAGATAGCGACTCAGAGGTGAGTCACATGACATTGGCACATGCAGTTATGTTTCACTGTGCTTTTGAGGATGTACACTGCCTGTGATAAAGTACAGTGATACAGATACAGTGCAAGACTGAGCTGTTATGCACATTAGTAACGCATATATTGTTTTTTTAATGGTGATAGTTGCTTGTTTTGTCGGCCCTGTTACAAGCTAGCTGGTTGGTTGAGTCAATTTTGAGAAAAATGAGGGTTTTCCAATATAAAATAAGCTCTGGGAAAGACCTCATTTCCTAAGAAATACTGACTTAAGAAATAAGCTGCAGACACGAAAATCATTTGCAGTTCCATTTTGGTGAAGTTAGCAATCTAGCTAACTCACTAATAAACAGTACAATCAGAAAAGTAAACATAATTATACCAGATACTCACAAGCTGCGGAGTGACTATGTAACTAGCGTGATTTGTCGCAGTGGGATGTCATACAGATCTGCGTTTAGCCAAGGAGCTAACTAAGTAAATATAGCTATATCATATAATTATATACATGTGACAGCACAGTGTTACACATGGAGTTTTATCAAAAAACATATGTAACTAGCGTGGTTTGTTGCAGCGGGATGTTATGCGTATCTGCGTTTAGCCAAGTAGCTAACCTAGCTAGCTAAGCAAATATAGTTCTATCAAATAATTATATACATGTGACAGTATAGTGTTACACACTGAGTTTTAGCAAAAAACATATGTAACTAGTGCAGTTTGTCGCAGTGGGATATTATACACATCTGCATTTAGCTAAGGAGCAAACTGAGCAGTTAGCAAGCTAAGTAAATATAGTTATATAATTATATACTTGCGACAGCCCAGTGTTACACACTGAGTTTTAGCAAAAAACATATATGTAACTAGCGTGGTTTGCCGCAGTGGGATGTCATATACATGTGCGTTTAGTCTGGGGAGCTAACCTAGCAGTTAGCAAGCTAATTAAGTAAATATAGTAGTATCATACAATTATACACATGCGTGGTTGGCAGCAGTGAGATCAACTGCACTTATTCTACTTTTCACTCAAATTGTTATGCTGATAATATCATTTGTAATGAAAATTTTTGTATTAAACTAAAAAAGAATGCAAAATAGAAGCATTATTATATATATATATATATATATATATATATACATATATATATATATATATATATATATATATATATTATATTGAAAAAACGCACACTGACACACGCTCACACACACTGTCTCACCGGGCTGGAGAGCAGGGGCAGGCCGGTGCATGGGTGAAAGGCTTTAGTGGCCGTTCCATCGATGGAGTGCCTGTTCTGCTTCTTCCAGTTACTGCATGGCTTCAATGGAGAGACGGGGCTTCTCTGTGAGACAACATTAACATAAAATCCATTTAAATCTCACACTGTTGTGCTCCTGGATTTTGAGCTTGACTAAGTGACGGCCCTGAGAATTAGCTGTTAGCAGCACTGCATGTTTATACAAGTTTCGAATCCCAGTCTGCCTTGCTATAACATTTCAGTCACAGCCTTGAATCGTTCCTTAAATGATTCAAGGAAAATTTCTGAATTTTTTTGACCAATACTGCTGTTGTAATTTAATTGTGATTTAGTTGTGATATACATGAAGCTACAGTTTTTTTCTTCACATATGTTTTTTGGACTCAAGGCTTGAATGCTGAAAGTGGTGTGCCAGACTGCAGACAAGCTCTCTGTTATTAGGTTACATTTCCTCACTTAAAACATGTTTAAAACAAGACAGAGTGAAAATTGCAGCTCTTGTGATATGAAAATTTGCAAATTGCTGGTTTTGATATTGAAAGATTAACTGTTCAGCCCTAGTCATAACTGTGACCAAAAGGATTACATTTATAAGGTTTAGTATGTGCGGTAGAGCAGGAGAACCACCACATTGTGCTGAAGTACAACCAGAACAGAGCTTGTCTGAAATAAGTACAGCTACTCAGCATTGAAGCCATAGAAAGACACTAACCAGCGGGGTGCGTGCGTTGGTGCTGTGGGCTGTGTCCGGGCTCGGGGTGCGTTGGGTAAGGCTAGTGGGTGTACTGGAGAGGGATGCCCAGGGGTCCTGATTCTCATCTTGCCCTCGCATGAAGGACTTGGCTTGAGCTTGCGTCTCTACTCTCCTCCCCCGGGGTATCTCTTGTCCAGTCTGGAACTCTCTGAGGTCTTCGGCTCCTGCCGCCCCATTCAAGCTTTGGGAGCTCTTGGGGCTGCAGGTGTTGATGAGAGAGCTCCAGGGCTCATTTTTGGCATTATGTGCATGTTGGTGACTGGTCTGCATTGGCAATCTTGCTTTCACGATGCTAGGCTTTTCAGGTTTTGAGCATTCCACGTTCGAAGTCCTGGAATCCCCCCTCTTTCTTGTATCTGTGCAAATGTAAGGGTCTGTGCTCAAGTCGCCATTGGAAATGTCTGTGGTGGAATTGGGATAGGGTGGGAAGACGGTGCCATTAGCATGGCTAACATTGTAGCCACTTAGCTGGTGGTTCTGCTTTTGGCTCTGATAGTTCTGGTTCTGGTTCTGGCTCTGGTGATTTTGGCTCTGGCCTTGGTTCTGGTTATTTGAAGAGGGTTTTGGGGTCATTGGCTCACGGCACAGTTTGTAGGTGGATTGCAGAAGCTCTTGGGATTGCTGGAGCCTCTCCTGGATTAGCCGTGATATATCCTGCACCGCTTCCGCTATCAGTGATCCTTCTGTCGAATCGGTCAGCAGCAGCCTCCGACAAGTTGTGGGTTTGGCCCTGGAGGTCCCAGACTCTTCCAGGTCAGCCTGGTCTGCTCGAGTTCGGCTACTGGGACTAAGCGGAGTGCGGAAGAGAGAAGTCCGGCTCCTCTCTGGGTACCCCGAGCTCTCTGGGAGCTCTGGGTCCTCTGGCCTAGTTCGTTCATGCGTTTGTGGAGTTAGACAGGGGATGCTAGGGTCTTTGGTCTTCTTAAACAGCCCCTCATCCCGGGGGGAGGAGTTCCAGGACGTCTTGGGGGCTAGCGGGTCACGGGGTGTTGAGAAAAGCGCGTCCGGCAGATGGGGAGCTGTCGGGTCGCAGAAGTTTAGCCTCTGAGCAATGCGAGCAATTACCTCTTGTCGTTCCTGGAGCAGAGAACCTATAAGGGGGTTTGTTTCGCCTCCAGAACTTAATCGAGGACTGGAGCTAGGCGATACTGAGGGGTCAATGAGTGAGAGTGATTTGAATCCACGAATTGGAGACATTTCTGTCTTTCCGGAGCTTTCTGCACCATTGGAGCATGAGCTGTAGACTTCAGATGATTGTGGCACACCCAGTCCACCGTTTGCTCGAGAGTACAGCCATTTTACGGCTTTGTTAGGTGGGACGGGTGACTCGGGACGCTGGGGGCATTTACGGGGGTTCAGAGGGCTGCTAATTTTTGGGGGGGTTTGAGGACTGCTGCTTTTGCATTGAGGCAGCGGGGAATGCAGAGATCTGCAGAAAAGAGGAGATCCCTGCAGACGGAGAGGGTTTGGGGGGTCTCCGACTGGCTCGAGTCGACGAAAGGCTCCTTCCCCGGGGTCAAAATTTCGCTTGCCCAGGAATGCCAGGCCGGAGTGGATACTGCACTTGAGCACGGGATATTTGGGCTGTCGAGGCAGCGACTGGACCCGCACCTTCAGAGCCACGCTGTGGGACACGTTGGGCACGGGGAAGGCGTGCTCAGAGGGGGGTTGGGAGAAGTTCCATATTAACTGTTCATCTGCTGCGCTTATTCTGTAACAAAGAAGGATAAATATACACAAACAGAAACAAATAGTTTGGGGACATCTAGCTTCACAATAAGCATGTTTCTTTGTCAGTTTGCCATAACATATTAAAGACAAACCAGGATTATGAAGTGAACAATATCACAAACATAAATATTTATTACAGTATTTGTGACTTTGGGAAAGATGCCAAAGGCCATGCATTTTATCCACTTGAACTCATTAGAACTCAAACCTTTCAGGTGTTTAAACTGTCTTAAAGAGTTGCATTGCGCTTTGGCTCCCCAGGACAAAAAGTTTGGGCACCCCTTATATACAGAACAATCACATATGTACACAAAGACCTTCAGTGTTACCTGTAGAGGATGTTTCTGGGGACGATGCCATGAGAGGCGCTGAGCCAGGCGCTCAGCTGAGAGAAGAAGACGTAGGAGCGCACGGCTAGCAACAAGGTTTTCTCCTCAATAAAACGATCACCACTCCTGCAGAACACACAGGCACTTGTATCACTATACTCGAAGGTATGATACTTACATTCTCGGAAGACACATCCTTTGCAGAGTTCTCTTTGAACATTCTTTCAACATGCTGGCAATCATCAGATTCATGTACTCAGGGATAGGGTCTGAGCACAAATCATGCTACAAGTTTTGCACACAATTACACATTTCCACCAGAGAGGTCTCCAAATCCCCAAACATACATCTTTAACATGCTAACTTTGAATGAATTTATTGGAGTTTTTGTGCAGCACTTTGACCAACATTTGTTGAATTTAGTGCTCGATGAATGAATGTGACTGGACTAAAAGACTCAATATGTACGCATGTTTATGTTTGCATGTTTGTGACGCTGCCTTGTGCTGAGAGTGTGCAAACACGTGTATGAATAAGATTGTACACAAATGCTTGCTTGTGTGCACATGCACTGAGTGCATATGTGCATGTATGAGCTGCCACATGTGCACATGAATGGGTGGATTGTAGGGTATACAGTGGGGCATATGCATGTAAGTGTATGTGAGCATGTGCACATGTATGTTTGCACTAAAAATGTAGTCTGAACATTTGCTGATGAATTGGTGGATTGTAGATTGTTGCACAGTGTGTATAAGCCTCAGTGTGTGTGAGGTAAAGCATCTGTGCATGGGGGCAGGATGTGGGACAACCTTTGTTAGAAACAGCGCTGAGGTCTGTCCGGGGACGACGCCCAGAGCAATGTTCATAGAGCCTCTACAGTATGATTTAAATAGTTACAAATAAAGTACAGAAGTTAAAAGGTCACCTTTTATTTACATTCCAGTAAAAATGGCCATTGAGTACAAGTTATTTACTTTTCCAGGATATTTCTAAGGAGATCAGACATAAATAAGGAGAAAGTCAAAGAAAAATAAGTGAGAAGAAAAAAAACAAAAAAAAACACAAAAAACACAACTGGAGCTGAAAGATGTATTAAAAGATAAAGACTCTGAAAAGACTCAAAACACTAAATACCGAACAATCTGATATTATATTTCGTTGTTGAGGCTTCTGTGTAATTTTCTGTTAAATATATGTTTTCTGCTTTTTTCCTGTCTTTAACGGCAGGTTTTGACTAGAAATTAAATAAATGAAGGGGGTCTCGCAGCACAGTACTACACGTTACAGGGTCATTCGAAAAATTCCTTCTTAATAAACCAGCAATTATTATTTGCCAATTTGCATGATGATAATGCTCTCTCTTACAGTAAGAAACAGCCTGACGGACATACTAATTTATATGCATTTTGACATCATGATGCTTTTTCAAAAAACTTCTTAGATTGCAATAAGATCATTTCATCTAATTTAATCATCCAAAATAATTAGCATTATTAATTACCATTATAATCAACAGTGTCAGTCCTAGTACATAGTTTATCTAGTTAGGTGACAAAATGCTGTTTTGTTTTCTCTCTTTTCTTCCTCAGTCATGTCTTTCTGCTAAACTGTGAAATTCCCCATGAGGACCCAAAAGAAATGAAGACCACATTATATGTACATTTAACTCTGATCTGTTATTATTGGATCTCCAGCCTAGATACTGCTGCTGTTCGTTAAAGCTCATCCGCTCTGTTATAAAGGAAGTACCAAAACCACAAGTTTAGGGACTATTAATAACCCCAGACAGGCTGCAATAGTTCAGTCTTACAGCAATAATCACAAACTAAAAATGTTCACAGGAGGAAGATGAGCACTGAGCAGAAGATTTGGGGAAAATTTAGATGTGGCAGGATCAGGGTATTTATCACTTCTTCTTTTTCAAAAATAGTGTTACTAATGCTGGTAATATGTAAAAATACACAAAAAAGTGAACAAAGATCAAACAAGTAATTAAATGAAGGATAGCAAGTAAGAATATTCTCAGAACAATGGACTTCATGGAATGGAGTGGAATGGAGAACCTGACTGAATGTGTTTGAGATTACTTGGATGGTTAGAAGCAGAACATGCTAAACCAACTTCTAAGACTGAACTTTGGAGGTGTGTCTGCAGATTTGTTTGAGAAACTGAAAACGAGTCTCCTGAAAAGAATGGAAGCTGGAATAAAGGGAAAGTGTGGACACCATCAATACTGAAAAATATATTAGATTTATTTTCTGAGGCAAGTTTCTGTTAAATATATGTTCCTTGCTTTATTCTTGATGCTAAAACATTAATAACTTTTACTTAATAGCTGTTCTGACAGGAAATAAATAAATATGGGTGGTCTCTGACTTTTGCACAGTCCTGTTTATGAAATATAATGGTGTGTGGGGGCACATGGGGGCATATATTTTCTGCTCGTGTCTTACTGTCTGGGTACAGGCTGCAGTGTCCATCTCTCCAGCAGCAGAGCGTCCTGCTTTATCGCCGGGTCATTCAGGTCCGTGCCATCTGTCGCCAGGCCCTCATCGCTATAGCAACAGTCGGGGAGCAGCATCACTTCGATCATGATTGGGATGTGATTCCGCCACAGCAACATGACCTCCGACCTTGTCCGCCTCGCCTGACGGCACTGTCGGCACAACAAGCAGCAGCAAAACACACAAACAAAAGCAATGTGAACACTTCACTGAGCTCAACAGAGCACTGATTTCACAGATAAACTGGTACAATTCAAAGCAATTTGAAGCAACTCTCTTCAACTAGGCACAACCTTATCTCAACACACAGCGACGGAAGCATGTAATCTCACATGAATGACTTCCCACTTGTAGCTTGAGGGGAGAAATTGTGTGGAAAGTGCAGATTCTAAGCTTTCAATCCAAATCACTTTTGTGTTGGTAAGTAGAAGAAGAGATATTTTACTACGATCCAATGACAACAGCAGATATATACTTCAAGGTTAAAACGTGTTGCCCACCTGTGGCAGTTTGTCGCTACACTCATGTTTGGTCAACATGGGCATGCCGGACTGGGCGGGCGGACAGTGAAGCCCCTCGGTCCGACCCTTCACGGAGCATTCTGGAGTTCGTCCCTCGGTGATCAGGAGTGTGAGGGACACCAGGAACTCCTCAGCGTCATACTCAAAAAACTCCTCCGCCACTTCTGGAGAACAAAACACAGACAGAGGAGCAGGTGAGTACAAAGAGGATTTATAGAAATTGTGAAAAAGAACTATCGAACAATAAAATATCCCCATTATTTTGCTTACAAGTCTGTTTTATGAAGGTGACAACAGCTGGGCCAAACTACTGGGCCGACTACTCTGGACGGTGCTTGTGGGAGAACTGTGGATAAATCAATTAGCTTTATTTTTTAATTTCTAATTTATTTATTTTTGGATTTTTCCCAATTGCC
The DNA here is from genome assembly GCF_904425465.1 of Colossoma macropomum. Lineage (NCBI taxonomy): Eukaryota > Metazoa > Chordata > Actinopteri > Characiformes > Serrasalmidae > Colossoma > Colossoma macropomum. The sequence continues at coordinate 24,189 of NW_023494798.1, forward strand.
CCCAACTTGGTCATATCCAGTTCCACCCACTAATTAGGGCTCCCCCAGTCACATTATGCCACCAGTGTAAGGAGGGTGAAAGCTAGCACAGGCTTCCTCCGAGACCTGTGAAGCACCACTGCATCTTTTTGAACTGCCGCTAGCGCAACGTCATTGGACAGCTAAACGCACTTGGAGGAAAGTGCCAACCACCAGCTTTGTTAACTGCCAACTGTGCTCTCTTGGACTCCCGGCCATGGATGGCTGTGTCATCACCAGGGATCAAACTTGCAATCTCCTGATGATGATGGTGATGGCGACAGGGCCAACGATTACATGGTTGCGCCACTCAGGAGCAACTTGCTTTATTAATCTAGTTCATTAATTATGTCCACAATAAAGGGTGAAGAACGTCTATACTCAGATTGCTGGCAGTAAAGGCTCCTTTGGCTCTTCACGTTTTTTTTAACATTTCTGTGGTATTCCTTCACATATTCGGTTCAGTGCTCAATCATTGGCTGAAATCTGTTTTCATAACACACAAAAAACAGCTGATTTCACAGTTCCAGTGAAGCCAACATCACGACACAAACACACCTCCGTGCGATTTGGAAAGAGACCGCCTCCGGCTGCTCTGTGTAAACACACACACACACACACACACACACACACACACACACCTTACAACACACACAAGTGAAGCAGAAGTAGGAAAGTAGGGCAAGTTTATGCGCTGAAGTTCCACTGCTCTCCGCTCTAGCACACCTGACGCTATACACGGCCTTCGCAGGTAGCTGTGAAAGTATATCAGGGTGTCTCAGATCATTAGAGACATTACAGCCTGCAGCATGTGAACCTGAAGGACTGGAAACATCCACCCTGATCTAGCACAACATCATAAAAACAATGCAGAAGCATTTCTGTAGAAAACCCACCCGACACCTGCTGCCTCATTTTCCTACAGAGGACAATAAGGAAATGATAGGGTGTATTTACAGCACTACAGTCAACATCTCCCTCTGTTATCTCTCCATCTGAAGGGTCAGCTCAAAAGAAGTCAACAGTATATAACAACCCAACTGTTGGGTAATGTTTGAACTTCACTGTTGATTTGTTTTTTCACTTTTAGCATAATTTATTATCATTAAAATGTAAACAAAGTCAGAACTGTACACAGAAACCAGACGTCTGAAATGGTTAATGCCTCTAAAAGTTTCCTCACACAAAGTTATTACATTAAATAGTTATGAATACACTGCCTGATGTCTGAGACACTCTTTTCTAAATGTTTTCAGAGAAGGCTTTGTCCTGAAATGTATTTTTAAATGCATGTGCAGTGGAGGGATACTTGCAGAGTGTGAAAAGGCAAAATGGTACCAAAAGAAAACTCGTTCTTTTTTCAGATTTATCACTATTTTACAATCAATTTTGGTATATATTTATCATTATCATCCATGATCGCTGTAAACCAACATCAAACCACATTGGTCATCAAAAAGTCTTCACTGGTATGAAGAACAGGTTTACACAATGATTTGACAGCTTTCTTCTCCAAACTGTTGTTAAAAGCACATACCGGTCAAAGGTGGTTTAAATGCCGTAAAGGTTTGAGTGCTGACATCACAAGGGGATACAATGCGTGGCCTCTGCCTTTATTCCCAAGCTAGTTCACTGTCAGTTCAGTTTTCAACTATTTTTGTAATGATGATTGGCAATATCTAAACTGGTTTCTATTCAATATTTTGAATAGAACTGATGAACTAATTTGCTCAATGAAACATTTAGAAAAGCTCAGTGTTCCCAAACCTTTACACACACATCTGGTATGCAGCAGCACAAAACTCCAGAGCCGAGATAAACGAGTGTAACTAGCTATACACACACGCCTAGGATCAGCATGCTCCAAAGAAAAATTACAACCTGACCTTACCTCCCGATGACACACTGGAAAGACATTTTTCTGCATCATGACATTTAGCTGTTCATTTGCAGACTGAACTAATGTATGATGTAGAACTAGACAGTCTTGATCTGAGTATGCTGGAATGCAAGGTGGAATGCAATAGTCAGCCTTTTCTGAGCATTTAACTGCATTATAAAGCTAAATAAAACTGGAGGCCACACACGTCAGCTGAATACTATCAGTCATAGCGTTGGCTTTTCAAGTTTTATGTGTATATATATATTATATATATATATACATACACACACACACACACACACACACACACACACACACACACACTCATATATATCTCAATGAAATTGACTCACACAATGTAAAGGAGAACAGGCATTTTCAAATTGTCTAATTTGAGTTAATGAAACAGAGTGTAAGCAGCTGGATTTTAAGCCATTTAAGCTACTTTGAGGCTGAAATTTGCTTCTAATATAAATTTTCTGTTCCACCTTAAATGGTGCAGCAGTTACATTCTGTACAGGCACCACAACATAACTGCTGTATCATTTAAGGTGGAATGACAAATTTGAACAAACAAAACCAATCTCCAAAACAATAAGCATAAATAAATAATAATCCTTACTTTCTAATGTAAGTCATGGTAATAAGATTCTTTCCAAGTAATCTCAGACAATTTCTGTAAGTCCATTTTTCATAAATTAAAAAAGAAAGAAAAATAAAAGAAACAAAAAAAAAGGAAAAAAATGAGATACAAGATCTGAAAAGTCAGACATTTAAGAACAGAAATTTCCTTTTTTTAATGAAAAAAATTAGCCTTATTTATGGGCAATTTGCATGTCTAAAGATGAACATGATTTCTCTTATCAAATTCATTTAACCATTTGTACATCATTTTTACGTCTGTAGCAGATTGTCCAAAGTATCTGAGCCCCCTTGGGCTTTGTGGTCTAAGTCTGGGCCTGGGCTCTGCCTGTAATCCATCCCTCTGGGCTTTTATGGATTAAAGCATCTATCGATCAAAGCATCTCGCTGGCTATGAGACTCCCCCTTAAACTTGCTTAAATATGCCACCAGAGGAGTTACAATGCGCGCATGTCCATGTTGGCTACAGTGAAACATATCAGTGTGCAGAATATGTGTTTTCTGTAATCTACTGTGTTTCCTATCACTGTATAAAAGAGGCTTCCTTTATTGTTGGATGCACTGTCATGTTTTACAAGCTCATTCAAAGCTCAATTCGGATCAGTAAGCACTTATTATGGTTTTACCAAAGTGAAGTGTGACTTATGTTTCTATTCATCTGTTTTCTTGTTCAAACTAAACAAAAATCTGTCATTTTCTGCTATGATCTTTACATATCAAGTGAATGCGACAACACATTTAAAAAAAAAAACACATTATTAACAGAGAAGAGCAGATTCAGTGGCAGAAACAGCTACATTTTTGTGCCATTCTTGAAGTGGAACAGGGAAACGATTGGCTGAAATCTTAAACCAGCCTGTATGTCAAAGACAATAGTGTTAAAGTGCAGTCTGGTCTATTTTAGTGCTCTTTTTGTTGCTCCACCCCAGTCATGAGTTACACAAGTGCACATTTAGGCCATCACACATGCACACCCAAGACTGTTTGTGTATGTAACCTCAGCATTCAAAAGGTCAGCTTCAGTCTCTTTTACTTTTCCTGAAAAAGGCTGTTTTTTCAAGCAAAGAAAAAAATGTCCCCATAAAGCAAAATATGTCCAGTTGTGGGATCATTTGGTCCCCACAAATTAGTCCCTGCAGGAATTTGTAAAAAGGGGAGTTCAGATTTTCCAAAATTTCTGCGTATTTAAATGGTTAAGAAGTAAACCGAGTCGTTCAGAGTGGTTTGGTGTGAAACGTTCTGTTCTAGAGAAACTCACAGAGTCAGAATGGTTCACAGTGGTGGTGACAGGAACCAGACGTCCACCTCTAAAAGCTCCCTCACTGAAAGTTATTGCGTAAAATGGTTATGAATCCACTGCCTGATGGCTTTTATAATAGTTTTAGGAAGTGATTTTTCCACTATTTTCCATCATCAACATTCCATATAAAACTCAGAAGACGTGTAGGTTCACTGGTGGTTTTGGATAGTAAATAAAATGTCTATATAAAAGTGTTGTAGTCATGGTGACCCCTGGTTCCTATCACCACCACTGTAAAGAAATCTGGAAATTTTTCACACCAAGCACTCAGAATCGCTCTGTTTACATCTTAAACATTGAATTATGCAGAAATTTTGAAAAATCAGTGAAGCTCCCCTGTAAGCACTTTCACAATTATGAGCCATGTGTGTTTTTATATTTGTGTAAGGGGGAGGATGTGAGCTCAATACTGAAAGTATTGTTTTTAAAAACAGTAAAAATTTTTATGATAAGAAAATATTATGCAAATTATTTTTAGATATCAAGTTTTTTTTTTTTTAAAGCCTCCACAAAATCATGTTTTTTAGCCCACAACATTTAAAAAAGCTGTGAGATTGTGGTGGCACCCACAAATAAGCCCACAGTGCTCTCAGTCAGCGGGCGAGTGGATGAATGCGTCCACTTTTCCAGTTCCACCATTCTGTTAATTTTAGCTGGTAAACGTCAGCTGCTCTTCACAGGGGCAGCCGTGTACACGCTGGACTAAAATAAACCACCAACACTCACTCACGCTCCTCTTACTCTGCGTATAGAGTCAATACCCACAGCAGCAAAGTCAGGGAACGAAAGAAAACTGGGCTGGGGTCAAGCAACTGTCTGACCTCTAAGCTGCAAGTGGAGTCTCAGAAGTCTGGAGTTATTACTGTCACTTCAACATAGAGAGTAAATGCAATTATTCAATTTGCTTCTGAATCAATTTCAATTACATTCTATTTGCATTCTCTCACGTAAATCTGCAGTAAACACAACAATAACTTTACATCATATTCACAAACACAAACTACTTACAAACACAAATGTACACTCTTAAAAATAACAGTTCTTCAGGGATTCCTTAGCAAAGAAAAATGGTTCTATATAGAACCATGAACACTCAAAGATCCCTTTGCATGATTAAAGAGTTTCTTGCATGATAAAATGGTTCTTCAGATTGATGGAATATGTGCTGTATATGGTTCTGTATGGTGTCAAAAAGGGTTCTGCTATTGTTACGATGTCAAGCTTGTAACAACAGAAGAATCCTTTCGGTGCTATATAGGACCCTTGTCAAAAAGGTTCTCTATAGAACCATCTACAGCTGGAATAAGTGCTGTATAGCTCAATACAGCACCAAAAAGGGTTCTCCCATTTTTACGATGTCAAGCCTGTAACAACAAAAGAACCCAATTTGGTGCTACATTTTCAAAAAGGTTCAATGCAGAACCATCTACAGCACATTCTCCCACAATCTGTAGAACCTTTTCACCATGCAAAGGGTTCTTTAAGTGTTCATGGTTCTATATAGTACTATTTTCTTTACTTAAGAACCCTTGAAGAACCATCATTTTTCAGCATGTGAGATAAATTATGAAATTTAGATGATAACTGTGTGCATCTTTCTGAAAACAGGAAAACAGACTGTGTTTAGGCCATAACAGCCACACTGAGTACCAAATTTAATCAGAATGATTGAATTTCAGCAGCTGGTTGTCTAAACATGTTTCCTCAATTCTGACCACAACACAGCAAGGTCACTGCGACATCATATGAGCCCTGCTGCACTAATCTCATCCCAGCTGTTTCTCAATTGAATCAGTCAATGATGTCTTATAGCAAATGCAGTATGGTGCTTTGTTGATGTGGTGTTCTATACATTTAGCTATTGTTTAAATCCGTTAATCAGCATTTATTTCATGAAATCCATTTTCATCCATCATATCTGCTCCTATATGCAAATGTTTGGGTGCCCCGATCATATTACATAAGTGTAAATAACTATATATAAGTGTAAATGGGAATAAACTGATATGACATTTTCTGCAACTTTTAATGCACAGCTTCTGTTTATTCACTGAAAAAAAAAAACCTAAATCTAGGGTTAGGGTGCCATAACTTTTGCACAGGCCACATTCAAATGTTTTTTTTAACTATTTTTTTTCATTTTTTTTTAACTAATTTTTTTTCAGTATGTTAAATGGCATATTTCCATTTTTCCTGTGGAATAAACTGCCAGTTAGAAAATAAATCATGTAACGGGCGCCCAAACATTTGCACACGACTGTATGTATCATCGCTGTCATATTAAAAACATATTTACTCCCCAGCTGCCTTTTATATTGTGAACATTTTATTAAGCAGTAAAACTGCTACAAAAACAGCCTGACTGCATTAATCTACACTAAATTCTAAATGTACATATTTATCATCACTTTAAAGTTTTTTATGCTCCTTTTCTGTATCTTTAATGCCAGCATGAATGAATAAAGTCAAAGTTATAGCCGGTCAGTTCTGGAACTGGTCATTTTTGGCGTCTTTAGAAACAGGCTGTTCCTCTGAAGCCTTGCGAGCGTAGGAGCTTTCAGAATGGGAGCAATGTGAAATCCAGCTGCTAGCCTGAGGTAGCTGACAGCAGGGCATTATACTCCTGCCTGCGTGTCTGTGTGTGCGTGTGTTGACCTATTCCATGGTCATGTGGGCGCAGTTGCCAGTGGCTAGTGGTGTGAACAGCTGAGCCTTGTTGTCCAGGAGACAAGCACACCGTTCAGGGCCAAACAGTAGGAGAAATAAAATCAACCTTGCCACCAGGGGGCGCCAATGAACAGCCACAAACAATAAATAGAGAGTCTGAAGCAGGCTTTTCCCCACTGATTACACCAGAGTAAGAGTGCAAGATTAGTGAAATATTCTGGATCAAACTGCTTCAGTTAAACTAGATGGTAATAAACAAGTTTTTGGAAAATTGACATGACTGCAAAATATTTATGAAGCTTTAAAATACTGAAACTGCTTCCTTGAGTACTACATTTAATAAGCAGTAGTCGCTGCTTTTTTCTTCAGTAAGATTTCTAAGTTAAAATGAAATAAACAAACTGCTCCTTGGCTCTATGTTTAGGATGTTATCCTCAAATCAGATTTCTTCTGAAGCGCTCAGGCTCAGTTTTCCAGCAAGATGGCACTGAGATAGCGCTCTAAAACCACCTCCAGGTAGAATCTGCCAGTATATGCTATTCCAGGAGGCAGATTTTAACCTTAAATTTGCAGTTTTGACCCTTCCCTCAAAGGCAGCCATTCCGTCAAGACATGTTTGGTGTCTGAAGTTTGCTGCTTTAGTTTCCCCTGCTAGAAAAACTAGCACAGGTCTGCACGGCTCGTCCCTAGCAAAACCAGCATAGGTTATGTTTCGAATGCTGGTCAACCAGCATGACTATGCTGTGTGACCAGCTAAACCAGCGCCAGACCAGCACTAGACCAGCATAAACCAAATTACACCAGCTGTGCTACTTTTTTCAGCAGGATTAGCACTGAAGCTATGAGGCTAACATAGCTAAGAGGCAGCAAAGGTTTCAAAAAACAGTTAGCATTGTGCTAACTAAATCACACTCGCCTCACAGCGTGTGGAGTTGTTCAGTAAACTCTAATAGACATGATTATGTGGTTTCTAACTCCGTATGACACTGTTATGTACAAACATGGACGGAATTCAGGCCTTAAGGTGGCTGCTACTGCTGTTTTTAGCATGCTAGTTGGAGTAGCATTGCAAGCAAATGTCATGCAGTGTCAGAAACTGTATTTTACTTAATTGCTGCCATAACCACATCAAAAACATGTGAAAACTGTCTTGGATTAGAATGAAATGTCCGGTAAAACTAATTAAAGGACACTAGTAATGCACAATGCACTTCAAGATGCATGCAGAAGCAATAGCCTTAACAGGGGCTGAAGGTTAAGCCAATGCCCAAAGCCTCACGTTTTAGTGCGGGTGATGAACGGTCACAGGTGACGGCGCACATGAGGTGCAGCGCTGCTCTAATTTTCTTAAGATTTAAGGTTTATTTATGAAGCAGATTACTGGTCAGCTGCTTAGCTTCTCTGCTCTTTGTGCACAATAGACTTTGTCCTTTGTGTTTTGATGCTTTTGCGTTCTAAAAGCTCTCAAGTTGTAAAGCTGGAAACAATAATGGTACTGCTTGCTGATCAACCTGCTTTACGCAGTCCATATAGTCATATGCAGAACTTTGGGTGCCCTTGGTCAATGTATTTGGCATGTTTTTACATTCTAAGTTAACTTCTGCACATTTTAATGCACAATTACCTGTTTATTTGCTGAATTTAACATACTGCATACTAGGAAAAAAATAAAATGTGGCCTGTGCAGAATACTTTTTCCAATATTTTTAATCAAATAAATAGAAACTATGCACTAAAATTTGCAGGGAATTGCATATTTAAGTTCTCAGTCAACTTATTTAACACTTGAACATGTGAAAATGAACAAATCCTGTAATTTGGCCAGCAAACTTTTGCATAAACACAAACTTTTGTATTATCTATGGAAATGGATGTCAAACTGGCCCTCAGGGACCCCCAGAAGGTCTGCATTTTTGCTCCAAGCTAAGTTGCAATGCATAGACTAAATGTGGACCGTCTGGAGAACAGCTTTAGAACCACTGATCTGCAGACATTGGGCCTTATTTACCGATATATTCCAAAGTTTTTCTTAAATTTGTTCTTTAAAAACGGGGCCTAAGAAAAGATCTACAACAGGTTTATGACGTGTTCTTAAAGCGCAGAACTGTTCACACCCTTGTGCTCTTCCGTGTGTGTAGATTCTGTTCTTACCTCAGAACAAATCCCAAATAAGAAAACATTGGTGAATGTTAGAATCTTGAACTCTGCATAAGTGGGTTTTAAGAAAATGTGCTGAGAAAGGCTGTATGCTGAAATCCTGCGGTATGTCAGTTGTAATAATGTGCAGCATTTATTATATGTGCAAAGGCAAATTTGTCCCCCTTCACACATTTGTAAAGGAGCTGAATGAAGAAGTTGACTTCAGTGACTTCAAAATTAGAGGTGGCCTGTAATCTTACTATATAAGAATACATCTCTGCAGGTTTTACAGAATTAATATATATATTATTAACTTTTTTCAGTCCTGTATTGCTTTTGTTACTTGTTTCTCTGCGCTTGTTCTTTGTCCATCGTCTTGTTTTGTTTTTCTCTGCCTTCCGCTCTGACGTCACAGTCCTTTGTACCAGATTTCCCCAGCACAAGGAGAAAAAGCTCTTTCAGCATGGAGGCGGGACTTAAACCAGTGTTGGCCAATCAGAACTGGCGGAATTTCAGTTGGGCCGGAGCTAAGCCACGTGCAGGCCAAGTCTCGTCCAGAGTGATCAGCTGATGGGAAATCTCGCGTGATTTGGCTGAACAAAGACTCTCAGCTCTACAGAGAGACAGAGAACTGAGACACTGGCTGTGCTAAAGATAATGATGTTTATTCCTGATGTTTATAAACATAAACAGGCTATTCCTGTTTATTTTTTGTTGAGTCTCAGTTTGTTGAGCAGTGCTCTCTGTGTCTGTATAAAGTAAATGGTTTTAGGGTTTTCCTGGATTGAGGAGGAAGATACAGTACAAAGTGTACTTAAACTGTGTGTGTGTTTTCATACATTTTTAGGACAAAATGTCCTGACAATACAGGAAAACCACAGAAAAGCAAGTAACAGAAAGCATAATAGCATATATGTTCAATATAAGATAAGCCACCTACATAATTCATTATTTTATATCTAGGAGAAAGGTGAAAAAAACTGGACCTAAAAAACTGATATAAAGATAAATGATCAACCAACTTCTAAGACTGAACTTTGCAGATATGGAGAACGAAAACACCCAACTTCTAATGGAAGTCAATGTAACAATTATTTTTGACCATATCTGTTGGTCCATTCACCATGATGGAAGGTTTTGCACGATAGCTATGATAATATATGGGGCATATTGTTTAATCAATTGGGCATTATCACATACATAATACATATGGGACATATTAATATTACATTTAGGCACCATATAGGGTTTGTTTGTTATCAGCTGATGCAAATACAGTGTAAGCACAGGCGTTACTGTGTGACTCAGTCTGCATGAGACTCTGCTTCTAGTGTACAGAGGTTCTCTTTTGTGTGCTATTGGTGTGATTGTGAGCTGTGGGGGCACTGAGTGGATGTATGTGAGATGGAGGGAGTGTGTGTGAAAGGGAGGACAGTCACGCACATTCTTCCAGGGAACTCCTCCCACGTGCTTTGTGCACGTGGAGCAACTACATCATTCAGAGAAGGGGCTGCGTGTGTATAGAACTGCCAGCTGTATCTGGAGGTAGAGGTGGAGCGAGAGAACGAGAAAGTGGAAAACAACAGAGAGAAAGACAAAAACACAGACACATAGTGCGGTTAAACCCTGAGTAGCTGAGTAGAGGAGCTGTACTAGTTCACACATTACAAAGGGGATCATGGTGGCAGACACAGCGCACCAGTAGTGTATACTAATCTGAACAAAATCCAGTTAAACAGGACTAATTATGCTCTTTTTAAGAAAACATGCAGTTGTTCGGTGTTCTTTATGTGCAAATTATATCCACTATACACTCAGAAAAGCATACTGTTTAACCCAGTTATGAATTGCATTATGAATTTTATTTATGTTTGATCTACATTCTGTATGAACAGGTTCAAGTCTGCGACTCCTTTCTGTTTGTTTTAATGTCAAAAAACAACAAAAGCATGGCGAAAAAGGTAAAACTTGCCTGCAAACATCAGTAACTCTTCATGTTTTAAGGTGTATATGCCCATGGGGGAGTGAGCAGGGTTAAAAACAATGAGAGACAAAAAGAAACTGGTAGAGACAAAAAAAGAGAGAGTGAGAGAGTGAAAGAGAAATGTATAAATAGAGAGATAAAGAGAGAGATATATAGAGAGAGATAGAGGAGGAGTAGAGAGTGTAAGGAGAGCCTTGGCTCATCTGGGGGAAAGGTAATGCTTTATCAGGGAGAAGAAAAGAAAACGAGTGCAGGGGGCAGAGAGTGCGGGGCAAAACCACAGAGAGGGGGAGACGCTGCATAAAAGGAGAAACTGCACCCACAATACGCATAAAAAACAGCACAGCTTCTCTCTCTCGCTCCCTCATCTCAGTGTAAACGCTCACTAAACACATTCTGACAGATTAACCAGCAACAGAGTTACAAAACAACAGAGCAAAGCTCATTTGCATGAAGCTGAAGTCCAACCCGCTCACACATGCATATATAAATACCGAAGGTGGGCGATATGGCCAATAAATAAATAAATTAATCAACACGTGAAAGTATTGCATGCATTTTTTCCTGATGTTTGCAAGCTGGAATGGAGAAAAATGCAAACAAAACAGCAGCGTCATGTTTAAAAAAGGCTGAAAAACAAACATCAGCGATTTCATTTTCAGTGCTTGTGAAAACAAAATACTCAGGAAGAAGCAGAACCAAAAATCTACAACCGTTAAAAATAAATGAATGAAATAAGATGCTGACATCCAATCAGCTACTCTACAGTTTAAGCAATTAAGACACTTGTTGTAGCTGTTTACAGGTTCTCAGTCGATCTATGGGGTGGTTCACATTGGACACACTGGACAGTAACTGCACCTTTTCTCTGTTGTTTTGAAAGTGAACTATGATATCATGAGCAATTTTTCCATTCTGGCCAATCAGATCAAAGGGAAGGTGGGCCTTTAGTGATGGCTGCAGTTACTGAGTTAGCCTAAACCAGGGATCGGCAATCTAAATGTTAAGAAGAGCCATTCTGTCCTTTGAACAATAATTAACTCATCTCAGGAGAATCAACATTTTATATCCATTTTATTGAAGTAACAATTTACCATCTTGATTGTAAATTTGTCTCAAAATGTGCTAATGTCCTAGTGTAGGATAAAAAATATAAACGAAAATGCAGACTTAATTTGCTTTAAGTTTTAAGCTCAGCTATAGCTGCTTTTCTCACATCTCCAGCAGGAAACTTTTCCGCAAAAGTAAAATCGATTCTTTTAAAACGTCCCTCAGTGTTCAGGTTCTTACGAGACCGAAGACAGCTCCTCATTGGCCATTCTTGTTTGCATTTTCCCGTTCCACCTTAAATGGTGCCTAAGGTGCCAGAATTTAATTGCTGACCAAAGGGACAAGAAGAGCCAATAAAAAACTTTATTGGCTTTGCAACTTTTTAGTGTTTGACAGCTTCTCGCTGAAGATTAAACATATCAGGGAACCAGCTGGAGTGATTATAAATGCAAATGCAAAAAGTCTTAAATCTTTCTCTTTGCCATTCTGTTAGCTACTCGCTAGGCAAGATTGTTGTCTTTGTCGCTATGGTGACCAGCAGTCTGTGTGCCAACTTTCAGGGATAAAGGGTGAATTAGCAGCACATAAGACCATTTATTGTTAAAACTGTGTTAGAAGGTAAGTAAAGCTTCATGTTACTGCAACATACTGTACATATTAAAATGACAGCTAGTTAGCATAGCTGTGTGTTTTGTTTGCAACACAGTTTGTTACTTTGTTGTAACTATGAAGCACCCCCAGTCTGAGAAAGGCACTACTTAATCATTATTATTATTAATACTACTTATTTGTATTACTACTTAACAACTTAACACTGTTTGGGGCATGCAGTTAGCCATATGCTAACTGGAGGACATAAGTTTCCATTACTTAGCTATATTAGCCTCGTAGCTCCAGTGTTAAAACTAAAGAAGCAAAGTACAGACACCATTACATTTGGGGTAATGTGCGAATGTGTGTACATTTAAAATGTGATCATTTTTCACATTTTCTGCAAAAGAGAATTCATTCAAAAAGGTTTGTTGTGAAATTGTCCATTGTAGAGAAACTCAGACCACAAGTATAACAATTTTATTTACTATCCAAAACCACCAGTGAAACCACAAGTGTCTTCTGAGCTTTTATATGAAACATCAATGCCATTTTTTTTTTTGGTGAAATATTTTGCCTTTTTGCTTTTTAAAGTGTTTTAGACCAAAATTTTCTCAAAACTATCATAACACAGTATCTCAGACTTCAGGCAGTGTATTCTGTGAGGGAGCTTTTAGAGGTGGACGTCTGGTTCCTATCACCACCACTGTCCACCATTCTGACTCTGTAAGTTTCTCTAGAACAGAGCATTTCACACCAAACCACTCTGAATGACTCTGATGACATCTTAACCTTTAAATTATGCAGAAATTTTGAAAAATGAGTGGAATTCCCCTCCAAACTCTTCATCCTTCATTCTTTTTCTCATGACTCCAAAATGGTGCAAACACACTTAGGGTGCCCAAACACTTCCAGCTGACCACTCCTCTGCAGGGTCAAGAAGTGTGTCTGCAAGGTGTAAACATGAGCCGCTCTAGCGCTGCTTATGTAAGCGAGGGCTATTTCAGGAAGCATGTAACAGAGGCAAATCGTTATTATGGTTTTGTGTGTGTATGTTACTGGACCTGAGCCAGCAGATCAGCTGGTGCGGCACACACTATCACACACACCATCGCAGGACAGGAGCAAAACAAAATGTTCTACAGTGATTTGTACACTAACGCCCAGCCAAAGGAACAGGCTGCCGTGTTTGGCTTCGCTGTCTTGAGTACACTCATCCATCCAAACACACTCGCAGTGTGTAAACTGAACCTGTGGGTCGAACCGCAACAGATTTGACGAGGGCTGAACTGAAACACAGCATGGCAGTGACATAACGAAACAGCTTTACAGCCGCCAACAGAAAGGTCAGAGTAACGGCATCTCAGCGCTCAACTCTAAATGCAATAATCAGCATTGAATCATATAAATAAATACATAACATAAATATGTAATTTATATTTAAACATTTAGCAAAGATGCAACAGGAACAAAAGTGCTCTGTAATGATCCACACAGTCACTCTGACAGACTGTAATACACTACAGGAAGTGTAGGGGGTGATATGGCTTCTACTGTTTCTTTTAAAAAGTACTCTATAATGTTCATATGATCCACATATTCTTCCGGCAATTCAGTGAAAAGTGTTCACGTAACCACTTCCTCAACAAGGCCTGCATTTCATGGATTTGATTCTGGCCATGTCGTATTTGCGTTGGGAAATCTCTGTGGCAGATCATGTGCCAATCAAATCCACCGATTATAACCCGCCAGGACACACGCCGACCCAGCTGCTCTTTCCCACAATGCTCTGGTGTTTTAGTTCTGCCTCACTTGCTCTGTCAGAAAACAAACCACGGTTGGACACACAACCTTTCACTTTTTTCGAAGTTCTCGTTTCCATGTTTACCGCTAAACGCTCCATCCGCGAGCTAATCTCACTGCTTAATCTAGCTCCGCTGTTGACACAATCAGACCCCTTTTGTGGAGTTGCTCGGGTCACAAATGCAGATTTATAGCTGTAACGGACAGACTGGAGCTTGAGGCTTGCGTAACACGCCATGGGGTTTGGAGGAAAGTGCAAAAAGGCCAGAGACATTGCCCTACGTTTTCTGTCCTCTCCGACAGGGCGGTGCGTCAGGAGACTGCTTGCTCTATGTAATTACGAGGATGATTTCAGTTAATCTCCGCTGGGCGAGAGCTTACTGGACTGTGGAATGATCGGGTCAGTGGCTAAACCATAACTAGGCCTTTGTGGCTGCTTGCTTGGCCAGTTCAGAACTGTGTAGTGGTGCTGTACTCTGTGGGGTAATGTGGTGTGAAGCACCAGGACGTATCAGCTAAAAAACATTTATGTCTATGTTGTGGTTTCTTTGGTCTGGACTGAAGCAGCAAATTAAACATTATATTTTTTTTCTAGTTCGCTTGGTGTTCACACTGACACTTGAGATCAAACAAAGAGAAGTAATATGGGCAAGTCACAAATGATTTTTTTATGACATGCTCTTGGCGACACTATCTGTAATAATGTAATGTCCACCAAACTTTCAGAGCAGCACTCTAATTTGGCCTAACTTAGCTTACAGGTTTTATGGTTGTCTTGGTTTATCTATATCTTGCGATATTCTAGAGCAATAAGATACAACAGGTCATACGTTACAGTGATTTACTGTTAAAAAACAGTCGAGTGGCTTACTGCTTCTATAAAAGCACATTTATATACAACTTGACTCATGCATGCAATCATGTTTGGCAAGTAATTTACAGCTTCAGCTTTAAATGTGGCAAGGCTACATATTTTAAACCAAACCTACTTTATAAACACCAATTTAGAGATGATAAAACACATGCATGGAAATCTGCCCTTTGCAGGTATCAAAGAAGGTCTATAGAGACATCCATTCTGGTCCATACTGATGTCTTTGCTTAGCATTACATTCTTACTTTGAACAAACCAGAGTTCATTTGGGAACCCTGGTCTGATTATTCAGCGCGCACTATTTGGTTCGAAAGACAGCTTTCTTACTTGTTCTAATGTACCATAATAACAGAGCAACCGAAATTCATTTTAATCTAACCAAACCTTCCATGTGTAAACATGCCATTAGTTTGGCTACAAATCAAATTAACAGTTTTCCCCCTTAACTCAATATGTAGTCATTTAGTCAAGACGTTTGGCGTCTGGAGTTTGCTTCTTTAGCTTTGCACTGGAGCTACAAGGCTAATGTAGCTAAATAGTTATGGAAAGTTATACCTCGTTAATTAGCACTGTGCTAAATGCATGCCTGAATCATCACATACCTGCCTCAAATTTTGAGCTGCATCTGTCTGAACAGTCATGAGATTTTTACATCAATACAATTCAACATTTATCATAATTTCACGTTGGAAGAAACAGACAACAGTATCAAATAAAACACTGAATTGCACACTTATCTATTAACCTGAAATAATAATACATCACATAACTAACAATCATATTTTGCTGGTACTGTTTTTTAATCTTTATATATATATACACACACACACACACACACACATATATATATATATATATATATACATACATATATACATACATACATATATATATATATATATATATCAGTATGCCATTGAGTATCAGTAACCACATATTTTGTTAATCAGACTGATAAAAATGCAAGATGAGCGACGAGGTCTGTGATGACCGAGTGCATGCGTTGTATTTAGCCCACATGCTGAACTAGCGCAATGGCATGAGATTACAGGCAACTCCTACACAGCAAAGCTGCTTACTACAGGCACTTAAGATAAATTTAAACGGCATATGTATCTCTCTGTCACACGTATACTCTTAGCTTATCATAGGCCTGCACATAATATAGGTGCAGAACATGGGGAGAACATGCGTGGATGGTGGGGTCTGATAAGGGAAGGCGTCCACAGTAAACAGAGAACAACACAGTCCAGGCAGCAGTGGGGGTTGTGCTTCCATTAGCATTTCTAGCAACTGGCCCAAAAAAATAGAAGGATAAAAAACAAGCGATTATTGCGGGTTGATCTCGACCAGCGCTCACCCACGCACACACGGCTCATGTTCATGTTCTAGTGACCTAAAAGTGTGGCTCACTGTGCCTGGATGATATAATTGTGGCTATTATTGGTTCTACGCTATGTGGCCACCAGCAAGGCCATGCTGTCCCTTTTCTGCCTCAAAGCTAGTGTTTCAGCTAAGCTACGCTCTTGAAAAAGATGGTTCTTCAAGGGTTCTTTAGTAAAGAAAGTAGTTCTATGAAGAACCATGAGCTCTCACATTTAAAGAGTTTTTTGCTTCATGAAAGGGTTCTTCAGATTGATGGAGAATGGGCAGTAGATGGTTCTATATAGAACCATTTTCTTTATTAAGAAAACATCTTTTTAAAACATGCTATCTTGAAAATATGATTCTTTAAGGGCTCTTTAGTAAAAAACATGGTTCTATAAAGAACCATGAACACTCAAAGAACCCTTTGCATGACTAAAAAGTTCTTGAGAGTTCTTCAAAATGTGCTGCAGATGATTCTATATAGAATCTTTTTCAAAAAAGAGTTTGATATAGCACCCAAAAGCATTCTTCTATTGTTACGATGTCAAGAACCCTTTTGCGTGCTATATAGAACCCTTTTCAAAAAGCTTCTACATAGAACCATCTATAGCACATTCTCCATCAATCTGAGGATTGTTTCTTGTTGCAAAGAACCCTTTAATAATGCAAAGGGTTCTTTGTTCATGGTTCTTTATAGAACCATTTCCTTTACAAAAGAACCCCTGAAGAACCATCTTTTTTAAGAGTGTAGTGCTGGGCAGTATGGCCATATTCATGATAAATTACAGTATGTCTCATTGTAATATATATTGTCTCATATGTTTCATTATAATAAGAGCATAATTAGTCATGTTTAATTGGATTTAGTGCAGTGAAGTATGTAATGTTTAATAAAAAATTAACAAAAATCACTGCCTTTGATAGTATTTTATTAAAAATGTTGCACCACTGTTTTTTTGCCATTCCAATTTGTAAAAAAAAATATATATATCGTGACATCGCGTATCGTGATACTGTATTTTCTCCCTATCGCCCAGCTCTAAGCTAAGCTACCTTTACCATTAAGTTAGACCAAGCTGAGCGTAAACATCCATGGATGGTGGAGAAAATCTGATCGCAGACTTGAATGCATGGAAACAAGAGAAGTCACTAAGATTTACGATCTGTTTCTCTGCTCGGCTAGTCAGCGAAACGGGCCACGCTATTAATGACTGCCTTGGAAGCTGATCACTGCAAAAATAGGTCGGTCCAAAAGTGGGGGCTTGCTCATCAATCTCCTGTCCAACGAAGAACACAGAGACCACCAACTTTGACCTTACCTGTATCAGATGGCATACAGAAAGTCTGTCTAGGGACGCTCGTGTAAACAGATGCACTTGCACAGAAATGAGTGGTGTAGACTAAGAGGCAGGTGTGTGGCGAGTTTGTAAAGAGAGATAGTCTAAAATTACCCAGAAGAGCAGGCTGGGGGTGGCTGGGTTCTCACACACCAGGTTTAGGGCCAACACACCACACACTCCAAACACACAGTGGTTTATGAGCTGGCGGAAAAGCAAACTGCTTCTGGTCCTCCTGCTCAGGCTGTAAACTTCTCCATTCAAACAGTCGAGATCAATTTAACCTGTTAAACATGTTGAGGAATGTTGTTCCATACAAAACTGAGCTACTATCTACGTAATGAAAGTGTCCTGATTACAGAGATGACACATTGGTCAGCATTTTTCTTAAGGCATGGGTTTTGTCATTACTGTTACACCAGTATGCACGTGAAAGGTGGTGATTCTGTTACCTCCCTCGAATGGCAGAGGTCAGTTAGTCCAGTATGGTGTTGAAAGAGCAGACACTAGAATAACATGGCATTGTTAATCTATAAAATTAGGTTTATTTAAGCAGTTGTTTTATTTGATAAAAATATGGATGGATGTGTGGATGGGTTGTTGGATGGGTGGATGGGTGGGTGGATGGATGAGTGGATGAATGAGTGGGTGGGTGGGCTGACGGGTTGTTGGACGGATGGATAGACGGATGGGTGGGTGGGAGGATGAATGGATGGATGGGTCGGTGGATGGATGGGTGGACGAACTAATGGATGGGTGGGTGGATGGATGGGTGGATGGGTTGTTGGATGGATGGGTTTTGGATGTATGGATGAGTGGGTGTTATCACTTTATTAATACCAAAGGGAAAGTCGTCTATTGCAGCAGCAAAACAAGAGTAAAAGCACTGGCGTGCTCTATTATACAGATGCTTAAATATAAGAAAACTAAAAATCAGTCTCCTAATTATAGCATGATGCAAATTGACATAAGATGAAATATAAAGTTTTTATGATATAAAAAGAGGATCCTCAGTCTGTCAGCACAAACAGCAGGATGCAGTCCGTATCTGCGGCTCCGGTGCACACCAAAAACGCTGGTGTGATGGTGTGATGGTGGTGTGATGGTGGTCTTTTTTAAAGCGACCTGCCAACTCCTACAAGCCTAATTCAACTATTTGTAAAGATACAAGATAAAGTGTGTTTGGAATCCTGGAACCCACTAGCTGTCCAGTATTCAGGCCTCGGGGCCCACTCTGTCTCTTTCACACTACACTGTTTGCATTATGATTTGACTGTTGGCATAAACTAAAAAGGTTGTAAGTGGGGGAATTTAGAGGAATACTGGCAATGAAGATCCCTTTATGTAGATACCTCACATCAAACAAACCTCACTGTGGAGCACTGTGCCAAGTCATGTTGAGTAAAAAGTGTGAGTCCGGGCATGTACAGGCCGTGTAATGTGAACAGACATGAGTTTGAGTGATCGACATCTCTCCATGGAGGCAGTTGGTGAAGCTGAACATGACTTTTGCAGCCTGAAATTGACCCTTGTTAGCAAACTTACCGTGGATTCAGACATTTTCTAGGGCAGAGGCCTTGGATTTTGTATTCACTGGCAGTTAAACTGAATGGTTGAGGTACCCGATTGGCCACCTAGTGCTCATATCTACCAGTGATTATAAAATCCAGGACAGGAAAGCACTTTTTTTGGTTGATTTTATTGACACTAGCAAGACTTTCCACTGGTAATAGAAGACTTTCCAATAGAAATGGTCCAGAATTACTTGGAATAAAATGCTTTTTACAATAATTTACAGTAGAAGTTTCTGCCTTCTTGTGGAAAGTTGTAATTTTGGAGTTTTTTGGGGGGGTTTTGTGCCGACTGTGACAATTTGTTGCTGAATAGCATGCACAATTTTACCTATAGATGGAATACAACAGCAACACAGCGTTAATTTGTGTAAATAAAGAACCAAAAGTATTGAATGTAAGAGCTTTGAAATGTTCACCTCATTATAATATTAAAAATGTCAATACATTGTGTAACCCGAGACAGTAAGGAGCAGCAGAACTGTGTCACAAAGTACGTCATCTGCTGACACAACGTCCTTCGGTGAAAGAGTTTCAGCCATTGAGTCTGTCCACAAGTGCTGATTATTCCTGCTTCTTTCACAATCACAGAAGGTGACTTGGGCCATTACTGCAGTGGTCATTACTGCAGGACAGAGAAAAAAAACAGAGAGAGTGAGCCAGAGAGTGAGAGAGAAAGAGGTGTAGTGTCCTCACATAGCTGCCGATGATTTGACAGTATGATGTCAGCGCTCGCTCAGTGGAAAGCAGAACACCGGTACCGCAGTGTGTGTGTGTGTATTTGTGTGTTAGCTGAGGACACTGGACTCTCCGCCCACAGGGTCATACGGTACGCTGCTTCTGGACCGGCTGTCACGGAAACGGACAAAAGTCCCAAACGAGGCTGTTTACATCACAGGAGCCAACGCATAGCAACCACCAACCCAGCAATAACATAGATTTAGCACTGGCCTGGCATTAGCGTGAATGGCCCAGTATTTGCAAAGCCCTCTCTGACCTTACACAGACCAGAGGTGCCAAATCTGAGTTCTGGTCATCTGCCGGCCTGCACCGTTCATTTTTACTGCCCACGATCCACCTAACTGAGAGTTTCAGGAGCATTCGAATATTTAGGTGTATTGGATTAGGGTCACTCAGCAGAACAACAGCTTAGCCTTTCTGGTTTTAGGATACACTCTTAAAAATTACGTTTCTTCAAGGGTTCTTTTGGAAAGGGAATGCTTCTATTTAGAACCGTGAGTTCTATACAGAAGCATTTCATGCTTAAATGGTTCTTTATGTGTTGCATGTACAAATGTTTCTTTTACTGTTATGATGTCAAGCTTGTAACAATAGAAGAACCCTTATTGGTGCTATATAGAACCTTATACAACACATTCTCCATCAATCTGAAGAACGTTTTCACCATGCAAAGAACCATTTAAACATAAAAATATTCTACTCTCTAAAAAAAAGCTGGTTTTTCAAAAGGTTCCTTAGTAAAGAAAATGTTTCTATATAGAACCATCAATACTCAAATAACCCTATGCATCTTTAAAAGATTCTTTGCATCATGAAAGCGTTCTTCAGACTGATGGAAAAGGGTTCTATATAGCACCAAAAACAGTTCTTCTATTGTAACAGCTTGACATTGTAAGAATTGTACAACCCTTTTTGGAGCTATACAGAACCATCTTCAAAAAGGTTTCATATAGAACCATCCACAGCACATTCTCCATCAGTCTGAAGAACGCTTTCACAATGCAATGAACCCTTTAATCATGCAAAGGGTTCTTTGCATGTTCATGGTTCTAAATAGAGCCGTTCTCTTCACTAAAGACCATCTTTTTTAAGAGTGTATACAGAACTCATGGTTCTAAAAAGGACCAAAGACCCCTTGAAGAACCATCATTAAGAGTGCATATAGAATTCGTGGTTCTAAATAGAACCATTCTCTTTACTAAAGAATGCTTGAAGAATCACCTTTTTGAAGAGTGTATATAGAACTCAGTTTTACATAGAACTATTCTCTTTACTAAAGAACTGTTGAAGAACCATCTTTTTAGAGAGTGTATCCAGAACTCATGGCTGTATATAGAACCATTCTTTTTACTTAAGAACGCTTGAAGAACCATCTTTTGTAAGAGTGTATATAGAACTCATGGTTCTAAATAGAACCAATTCTCTTTACGAAAGACCCCTTTGAGGAACCATTTTTAAAGAGTGCATATAGAACTTAATGGTTGTAAAAATTACCACTCTCTTTACTAAAGAACTCTTGAAGAGCCATCTTTTTAAAGAATGTTAAAGTGTGTAGAACTTATGATTCTAAATAGAATCATTCTCCTTACTAAAGAAAGCTTGAAGAACGATCTTTAAAAGTGTACTTCTAAATTCTCCTGAAGCCAGTGAATCTGTCATACCAGAAACCAAATTTACATGTGTTTTGCCTCCTCCAACTGTGGTCAGTCAGCCAAGACACGTTTGGTGTTCAAAGGTACTTCTTTACTTCCTCATATGGCTAAAAACAGTAGTAGCCTGACTTTGGCTGCATACATTTTCAGATAACAGTGTCATACAGTGTCAGAACCACATAAGCAAGTCTGATATTATGCAACAACCTTTTGCGGTTTGACGCAAGTGTGTGATGTTTTAGACAAGCAGTCTGCACCGGTGCTAATGAAGCTTCCATTTCTTGTTAACTACATTAGCCTCGAAGCTTAAAGAAGCAAACATGTCTTGGCTGATCAGCTACGTCTGTGTTAAGGGGAAAATCGGTGTACATTTTTTCGGCCAAACCATCATCATTAGACAGCCTCTATGAGTCCCTTTGGAAAAAATACAGTGACGCAAAACAATAGGTTTGGGCAGCAGCCTGGCAGACACTGCTCCACAGATAGGGCTACAGGGGCCATTCTGACACAGTGGACATCTGCCTGGATGTTTATAATAGGGCCTATAACTAGAGCAAGAGATTACCGCATGGTCCCACTGAATGCCAGCCCAGTGCTCGCTCACAAAGGGCTCAGTGACATAACGCTGAGAGAAGGACAAAAGGCCCAGCGGCACGCTCCTCCACACGGCTGATGGGACGGTTCAACGGAAACCTTCCAGATTCCAGCACGTGTTGCAGAGGATGACGAGGGCCATATGTACTGCATCTCCGGAAACAAACTTTTATTTATAAAACTAAATGCTAGTTTTTCACTTTGTTAGGTTAAATGCTAGCTTGTCTTTTTTTATCCAGATAAATTCTAGCTAACAATCAGCAGCAAACAGTTCCTTGTACCGAGACAAGCTTTTAGAACAATAGTTTATTTCATGGAATCCTGTCTTTCAAAGTTATACAAGAGTTTTGTTCAAAGCATTTCCTGGTGACTGATAAGTTGCTGTAGATCACTTTGTTTCACATGGTTTTTGCTGTAGCACCTGTTTTACTAACTTGTTGCTAAAACAATGGCCTGTCATATGCTGTTTGCATGCTAGTTAAAACTGCCTCTTCCTGTCAAAGTAGGCAGTTCTTGGCCATGTTCATTCATAATCATTCATAATTCCAAAATACTACTAGATTACTTATGCTAGTTAGCCAATTTGCTAACTTAAACATGTATCTAATATATAACAGCTTTTTTGTTAGCTTATGCTACTTAGCCTCTTTGCTAATTTACCATATATCTAATCTATATCAGCTTATGCTATTTTACATCTTTGTAAAATTAACTATATGTCTAATACATATTAGTTTATGCTAGTTAGCCTATACGCTAACTCAACCATAAATCTTTCTGAGGATACTACTAGATACTTGTGAGACTCTTGATGTGACACGATTAAGACATTTGCCAAAAAATTTACATTTGATGGATCATGTGAGCAACTTGAATTACCAGAAAACTTGCCTGGAACGTTGCAATTGGTTAAAAGCCCCATTTGCAGATAGCAGACTTCAGTGGTAGCAATGCAAAGGTCACTATTGCAACAAACACTCACAAAAGATATTTTGCAGCCCGAGCACATACGCTCATTCACGCTACTTCCTCATGTGCCCGAGAGAGAGAGACATTGAAAGCTCTGGGAAAAACACAAGGAAAAAAATTAAAAAGACAGGCTAACTTCACCGGGTGACCTAAATACACGCCTATAATTACCTCCTAAAACAGGCTGTGACCAGAAGCTGACTAAACTCCAGAGGACACCAGATCTACGACAGAGGAAGAACAAAAGGCCTGGCATCAGTCTGGGTCTGTGTGTGTCAGATCGTCCTGTACAGAAGCATCACAGACTCTCTGACTAAGCCTCTGTGTGCGGGTCAGTAATTCCCACCGGCTGCCATGAAGACTTTGTTCATACTGATTAAATACAGAAACACAAAGAGGCCATTACACACCGCTGCTCACAGAGCGCTTACTGTTCAGACCTTACTCACACACACACACACACACACACACACACACACACACACACACACTCTTGGGCAAGCAAACCTTTAGCAAAATATCGGTTTAGCCTATTTGTTAACTTAACCACATATTGATGACATATGCTAGTTAGCCTATTTGCTATTTGTCATAACTATACGTATACACACACACACACACACACACACACAAATATATATATATACATATACATATATATATATATATATATATATACACATATACATATATACACACACACACACACACCACACACATACATATATATATATATATATATATATATATATATATATATATGTGTGTTTATGTTACTTAGCCTAATATTTATCAGCCTATGCTAATTAGCTTATTTGTTAAACATTACATATCTGAATATTGCAACTTTTGCTATTTAGCCTATTAGCATATCGGCTTATGCTAGTTAGCCTATTTGCTGACTTAACCATACATCTAATACATATCAGCTTAGGCTAGTTAGCCTTACTATCTTAGCCATATACAGTGGCCCCAGATGTATTTAGACACTTTAAATATTTAATATTTGTTAAAGTTTAATGAAATTATTTAGGTTACTTCATGAAATGTTCAACACAATTATATCTGTTTCATAGTCTGATGACAGTCTTTGTGTGGAGAAAGCGTGAAGCCTGGAGTAAAGCACAGAAGTGGAAACATCAAAGTCTGGGGCTGTTCTGTTTCTTAAGGTGGTGTTGCTGAGATCGTGTTCACTGATGCAGCTGTGAGCTCAGAAGTTTACAAAGCTATTCTGGATGCAAGCCTGCAGAAGTCTGAAAAGAAACTGCTCAAATGATAGAGATCTGAAACACGCCAGCTGCTTTCTGTGAGAATACTACGTGAAACAGAAAGTGATGGTCTTGGAATGGTCTGCTTTAAATAAGGGCCATTTGGTTTCACAGTTTGTGTCCTAACAGACCCAAAACAAATATCAGCTCATGCTAATGGGCTAAAAATGTGCCTTATGCTAACATGTTTATGTTTCCATTTATGATAAAAGTACAATATTTGACAGTTTGTTTATTAACACAATGAACTTAAGTATGGCACAGATACTTTTTGGGGTCACTGTATGTAATATCTGCTAATATATGCTAGTTAGCCTATCTAATTACCCTGTGCTTAATATGTAACAGAATAACAGCAGCCTGTTTTGGAATTTTCAGTTTGTTTATAGGGGTTTATAGAGTTTATAGAGAATCCAGTAACTGTCACGGTGGCACACACACACATATATATTGCTGTTGTCGGGAGAGAAAACCTCATATCTCCAAAATGATTACAGTAAAAGGAAAAAACCTACTTTACTTTTAATGTAAGTCAATGGAACCAATGGACTTTTTTCCAAGCCATTTTGGTCCGTTCTTCATGAAATTTACACACAATGGACAGCAGGCATTTTCAAATTATGCCAAAAACTGAAAAAAGACAAAAATGGAGATACAAGGTTTTCTTCTGACAGCAGTGTGTATACACACACACACACACACACACACACACACACACACACACACACACACATATACATATACATATACATATATATATACACAGTTGTCTATTTAATGTGACTTTTTAAACGAAGTCCAGTCACAATTAAACTGTCACAGTGTGTTTTTCCTCTTGTTCTTTACTTCTATTCAGCTGAAAGCCTGCAGTCTGAGCCTTGCGGTTTCAAAACAAAGCCATCTCACCCTGATAGTTACCTCCCAAAAAACTTTCCACTAGCAGCTAAAGCGGGGCAGACTGTGAACTCACATAGCAACAAGCCCTGTGCTCTGATTGGACAGAGGGCTCTTGCCAGAACCTGAGAACAGTTTCCTGTCTGTGGGTCGAGAGAGAGAATGAGAGAGAGAGAGAGAGAACAAATCCTCCTTCTGCTCCGAGTCACTCAGCTGCTGTGTAGATTAGAGAAGTCCAACGGCTGGTCTGCAGACACATTGCACCCCAACCCCCCCTACACCAACCACACTCATTAAACCTCTATATGTGTCATAAAGTGTTTAAGGGACACCATAAAACAACAGAAAAGCACCAAAAATCATGATCCAGTTTTACTGTGCGCTAATGATCTTTTGTTCCAGCGAGGCCGTTTAGGTTTTAATCAAGCTGATCAACTTGTCAGCTGTGGGATACAGTAGAAGCAGCATAAAGTGCCGTTTACATAATTAAACATTATCATGAATTGAGGAACAGGCAGATCTCGAGGGAGCATACAGACTCAGCCCTGTGCGGCCTCTGGTCATGGGTGTAATTATTCTTAGAAAAGTGGAGGAAGTCAACAATAATGAGAGAAAAGGTTGGATGCTTCGACTGATGGCACTATTAGACAAGCAAATGGACAAAAACCCACTCAAAAGAGTTTTGTCTGGCAGGAACGGGCCCATATTATATATATTAAAAAAGTGCTATTTTTGCAATACAACAAAGAAGTCTGAACACCCACGGTCAAATTACATGTGTTGTTTTCTAAGTGTGAATAGTTCACACATCCTCTACAGGAACAAACTTAAATATAGCATTTTACTACAAATTTTAGGACAGAGTTTAACATATTGAGGAAAAAAAATACTTGTGCCATAAAGTTTATCATAAATCAGTAAATAAACAGGAAGGTTGCATTAAAATGTGTAGCAGTGTGTTCTCTGTAGAGGATGTGTCATTTAGAAAATCAACAAATCATGTCATTTGACCAGGAGCGTCCAAACTTCTGCATAAACAAACTTACCATTCAGCCCACAGTAGTTTAGCCCCGCCCCTTCAGCCTACAGCAGTTGACCCCGCCCATTCAGCCTATAGCAGGTTATCCCTGCCCATTCAGCCTAAAACAGTTTAGCTCCACCTATTCAGCCTACTGCAGTTTAGCCCCACTTATTCCCACTGACATGATGCACAGTGTTGTTCCAGTAGACAGTCTGTGGCTGAGTTACTGAAGTGGAAGTCATGGTAAAACAATTAAAATGTTGCTCTGTTCCTGTCTGTCAGTCAGCAAATGGATTATTCCAGCCTTTTAACACCTAAACACATCTGATTTTCTTTTCTCCCCTGAAGGCCATGAGGTTTTCAGTCTGAACATGACCATTTGTTCTGTTCACTTTGTCCAGGAAACACAGGATAGCCAATCAAAGCATGTCAATCTGCTACATGTAAAAATGCTAAAATTATAGCATAAAACCACAAATGTTATAAGTAGACTACAAAAACTGAATACAAGAAAAATACTGGATATGGGCCCTTAACTCTATATGGCTCTAAATAGACATTGATCCTGCTTTGCTTGCTATTCACATTCAGCTTTCAAACAACTGGGATCAGTGAAGCACTGCATGAAGTTACTGTATAATCTAATAACCGACACAAGCATGTAAGATTTCATCTTCTTCCTTTCTTCTATACCTCTATATGGAAAGACAGTGCCAAATAAGCTTAAAATGAAGTAAAAAAGCGCAGGTGGTAGAAAAGGTGCTCGTCCGCGATGCTGACATCTCTGGCAATGGCAGGTTTGTGTCAGGTGTCACTGTGCATCGTGTCCACTCTGAGCACTGTAACAGGATCAGCAGCTTGCTGGCCAGAGACACGAGAGCACCTGATTTCAGGCTATACGTACAGCTCGCTGCTATAACCTGGAGTTATATAACCTCTCTGTGATAGGTTTAACAAATATGGGCCCAAGCAGCCTAAGTGTGCGGATCTCTGGTCTTGATTAAAGCTTGAACATTGTGAAAATATTGAGATGATAGTGATTTGAAGGGGTAAAAAATGGCAACTGATAATACTGGCTGATACAATTTCATATAATTTTTATATTATAAAATATTTTAGATTTTAATTTTATACTCCTGTGGTGCTTTACTGACTTCTTAAACCCAAATAAACAGCAGAAACTCAGTCATTAATAATATGAATTTTGAAGCACTGGGATCGGAGCTACACACAGCACTTTGCTGTTTAGGTTTCTGTTCATTACTCTTGCATATAAAAGCTTTTTGTGTTATAAATGTTATTCTCATTCTAAAGGTGAGATTTGGAAACACTTCACACGTCTTTTTTTATTCTAACGTTGGTGTTTGGTGTTAAAATTGACCAGTTCAGTCTGTTTTACTGTCATACAGTTAAATGACTCTTACTGGATTCCCAAATAACACAGCTGTTTAAGCTTTTGTCCTAGCAAAGCGAGATCATGAGTTAAAATCCTGGTGATGCTATGACAAAATAAGTAACCAATTATCGCTGCACTATCTGTATTAGTTTTATTCTGATACTATTGAAAACTACAGGTAGCCAATACTGGTTGATATTTTTGACCAACTGTTATATTAGTTGGGCTTTAATTTTGGGTCCAACAGTAATGAGTTGAAATTCTTCCTCAGGTATGAGTTTCACAAATAGCAAATAATTTCATGTATAACAAATCAGCAAAGCTAAAAAAAAGTTGGCCACTTTTTAGAATATCCTGTTCTACTTTAAATGGTGCAGCAGTTACATTCAGGCGCCTGTGCAGGTGGAAGAGAGAATTAGAATGAAATACACTGAAGGACAGTTGGACATTTGAACTCGAAACGGTAATAAGTCTTTAATAATGGGATTTTATACACTCAACTCAACCCCCATTCCAGCTCACTCCATCAACATCTCAATACACACTGGAGAAACCAAGGGCATTCAGGTTAATGAACCAGGCCCCCAGGAAGCACCATATAAACCATTTACTCTACAGCGGCCGCGCTGGAGATGAAAAGACTGAGTTCGTCCTTCAAAGCGCTTTTCTGGACACGGAACAACAAACGAAGCTCGTTCAGTGGAGTTAAATATAGCCGCCATGTCAAAATAATCCAAAGCACCAAACGAGTGCCATCGTCCCTTTGCTACAGAGGCTTTACCCCGGCGACCTCCGACTCATTCAAAAGGCACCATGGGAAATCATCCTCTGCAAATTAAATCCCTCTGGGGAGATTTCTGTACCGCTTAGCCTCAGGGCTAACACTCAGAGGGAGAGAGGGAGAGGGAGAGCGAGAGAGAGAGAGAGGTTCTATTTATCGTCCCACTAATGCCCATTATGTAATAGGCTCAAATCCAGCAGCTCCAGTACGAGGAGGAGGAATGCTCAGTGCTGCTGCATCAGTCAGAAAAACACTGCAGAACACAGAGTGGGGGTGAAAAAAACGACAGTGAGAGAGAGAGAGAGAGAGAGGGAGATTTCATATCCTTTGTTATCAATGACATCCAAGATTAATAATAAGTTCAAAGAAGGTGTCCCTGAATTTACTAAACGCTCTGAAACAATGAACACTGACAAACAAACTGCAAGTAAAAATGTACAATGTCCAATCAGAACTTTTTTCTCTGTGGTATCTATGTAGATACAGCCAAGCGAGCTCTCCCATTAAGTCAGGACATCAGGAGCTGAACTGAAGGCCTTATATTTTAGATCACCTACCAACATCATTTCGGAACTGACCGAGGACTCCAAACAGATCTTGATACATCACTGACTGTGAACCACACCCTAATCAGATTTCAGCTAGTTCTTAGTTGTTAGGAATGGAAAACTTTTACAAGTGTCAAATGTCTGTGTTTCATCTAGGACAGCTAAAAATTTTCAGGTAAATCACTGTTAGCTTAGTGCTAACATACCATAAGAAATCACTTAGGGATGTTAGCAGAAATTAGCATTGTTGTAGAGGTGTTTTTTTCTAGTTTTTAGACTAGCATTAGAGTTTTGACATTTACAACCCGAACTGAAGGCCTAGTTCAAGGAGTGATGGTTCGGCACTGGTATTTATTTTCGTAAGAATCTATGTTGATAGAAATTTGTTGAGTTGAGCTGAGAAAGAGCAAGAGAAAGGAGAGCTAGAGTGAGAGAGAGGTTAGTTGACCTTGGCATATGGCATCACAAGCCAACATGCAAGGATGCAGTATGGAAGCATGTGTTAATTAGGCCTGGTTTTCTTTGTTCCTTGCAGTGCAATTGCTTTAATCTTTCATGGCCAAAGTGCAAGCATTATTGTCTTGCATATGCCAGGGATCCCCGAGTGCTGCTTTTGCATACTAAAAAGGTATTAATCGCCACCATATGCACTTAATAATGCATATTTTAGGTCTAGTAAGTTCAAAGTTACCTTCATTCCTTTATGTTAGATGGCTCATACAGTAGGAGATTAAGAAAGACAACTGCTGAGGACATTACAAAAAAGTATTGCATCCTGTTGTAATCTCAGTTATTTTGTCATAATTGTGCCGCCCTAGGAGCGTGATCAGACAAAGAGGCTATACCAGCATCACACTCAACCCCATCCAAACAGCACTCTTTGAAATTCAAGTATTAATCTGAAAAGACAGGCCTGCTTTGATCTGCATTGTTAAAATATGCTTATGTAATGTCTCTGTACACCATTGGTTTTCACTGCCACATGAGACTCTGGAGGTTAGTCTCATGATAGTACTGTTATCTTGCTATCTGACAGACAAATCATGGGTAAAAAAATTACTGTAACTAAATCAGAGGCTACTGAATCATTTCCAAACAAGACAAAGTGGAATTGTAACAGGGAAGACATCTCTGATAAGACAAAGGCTTTCAATTAGAGGTGGACGATATGGAAAAAATGTTATATCACAAAAATTTTCACGATACACAGTATGTCATGACATATATATATTTTTTTTACATTGATAAACTGGAAGACTCAAAATTATGCCACATTTAAAAAGTACTAATCACAACTATGAAAACAAT
The DNA here is from genome assembly GCF_904425465.1 of Colossoma macropomum. Taxonomy (NCBI): domain Eukaryota; kingdom Metazoa; phylum Chordata; class Actinopteri; order Characiformes; family Serrasalmidae; genus Colossoma; species Colossoma macropomum. The sequence goes on from NW_023494798.1 coordinate 54,587, forward strand.
GATTTTTATCCAATATTTAATATACTATGCTACACTAAATCCAATTAAACTAGGCTAATTGTACTCTCTTTGTAATAAAGCAAAGTTAGGAAGTGTTTTCAGGTATTTACTATACTGACAATATGCTCAGAAAAAGCATCATGTGGCATACTGTAATGTTATTTATCACGATAACAATAAATACCGTCATACTGTCCAGCCCTACTTTCAATCCTTTACAACAGGGACTGGCTAATGTAGCTAACAAGTAATTCTAACTTCACCATTAGCATTATGCTAACTGCGTGCCTAAATCACTGTACATTTGCCTCAAACTTCAAGTAATCTCAAACGGTGCAACAAGCAATGAAAGCTAACTGACCCATTAGCACTGTGCTAACTGCATGTCTAAATCATTGTACAGTTGCCTCAGTTGGAATAATCTCAAAAATGCTAACAAGTAATGGAAATTATACCTCACTAAGTATATTTATGCGGTTTCTGACACTGTAAGATAGTGTTAGCTAGAATTAATGGAAAGTGCATCACCTAGCTAGAAAAACTAGTAGCAGGCACTAACATAAGCACTTTGTTTTAGCTACATCATGTATTTTTATCCCTTTTTGTATGTGGCAGTAAGTCATACAGTGTCAGAACCACATAAACATAATGCTAACTGGTATAAGCGTTCATTGGTCTATCTGAGATTACTTCAAGTTTGAGGCAACTTCATGATTAGCACAATGCTAATGAGTCAACACTTGACAGCCTTTATTATGTGTTAGCTGCATTAGCCTACAGTGGTAAACTAAAAAGACAAACTTTACACAAACAGCGCAAGAGGAAAGTTGAGCAAAGGCTATTTTTTCCCCAAACTTCTGCTCTAATCCTCTGGTTGGTGTCGAAGTAGCAGAGCCTTTCAGAAGTACACTCAGCTCTTTTTAACTCAGCTGCTGGGTCAGCTTGACCTGCATGACCCCAGGCATTTCCAACACACACACACACACACACACACACACACACACGTCCCTGCTCTGTTACCATCAGGACAGATTGAGCAATTTCAGCCAAGCTGGAACAAACAGTTTGCTAGTTTTATGAATGCAATTTCGGTCAGATGTGGTCAGTCGGCTGAACTTTGCCTCAGTACAGCTCCTCTTTTTTTTTTAAACCTCCTTTGACAGACAAAACAAAAACAACCACATCTTAAAACAAGCATTAAAATTGTCTTGTATTTTAATTTTTTCCCTAGAGGTTCATTTCTTGTATTTGAATAAAGTTTATGTAACAAAAACAGTCCAATACATGACCGTTTTTGTTAACATAACTTCAGCATGACTGCTGGGGGCATTGAGGAGAAATCTGGAACCATATCTGGAAATTCTTGTTTTGTATACATTTTATTGTATTTATGTTTACCTGCATCTATTTTAATGTTATGTGGTGATTTTACACATAATACACACTCACTGCTGAGATTAATGCTTTTAACAACAGGCCTCATTCAGCAATATCTTCAAGTTTGTTCTTAAATGTGTTCTTGAGAAAGATCCTGAGAAAAAGTCAGATTCATGACGTGTTCTTAAAGTGCAGAACTGGTCTCAACTGTGTGCTCTTGAGTGTGTGTAGATTCTGTTCTTACCTAAGAACAAATCCCAGATAAGAAAACATTGGTGAATGTCAGAATCCTTGTGAAAACTGTGTATGTCTGGGTTATAAGAAATTTCTGCAACACTTTACTGTAGGGTGCTGCTCATAAGACTACATGACACCTACATAAGCTTGCAATGGCAACTGACATAACCCTACATAACTGTTTAGAAATGCTTATTCCAACAGGCATCATCTGTCATAAAGGCTACTTTAGCTAACTTTGATGAAAAGTGGCAAACTGGAATAAGTATTTATAAAACATTTATGTAGGGTTGTGTCAGTTGTCATGACAAGCTTATGTAGGTGTCATATAGCCTTATGAACAGCACCCTACAGTAAAGTGTTACCGAAATGTCTTCTTAAGAACGGTTGGTGAATGAGGCCTAATGAGGCCTATATATATATATATATATATATATATATATATGCAAAAAACAGTGAATTCAAAAAGGGCTGTTTTTGCAGCTTTGTTTCTATATATGGACTCTTTAGTCTGTACGTTATGAAACTTAATGTTTATATACCATATTAAACTCATATTTACAAAAAGAACTTTCAACTTCCATGAAAGTCGTTTAAAAGTGAACTATCTTGCATGAGGAGTTAAAGAAAACAGTATTTGGCCAGGAGACAACACAATTTGAAATTTCTCACACACAAACCAAAGATTCCTCCATTTTCTCATCTATCCACACTGAAGACCCTTAACCTCCTAATATCACAAACCCGTCCAGGGACATTCCTCAGCCACTCTCAATATGTCTCACACGCTTTTTCCTAAAATTAACTCATATTTTATTTTTGTTTCCAAGTGCCAGTCATAAATCAGCGGCTGGGTCAGTGGGTGAAGAGCCGGCGCTTCATTTTAGCTCCACTTAAGGAGAGGTATGTGTGTGTTTGTGTGTGTCCTTTTTCCACTGCACACGATCAGCTGATTACGATCTGTCTGTCTGTCGGTGTGTCTGTGTGTGTGTGGGTGTTTTGAGACACAGCCAGGCCACAGTTTGCCCCTGTGACCAATCCTGTTGACAATGGCAACAGAAGATCCATGAACAGACTGACCTTTGGAAGGGTCAGCAGAACACAGACGATAAAAAGAATATGGCAATGTTAATGCCGGGAGATACGGCAGAACTGTTAACATCACAATATGCACTGGGGTGGACAATATGACAATATGTTATCATTACACAACAATAAGCTTTTCTCACCATATTGTTGTGTCAGTACTTAAAGAACATTGACCAACTGCATGTTTCATAATAAAGAGAGCATACTTAGTCCTGTTTAAAGGACAAGTACAGCCACAAAACAAATGTGCCTAGTTTGCTACTTAGCAAGGTGTAGTCGATCAGCCAAGACCCAAATTTTGCTTCTTTAGTTTAGCATTGGAGCTATAAGGCTAATGCTGCTTACAAACACTGGAACTCAATAGTCACCCAAATCTTTTCTGTTAATGCATCCTCATTTCATTAAGGTTGCGAAGACTTGACGTAATTTAGGTCCCAGTATGACTTACTGTGGACTATAAAACAAAACTTCACTGTGTAGCTGAACTCCACAGGCAGGCAATGTGATGTGCGAAATTCCCCCTTCTCTTCACATGTATAGGTTCTTGAGAGGGTGGTTAACCGTTTGAGGGGCAAGTATTTATATACTGAAATCAATATTTGAGTATTTATTATGTTTCTTTACACAAATATGGAGAAAATATACAGGTTAACAAATTAATGAAATACCAATTGTACGTTTTAACCGAATTGGTTATGTCATGTCGTGATCTGTACTCATCAAAAGTAGTTGAAATGCACATTCCCAATGCACACGCAACATGCATATGGAAACTGCAGATTATGTTCACAGTTTCTGTTGTTTCTTGAATTTTTGAACTGCTTAGAAAAGAAAGACAACAGAAATCGTGAACATATTCTGGTGGAGAGTCCAAATTTGACACAACACCAGTGGTCTAAAGTGGCTGACCGCAGCATCCAGCTACGCCTTGAAGTTTTGTTCATGTTCTATAGTTTACAGTAGGTCATACCATGTCTTAAGCCACATCAGCAAGTCTTAATGAAGAGCTGAATGTGGTTTAAGCATTTTGAGATTTCGGTGACTATTGACTTCTAGTGTTTGTTAGCTTCTAAGCTCCAGCGTTAAACTAAAGAAGCAAAATTTGGACATCACACATGTCTTGGTTGGTTGACTGCATCTAGGGTAAGTAGTTTTGTGGTTTTAAATTTGACTTTTGCTGAACCAGCCTTAATATTCATCATAATATTCCGATTTGTTTGAGTTGGATGAGACAAAAAAAATGCACCAGCAAAGCAGTCTTAGTTTTAAAATAAGCTATGAAAGAGCACAAGCAGAGTAATTTGCCTTAACCTCAGTATTTTAAAAAGGAATGAGAAGAGAGAAAACAGAAAACATCAAACAAACATTATATGTCATAATGGGCTATCTGACTGGCTACTTGTTGCTGCGCAGCTACTACTAAAGACTGGCTGTTATAGTTTACAGGCTCTCCATAATGGGCCTTTTTATGATCTATGCTGTTGTTTGGTGCTCGGGAAGTACTAACTATACCCACCATATACTCAAAACAGAGCATTATGACGTACATAATTTATCGCATAATAATGACATTGCAACCCCGGGGCCTATCTCAGCACCACAAAGAAAACAGACAGCTGTAATTGTGACTCAGGAGCAGACAGAGCGAGGGTGAGGGACACTGCTACCCTCAGGCACTAACACACACCCGCACACACTTATACACTTACACACTCCAGACGCTCTCAGCTTGGCTTATGTGTGTGTGTGTAAACCAGAAGTGTGTGGAAGGGTTTGCATAACACCAGCAGTGAGAGAACATACCAGGTGTCCAGTAACAACAGCAGGTCTAGCTTTACCTTCCCAGCAGCTCTACTGAGAGACACTCTGAGCTGCACGAGCCTTCGGCAAGACAAAACAGGCCGAGTCACAAACACCGAGGCTGAGAAACAAATCAATTAAAAGCACCTTTATTGGGCTCCAGTTAAGAAGTAACACATGCACGAACAGGTTGAACAAGTAGGTCAATAGCAAATCAATGCCAAAAGGCCAAATTCCCAGGAGAGCTGTAAGCAAGTCTATTTGAGGTTACTTAACCAACCCAAAGGCCTAAAAACATAGGACTGTTAACCTTAGCTAGTGCTTTCCTTACAAGCAGCTAACACTACATGATTTGGGGAAAAAATACCTGGTCCTGCTTTAGTGTCTCTACTAACTGTATAGTTACACATCAATAATACATGCAACAATGTAACTACTGGTGATGCATCTTGAAGGTGGGAGAAACTTTGGAAAACTACAACCACATTTGAAATTTGGTCTTTTTTGGTCTGTTTTCTTTTATTTTCCATTGGCTGGTGAATCCAGAATGAAGCTAATTATCATGTCCATATATACTGGCCTCTACATCAGCTGCACCTTGATATTAAAACACTGATTGTTTTGCAGTTTTAGCAATATTTCTTGCATAATTTTGAGCAATATATTTGATATAAAATAAGCATTATATTCATCATAATGCCCATAACATACCAACTGCTAAGCAATTGTGCGCTTTACTGATGGTAAACACCGCCCAGCACACATTTTAATGCTTATTTTCTGTAAGTTAAGCTCTAGACTTATCCAATATATACCAAGCATAATCACAAGCTTATCTTGTTCCTGCATGAGCTCTGTTTGCATGGTTACATACAGAGCATAAGCTCAGGTCCGTTCTGATTGGTCAAACTCCTCTACAGGCAGTTCACACCCTTGCTGTTATTGGGTTGAACTTCCCCTCTTACGACTTGTTGATGTGATGTTGGTAAAACAGTAGATCATTAAAAAGACCTGTACACCAAATTCTTTCACATCACTAATTCAGATCAGCCACAACCTGCCACTGGAGCCACAAATCCAGAATCTACCCAACATGCATTCTAGAGTCAGGGGCCCACCAGGGTCCATTTCGAATAGAAAGGAGCAAATTCAGCCTCTTTAAAGCCCCCCTGAAATGACTACAGAAGTGTGCGGACAAAGGGCACAATGACAGTCATGTGATCTAGTGTGCATTGATTTTACCTCGACTGGTTGTGAAAGACTACAGCTGTGACTTATGCACGACATCATCAATATTGCAATGCACAGGAAACTGTAACGGAACTGCAACCAAATTTAGCAATTCCACCAATTTGTCAATGTTTCTGCATAATAAAATGGTTAAGAATTGGCAGTTTGGTGTGAAATGCTCCGGTTTAGAGAAATTTAGTGTCAGAATTGCTCACACTGGTGGCGATAGGAACCAGATGTCCACCTCTAAAAGCTCTCTCACATAAATTTATTACATGAAATGGTTGTGAATACACTGCCTGATGCCTGAGATATTGTTTTACTACAGTTTTGAGGAGGATTTATACATCCATTCACGGTGGAGAGGCACATGGAGGGTGTCGTAAGGCAAAATAGTCCCCAAAACGTAGAAAGAAAACATATATAAATGGTTGCATTTGTGATATAGGCATCAATAGCCCTGGTTGCTTATCACAACCAATGTAAAGAAATGAGTCAGTCAGTTTCTCTACAGTGAGTCATTTCACATTAAACCAGTCTAAAGCCAGACGATTATGGCTGTTTTGAGAAAACTATAAGATGCTGATGAAAATTAAACATTTTTTGTTGTTTTTGGTTGAAATATTTGTTTTTCAAAAGTTCATTTGTCCTCAAAATGCACTCGTCATGGAAAAACATCTGCCCCTTTTTGAAAGATAACATAAAAAACTGAATAATTATTGGTTTTTCATTACAGTGACTCATGCTAACAGCTGTCAAATCTTCTTCTACCACAAGTAACAACAACAACAACAACCACAGTAATAATGGCATTATTAATCCTTTCTAACATATGCTTGATCTGAGAAGCTACTCAGATCCAACAGATTTCATCAGAAACCCCTCCGCACCCCTCAGGATCTGCTAGCTGCTGGCGTTAACCAACAAAGCAGATCAGTCTGGGCGCTTTCATGGCTTCTACACCCTCTCTGTCGCTCATCAGGAGAATGCTCTAATTCTTTAGAAAGCTTATCTAAAATTGAGACAGGCATGAGGAAGCAGCTGACAGTCCACAGGCCATTCCAGAGCGAGTGATGTTTACCAAAAGTGCTCACTGGGGTGAGAAATTAACATAAATCTAATCCCTCTAGGTGCTTTTAAAAACCTGCTCCTCGTAAGCGGAGATGAAAATGCTTATTATGACAAGACTGCTTCATTTTCCTTCAGTGAAAAGCGGCGTTGAGTGTTCTTCAAAAGTGTGCACCTACATGGAACACTCACTTAAAGAAAGCTCTTATTTTCGTCAGAGGAAGGAAAAAAACTTAACAACTCTATCCTAAAAAAGATTGGGAATTTAGAGATCGTGCTTATAGCCATGATTTCTAGATATTACCAGAAATGAATCTTCGCCCTTAATGGGAAGAGATGAAGAGGAAATTCAGTGGAAAACTTCTTCCTTCTAATGAGTCAAATGACTGCCCGGGTGTAGCTCTAAATATGAGGGCCAAACAATGAAGTGTAAACACTCTCCACCCAGCTTTGAGGCCTACAACCAACAGGAATACCTAATCAAATTGCAAAGTACCACGGGCACATGGAGTTGAGACTGTGCACGGGCCAGAAACCCCAAACCTTCTCCTCAACTACATTCAGGTCACAGCCAAACTGAGAGGACACATGAACCTGAAAGCGTATCCTGCTCTGGAGAAAGGTTCCCAAACTCTGATCTATTAAGGTTGCAGCACTGCACAGTTTATGTTTCTGCTCTACCACATCTGATTGGGCTTCATCATTAATTTACAAGCTGAATCAGGTGTAACCATCTCAGACTAAGACATCCCAAACTTCGCTGACTGCCCAGATCTAGAAAAGGAAAGTCAGCTAACAAATTTCTTAACAACAGATTTTGCAGCATGGAACTGAGTCTGCCCAGTCTAACGGGTGTCCGATTCATTGGACTGACTCAAAGACATTCAGTGAGGTTTGGGGGTATAACTAATAAAGTATACCGCAGTATTTCAAAATTACGATGCGATAAATTTCTATTTCACATATAAATGGCCAAAAAGAGACATTCCCCCCAGTTCATATTTTCACTAATTTGTGGTGTGGGATCCCACCAATAGGCGCTAATAGAAGCAAGGAAAAATAAGAGACAGAATAAAACTCAGAAAAACTGATGATGATAGCGGCTCAGCGATGGCTAAGAGCTACATCAGAGACATCATAAAGGAGAAGACCGGTCAAATGTTGGAAAATGAATGGAAAAGCTTTTAACACTTGACATAGCATCTCTTAGCTAAAAAAGGTCCCGTCCTTCAAGTAAAAGAGCCAATCAGCTTGCTGGTTACGCCACAAACAGGGAAAGCCACACTTTGTTGTGAGGATCTGTGCAAGTGCATTAGCCAGACCAACCTGACAAAAACATGTTTTTCTGCATTACCGAACCAAATGCTACAAACAATTCATAAGGATTCATCACAGATTTTATCAGTGACTTCAAATATGTATTTGGAACAGTAATTTGACCATCATTTTCAAATGTTTTAGTCTCTCCCCATTCAAAGAAATGGACACTGGTCTTATATGCTGGAAATAACTGCCCGGTGGTGTTGCAAAGATGGCTGCCGAGTGAGTCCTATAAGCACTTACCACAACAACTTTGCTTTGAGCTTTCTCTCACTCCAGCACCAGTCCCTCGACTCTTTTTCTCTCAGACATTAATTTTTAATCTACACGCGTCAGCAGAGCAGCAGTCAGTCAGAATCAAAGCTGTACTGTGGTGTGTGGTGCTGTTTGGCCTGTAGCCTGTTCGCTAAGCTAACGTTAAGTTAGCAGATCAGGCTACAGTTCCAAACACCACAGAACAGGTTTAAATCCTCATTTCTTTCAACCACACTACCTCAGATTTGAATCATTATCATCTTAACTTGTTTCAGTGCATTAGTTAGCCAGAAGTGAACATGTTCTATGGTGAGGAGAGCTGTTATGACTGCTAGATAAGCTAATGCTAACCAGCTCCTCTCTCCTTGCTGACAGCACTGATTAAAATTTAACAATGATAGATAGTTTGACATTCACTGAATGCACGACATTCACCTATTTGGTAACTGCATCAGCAAACTAAACTTTTTGATTGTTTTTGGTTTAATATTCACTTTAGATTGCAGCCTGACAGAAAAATAACGAATGGTGTAATAAGTGCTTCATGGTAGGGGTGGGTGATCCGGCAAAAATATCACATATTTCATGATACACAATATGTCTTGCAATATTCTGACAAGCAGATACAATGCACTAGTAGGGCCACACTTAAAAACTAAAAAAAAATAAAAGTGAGCACAATGATTTTTATTCAACATCTCACACACTAAATAGAACTAAACAGGATCAATAATGCTATCTTTAACACAAAACAAGCAGTTGGTCAATGTTCTTCAAGTACTGATGATATTCACAATATACTCAGAGAAGCATATTGTCTACAATAAAAAAAAAATGATCAAAATAACAGTAAAATATTATCATGTTGCCTGCCACTATTTCATGGATCAATCTGCTCCATTTCATTTTATACCTTTTTTTAAAGCTGATTTCTTGACTTCGGTGTTCATAGTCAATGCCACGAAGCAATTACATGTTTTTTCAGACATACATCCCTTTGGTCATGCAGTCATTTTCCATTTAAAGCTCCAGTAAGGTAAACTACTGTATTATATTCAAAGATAGATGTGTAATTTCAGAAGGTCAACACTAGCATCCTATTTACCATATAAACTCAATGACAAGCTCTGTGCCTATTTAGGTGTGACCAGACTGATATTTTGGGAGTGAGTGGGCGCTTTGGTGTGGCAAGGCCTTGCCCAGTCACACGGCTTCTAATAAAAGCACGGCACAGCGAGCCTTTGTCTCCTAGAGCGCCAGAACCAACAGGCCCAGATGGTTCTTCATCTGCAGGCTCGGCTCCCTGCGGAAGAAGCACCTTTGAGTTGGGGGCTCGTCCGGGATCTGTTTCCTCCCTCATTACCATACGCTGCATAATGCTGAAAGGGGGCAGCGAAACCGTCCCAAGATCTGTGAGGACAGACCAGCAGGCAACAGCATGGTGCCCGGAGGGCCAACGGCAAAGATCATGACCACACAGGAAGTGATGTCAGCCTCTTCTCCAGGCTGGAGAGAGAGAGAGCGAGAGAACGAGAGCGAGTGCCATGTCCTGGTTGAGTGACCCTGATTAATTGTGTAACCGCATCGCTGAGAGCACCACTGAGAGGAACGTCAGTTTCTTCACCGTTTTCACCCTCAGCCCCTGTTTTGCTTTGGCATATTGTTGGACGCAGCTGAGCCCATATTTTTAAACGTGTCCTAGCCCTTGATGTTCAAAAATACACCTCAATTGGCCTGTATCACCGGTTTGCAGCTGAGCACATGGTCATACGGTCATATGGCTTAGGGTCAAGTGGTAGGACATTCCTGTGTCCATTCTGGCCACAAGGACAAAACAAATACTACATTTTATTTTAACACATTTTTGTATTGTTTATTATTAGTTTCAAATTCTTATGCTTAGTTCCAAAATTATTTTATTCTGTTGGATTATCTTGCAATTATTATCTTCTGTATAAACACAACTGCATTCAATAAATTTTAGAAAAATTGCTAGTTTTCTATTTCAGAACAAAATGAAAAAAACATGCATTTTGTTATATAAGCAGATATGCTTTTTTTAGGGCCTGCCCAAAATCCCCTAGAACTTGTATGAAATGCAGCACACTTTTGAAAGAACTGCACTTGTTACCTGCTTAGAACTGATCTTAGGGTTCTTTTACGTACTCTAGATGGCCTAGCACCCACATATCTTACCGAATGTTCATCGATGTTCCAAGACATGACGTTCGATCTGCAGAAACTTGCAGATACTTCTACAAAAATATATCCCTTTAATTTAGCTTTTAATTAAAGATCGAGCTTGATTTTTACATTTGTCTTAATGCTATTCAAAAAATAAAGTCCACGACAGAAAAATGTCGATTTTACTTTATTTCACTTTAACATCTTGCTGCTACATATGAACTTTTCTCACAACATTCTTCTTCATGCACGTTTAAAGAGCATGAAGTATGACACAGTAGCCAAGCCAGGAATTCAGGAATCCAGCATGTGATGATGTACAATGTCACTTCAACCAAAATGTGTTTTGCACGCCTATACCAGATGGTTAAGGATGGAAAAAATGTCACCATTAGGCTTTGAAGGACGGTTATGTATCTTTGTCAGCATCATCATCCTTACCTAGACCAGCGCTTCATGTTTGGCTTAAAACATGAGCCTTGTAGTTGAGGAATCAGGGTGGGCAACAGGAAATCCACTATGCTGGACATATTTTAAATCCCTGATTCTTTCAGAGGAACGTTTTACAGTGCTGACCGTGTGGACGTCAGCAGCTGTTAGCACACCAAATCCAGCTCAGCGAGCAATGTGTGAGTGTGGAGGGGAGGGCGTTTCACCCTCAGGGTTTCTGCTCAGGGAGGAGACTCGACCAAAACAAACAGCGGAGGAACCTTAAAACTCAAAACTACGCCCAGAAACTAACAGCTGACTGTGTTGTACTCTGGCCATTTCCTCTGCCTTGATGGAACATGACATCATCTCTGTGAGTAACACTGTGCATGTTTTTACACGGTGTTCATACCTCAGATTTAGAGAGATGAGGACTCGAGTCAGTGACTCAGACTCGCCCTTAAAGTCGCAAGGAAAACAGAGTAAATATTAAAAATATTGTAGTATACTAAATTTTAGTGTTAGACTTAAATATGCAGCTAAGCTTGAATGAAAAATATGAGATATAATTATGATAAAACACAGCTTAAAAATCGCTAATCAGAGCTATCTGAGAACTGTGTGGGTGTGGCTAAAGAGCAGTTTGATTTACTGCTCTCCAACACTCCTAGCCTGCTCCACCCCTCGTACTGAACTAAAATCATTATCCAGCTTTTACTTGAAGCTAACTGGATGGAAAAAGTTACGGATGAACAGACGTGCAGATGGGCGGATGGACGAAAAAAGCATGAATGAAGGACTGGACGAGCGAACAACGTTGGCGTACGGATAAACAAATGAATGGGGCGACAGGCAGCTACAGACAGACAATCTAACTTGCTAGCTTTTGACTATGCTAGTTTAGCTTTAGCTCACCAAGCCTCTCCCACAATAGCAATAAAATAACGTCATATTGCCCACCTCTAAGACTCCAGACTTTGACTTGCAAGAAGCAACTTGACCATCTTTTACCTCAGAGACTTCACAAAGACACTCCATTGTTCCAAGAATGAGGTGTGAACATCCTATACGCTCCAAATCTGCAACTCAAACACACTCAAAACCAACAAGCATGAATAAACTGACTGAAACCACCGACAGACTAACGTCTGTTGTTCGGGGGTTTCACTCACCGGATCAATGCTGGTGAGAAAAATACGAGCTTGTTTACTACGTCAAACATGAGATGTTTATTGGAAGGCTGCTCTGGCTGAATTGATTTTTCGTCTCTCGGGCGGGATTCCAGAGGAGGCCACATGATCCTGTTACACGTCGGAGTTTATTGTGAGTGTCACCCTGGTGCTACAGACAACACATCACCGCCATAGGAGGCCACGGCTCAGGCAAACATCATTACCATACCAGTCTCAAAGCCGCGGCTGTGTCCATACATCTCCCTCTGAGAGAGCGCTCATCCATCCCAGCTCAGCTTTTGAAGAGCCATGCCAAATTAGTGTGAAAATGCTGGGTACAATGCAGTATCCAAAAACACTGGAGGAAAAAGGAGAGGGGGTGGGAAAAGAGAAGCTGGAACTTGAAGTGTCTGTTATTTCCATCAGTGGAACAGTATGTCCTCAATAACAATAGCAAGAAGAGACACCGTGTCGTTTGGGATCTGCTATCTTTTGCAGCAGAACTGTTTTATTCTTAGGTGCTGAAATGGCACCAGCAGGTTCTAATGAGGAATGAAAGCCTTGCCAGGATGAAGGACAAGCTCAAATGTGGTTTTGTGACAGGTGTTTTCAACCTGATGGAAAATAAACTGCTAACTTGGCACTCTTTGGTATAGTGTCATAATGTCAAAGGCCACTACCAAATATAGACTTCGGTAGTCAGTGTCATGCCCATATAAGGAAGTCTGGGTCTAAGTTGGTTTTCTCTATGGGAAAAATGAATGGCAGTGCAGTGCAGCAACCACATTGTGTGGTAAACAGAAATGTTCCAAACCTGATTCATGCAGTTTTCCTCCTCAATGTCAATTGATACTTTAAATTACAAGATTTTTGTGGAGTTGCTACATATATGCTACAAAAAAAAGCTAACGTTCCTGTGCATTTCTAATGACGTCACATGAAAGTGAGTCTATACTGTTAAACTTCAGCTTCAGCTTAAACTACTAACACAACTTAATGAGCACACTGGACAAAGATTGCTGGTTTGCACAAGGTATTTTGGTGTGGTTGCCAGTCTTACAATGTTATTTCAATGCGCAGCTTGCATGTCACAATTTTCATGTTTATTTGTAATTCAGATCAGGTGACATTCAGAAAAAACGGCAAGTATCGCTATTTTTAAAAGCGCCATTCATTTTCCAAACAGAGAAAATGTACCTAGAGCTCCTTATGTGGGCTTTCCTTTCCATTATGTGAACATTTCATGATGAACAGACCGATAGAAAAGCTCCAAAATTTCCAAAATTTCTTGTAATGAAAACCCTTTACATTATATTACATGAAAAGTTAAATACTTCTGTATTCTCCTGTAAGGTTGCTATTTTGAAGATTCATGTTTTTCTTAGGACAGCAACGAGATACAGAATGATGACATGACTAGGTCAATGGGCACAGTGACTCTAAAGAACACAACGTTTTAGACATTTTACAGTACAATAATTGAAACTAGACTGAGTGGACTGGCGTCTGGACATGTAATGTCATGTTAATGTGCACTGTATGGTCACCGATTGAAACCAGTCAATGCAATCGATGAGTCAAGCCTCTCCATGCCACTACACAAAGACTCTCTGTTCCCAGATTGATCACTTAATGATTTAATCAGGAGAAGCAGAAGCTCTCACTGCTACTGACTACCACACAACAGAAACTCAAGCCCTGACAAATGAACAACAACCCAAAATGCGCAGACCTTTCTGAGACGCTTAAAGGACGCACAGCGTAAAACATATGGGTTGTTGCAGAGGCTGCAATACCCAAGCAAAGAGAGCGTGTTATTTTTTATCACGTCAGGGGATTTGTAAACAGAAGTCATAAAGAGGCATGCAGGTGAGAGCTTGGTGGCTTGTGTCAAACATAAACAAAGGAACAACACAAGCACACGGTTCGTGTTATAATGGGCTGTTTCCACTGAGTTCTCGAAGACTGTAGCTAAACGCTGCTGTGCTTTTCCTAAATTAAAGTCTAACTAGGCTGTGTTATGTAATATTCAGCCTCATTAAGTTCACAGAATTCTCAATTTTAATGAGAACACAGTCTTCATCTGTGTTCTCTCACTACAATACCCAGCATTCATTACAAATACATCATAAATCACTGGGAATCTCTGTGGTGTCGCCCTATCCTGACTGCTAGCCTAGCCACTGAGTTATAGGCTAATAAATACAACCAAGCTAGCATTAGTTTAGCCTCTGGTGTTAAACAAAATCAAAAAGAAATAGCAATTCTTTCTTTATTTGGCACAAAAGACACGAGAGACAGCTTCGTTAACCTTTCAGCCAGAAAAAAAGAAGCCAAACTCTCTAGACAGAAAACTAGGCTTGCTAACTTTAGCTTTTAGCTTATCTGAGTCGTTTCTGTCGTCTGACTAATCCAATCTCTCCATTTTACAGATAATCTAAAAACAGTAACTACTGTTTATATATATATATAAACAGTAGAAACAGTAGTTACTGTTTTTAGATTATCTGTGTGTATATATATATATATATATATATATAATATATATATATATATATATATATATATATATATTACACAACTGCAGCAATATATTTAGCTTTCTTAGCAATTACGTTAGCTATCTTTCTCTTCACCAGCTAACAAAAACATTCAAAAACAACCTGCCCTCAAAAACAAACACCGAAGCAATGCAACACTCTTAAAAAAAATAGGGTTTCTCATGGGTTCTACAGTAAAGAAAATGCTTCTATATAGAACCATGAACACTCATAGAACTCCCTGCATGACTAAAGGGTTCTCCACACTGATGGAGAATGTGCTGTAGATGGTTCTATATTGAAAAAAAGTTCTATGTATCACCATAACGGGTTCTTTTATTGTGACAATGTCAAGCATGCAACAACAGCAGAACTCTTGAAGAACCATCTTTTGTAAGAGTGAGGCACAGCGCTGCATCGCTCAGCCTCGTCAGTTCGACAGAATTCACGATTTTCCACCACTTTTGTGTGTTCACCCATCAGTGCTCTCTCACTACCATACACACTTTAAAAAGATGCCTCTTCTAGGGTTCTTCAGTAAATAGCGATGGTGCTATTTAGAACCATTTGCAAGCTTAAATAGTTCTTTGCATGGAGATACTGCTCTTAAGATTGATAGAGAATGTGTATATGGTTCTATACAGAACCTTTTTGAAAACAGCACCAAAAAGCATCTGCTATTGTTACAAGCTTGACATCACGACAATAGCAGAACCCTTACTGGAACAATTTTACCAAGAAAAGAACCATCTAAGCATGCAAATGGTTCTGAATAGAGACCGTAGTACACTGCCTCTGTTAAAAGAACCCTTGAAGAACAGTCTTATTTTTAAATGTGTACCCAGCATGCATTGTAGAAATATGTCATAACTATTGGGACAGCCATCGTTGTCAGCTAATGAGGAAAAAACAACAACAACAACAACAACAACTTCAAACATGGCTGTAGTTTATCAGAAGCTCCTCCCACCTTCAAGATGCATCATCAGAAGGGGCTTTTCCTAATCTTTGAACCTGAAAATCACTCTAGAAACAACTACAACACTGTAGGTTTATGTAGCGATGGTTATGTTTTTATTTTTACTGTCCTGCTAGAAAAAAAAATATCTTCTGTTGGTTCCTGGTGGCATCCAATAGTCAGTAATGGCCTTTTTTGTTCTCCTGGTGGGTTCACATCACAGTGTAAAGGATTATAATGGTTTAACAGGTGTTCTAGGTCTGATTCCAGATGCATCTGGTGGTCTCCTAATAGGATCTGAATGATGTTAACCACTAAGCTGATTCCTATTGGAAAAACCCTCAGGTTCTAGTGTTGGTTGTCTCTTTAACCACAGCAGCTTTGGCCTTTTAGTATAAAAACGTGAGGACCATGAGGACCAAATGTCCCCACAACGTCCTCACAAAGAGCCAAAAAGCTCACAGGATGCAAATATTCTGCACTGTACACACGAAAAACACAAGCAGCGCGGTTCTGCCGACAGGGGGCGCTGCGGAACGTAAACTCAACCATGTAGGACGCTTTGTTCCCTCCGTACAGCTTCAGAAGGCGACGCTGTATGTTCAATAAAACATTACAAAGAAACGCACCGACACTCCTGAAGACTTTGTCCCTTCCTAGAAGCAATATCGATCACTTAACAGCCACATTAGCTGGAAAAGAAATGACAGTCACGGACAAAAACAAACGAGCGAAGTTAGCTTCCTATTAGAATTTTTCCGTTCCACCTTAAATGGTGCAGCAGTTACGTTCTAGCGCCTCAGGCGCCAGAAAGTAACTGCTGCACCATTTAAGGTGGAACGGAAAAATTCGCACAAGGCCAGTCAGCCCCTTTATTATCATCTCCGTTTGATCTCTATCTGATGGCATTTGGCTGCTAACAGCCCAGACAGTGAACAAAACAAGCCACTAGAGCCAATTACACCCACATTAAACATCTCAGCAAACATCTGACACGGTTCTAGATGGACACGAACGCTTTGGGAGTGATGTTTTACCTCGGTCAGGCTTCATGGTGTCCACCGTGGCGTCCTCCAGCTCGTCTGGTTGTCCGTCTTCAGCTGTCTTCTGGTGTTCTGGTGGTTAAACTCTCGTCAAAAAGCCCTCAGACTAACTAACTACGGACATTTCTCATCAGCTTTATCAGCTCAGTCTCAGACAAGCTTCTCCTCCTCTTGCTTGGGCCACCGTCCACTTCCACTTCTGCTGGACTGGACTAGCTGGACTAGTCCTTGAGGAGACGGAGAAGGTCCAAAAGACCCCTCAAAGCCACCTTGTATGTATGTAAGCAGGCAAAAACAACTGGGTCAAACGCCACCTCGACCACTTCCCCTCCTCCTCCTCCTCATGCCCCCATTAGCAAAGCCTTCCAGCAGCTCCAGCGACTCCAGTAGCGCCAGTGCCAAAAGCTTTGGGACACTGATCTAGCAGGCTTGCCGGCCAAATCTGAAGCCAGTCGTCTGCAGACCCCTCTTGACCATCCCAACCGCCCTCCTCCTCCTCCTCCAAACACCGGACAGGTAGAAGAAAGGGAAGCTCCTCTGCTGCTGCTCCTCCTCCTCAAAGCCTTCAGTGCAATCTGGGCTGCAGTATCAGTATCAGGGGGCCACAGAGTCCAAACAGAGCAAGCATGTCTCCCACTGCAAGCTGGGGAACCATTCTTATTCTTCTTATCCTGCCATCACCACTTACTCCTCCATCACAGCTCTATCTCTCTGCACTGCAAATGCAAAGCAGATCAGATCAGCTCAGCTCCGGCTTCCCACAAGCAACTAGTTAGAACTAACCAACTTAAGCTGAGCTCAGACACAGAAGTGAAATCCTCAACGGAACCGGGCATCAAAACGCTCCGTTGGTGAGATCTCCTACAGACAGATGATCAGACGCTCAATCTAAGAAGAATAAAAGCGTTCTGAAGCTGAAGCTGGGTGACGTATGCGCCCCCTCTCTCTCTCTCTCTCTCTCTCTCTCTCTCTCTCTTTCTCTCTCTCTCTCTCTCTCTCTCTCTCTCTCTCTCTCTCTCTCTCCGTGCTTGTCAAAACACATATGAAGCGCTGGGCGCGGTCACGTGACCCGACGCTGGCTCCTCCTACCCTGTCGCGTCACGTCCTCGTTGCGGCAGTGAAGTGCCGCCAAAGATGATTGAACAGCAGCGAGAGGTGCAACTTGGTTTCGTTTATATAATGTTATTACCTTAGTTTCCGTATTCCAATATCAGCTGCTGTGTAAAGATTGTAGAGGTGCTGCTACGACGACACGTTCACACATCTTGCTTGTGAAAAAGTCTTGAAAACACGTAATTAATCGCCACATTGGGAGAAAAAGACTGCTAGCTAACTCATTCACCTTAGTGGCACTCTTTTCTGGTTTGGTAATAATGAGGGTCTTCCTCACATTAACTGAGCTCTTACTCATCTCCTCTGGTATCTTAGGTTTGAGAAAGGAGCAACAAATCACTCTTTCCACAAATCTGGGGAAATCATTCAGGTTTTTAGACTGAGTAAAGTTTTTCTGAGCATAGTTACAGTTGCTAGGCTATGAAGGACCAACAGGTCAGATTAATTTGCTACAGCACTAACCTGAGGCAGAGCAGTGCTGCGGAGTTAGGTAAGAATAGTAAAGACAGTTTTTTGCCAATTATTAAATAATGAGCTTTCCGTGAATTTGTATTCAAGTGTCTGTTTTCCCTAACGGACAGCACAACTTAATAATAAGTTTATTTTCAGGGACCCCCAGGATTTTGATTTTGAGACGTTCAAAGGGGCCCCAAGATTAATTAGGGAATCCTGGACCCCCCCAGGACCTCCTGTATTTTGCACATTGTGTACATGTATGTTATGTAGCTACATATGTAAGTATCAAATATTGGACGTAGATGAATAATATATGGACCATAAATATATGTCTGAAAGGTGGGTTAATACATGTACGCATAATATGTGGATCACATACTGTCCGTCTGATAGAAAAACTGGAAACACTGGAACTAAATTAAATTACACCAGCAACAAAAAACCTTATATTATGTAACATGTAGCTAGTATATGTAAGTAATGTACACCATTCATATATGTTTAAGGTTTTCTATTCTATATGGTTAAATATACGTGTTGCACATTTATGTTTATATATGACTAAAATATATTTCCCACATTTAAAAATGACCTGTTTTATTTGGCATATGTCACATACATGGCCATACCTGACTAATACAAGTTAGACACAAGGGAAATCCATATATTCTGATTTAGATCATATATTGCCAAACATCAGATTTTCATATTATTTTATATTGTATTCTGAATTTTGGAACTGAATATAGAAAACAAACTTGTGCCTCTGTGTACAGATGATCGGATGTAGCGAGATGTAAACACTTTATAAAGAATCCGGCTGTCTAAAAGACCGCTAAACTGCTCAGGAAGCAGAATGTTTCTGCAGGTGTTGGAGACAGAAAGAGGAGAAGAGTGAGTCCTCTCGCTGCTGTTGTCGTTCTTTTACGATCTTTGCGCTGTCTCAGGCCTCACGTGACTCTGTTGCCATGGTGACCGGTGGAGTCCAAGTAAAGTCTTCTTAGAAACTTTTTCCTCTTCTAGCGTCGGTTAAAGAGAATAAAACCTCTTTTATCCGCCTAAAACTTACAAACAAATACATAATTATGTTTTTATTAAAATGTATATTTTATTTTATATTAGTCTATTTTATGTTAATGCAGAAACAAATGTTATACATTTGAGCATGATTTGATGTTGCTGAAACTTTTATTTAGTAAGTTAATATTTGAGATGGAACTTGGTTTTCTATACGAATAAAAAAAACCACATTTTATGTATTTAAAGGGAAATTCCACCGAATTGTCAAAATTTCTGCATAATTAAATGGCTGAAATGAGTCGTTCACCAGTTAGCATTATGTTTTATTTGCAGAATGTTTGTTGGTGGCTGTGCTGACCTGTTTGTCATTAGCAACATTAGCCTCTCAGGCTATTGATTTAGAAGTATTTCTTATTGCCTTAACTCTGTGGGATCACACCTACTAATTAGTAAGTCTTAAGAATAATAGCTGAATTATAAGCCCATAGTTTAAAGGGGAACGCCACCAATTTTTCAGAATTCCTGCATAATTAAGTAGTTAAGATGTAAACAGAGTCATTCAGAGTGGTTTGGTGTGAAACGCTCCATTCTAGAGAAACTTACTGAGTCAGAACTGTCCACAGTGGTGGTGATAGGAACCAGACGTCCACCTCTAAAATCTCCCTCACAGAAAGTTATTACATGAAATGGTTATGATTTTGCTGTCTGAAACACTGTTCTACAGTAGTTTCGTGATATCATTTTGGCCTAAAACGTATTGTAATAATCAGTTTATTTTAATCTGTTCATAGTGGACGGATACATGATGGTTCTAAGGCAAAATAGTCCCAATTTCCCATCATCAACATTCCACATAAAACTCAGAATACTCGTGTAGATTCACTGGTGGTTTTGATAGTAAATAAAATGTCTATATTTGTGTTGTAGTCATGGTGACCCCTGGTTTCTATCACCACCACTGTAAAGAAATCTGCTTCTCTATAATCAATTTCTCATCAAACTTTTTAATCAAATACGTTTTAGCAGTTAATTAATTGGACTTTTTCATTATCTTTTCTCAACATCAAAGTGTCTGAAAGGCGTTGACGACAGTCTCACTGCTAAACAATCTGCTGACTCAGTACTGAGTAATTAATCAGTAATGATTCTAAGCTTGTTAAGGCTGAAGTGTGTTTGAGGGCAGAGTCTGAGTCTTAGCCTTCGCTCAGCTGCCGTCTAGTGGCGGCCCGGCAGTATTGCAGTTCAAAGTGAGCTGGACTGAGAGAGAAGATACTATACAGAAAATATATAACATATTTAGTAAAACTTGTTCTTTTCACCAGTTTCTTTTCATCTACTGTATTCTAAATATTTATTTCACATCTACTGTAGTCAGTAATATAACATATTCAGTGTCAGAGGGTTTTAATTCATGACCAGGAAAACATGGGTGATTTGTTCATAGGTCTACAGTCAAGGAAGATTATTTAGAATCTGTTAAATATTTGAAAAGAATTTTTTTAAACATGCACTCTTAAAACAGATGGTTCCTCAAGGGTTCTTTAGTAAAGCCATGGTTCACAGAACCATGAACACTCAAAGAACCATTTGCATGCTTAAATGGTTCTTTGCAAGGTGAAATTGTTCTTCAGATTGATGGAGAATGTGTTGTACATGGTTCTGTATAGCACCTTTTTGAAAATGGTTCTGTAAAAGAGGTTCTGCCATTGTTATGATGTCAAGGTTGCAACAGTAGAATAATTTTTTTCAGTGCTATATAGAACCATATACAACACATTCTCCATCAATCTGAAGAACCACTTCACCATGCAAGGAACCATTTAAGCATGCAAATGGTTCTTTGGGTGTTTATGATTCTATATAGAACCACTGGCTTTACTAAAGAACCCTTGAAGAACCATCTTTTTAAAAGTGTGACAAATTAGACAATTTGGATAATTTATCATCTCAGCCAGTGTATCTGTTATTATCGTTCACTCAAGTGGTGAGGCCGAGCACCCTCTAGTGGTCATTACAATGAAAAGGTTTTAATCCACTCGTCTCTTCTCTCTCTCTTCCTCTCTCTCTCTCTCTCTCTCTCTCTCTCTCTCTCTCTCTCTCTCTCTCTCTCTCCTTCTTTCTCCCCTCTCTCTCTGTCCCTTTGCTCTTTCTCTGTCTCTCCTTCTTTCTCCATGGTCTCTCTCTCTCTCTCTCCCAGGTACAGTTCACTGAAATTGTAATATTAACAGAATCATCATTTCTGTTTTCATTTGTTAACATATTTATACTTTAGCATTTTAGGTTCTTAATATTTCATGTTAACCTGGTTACTTTTTTACATTAAAGTGGCATCATTTTTTACAGTGTATTTATTTGTGCTGTTGTTTATTTATTTATGGATTTTTTTAGACCCTGCTGAAAATATAATATTAAAACGATGTTAATTATAAATAAACTGGCTAAATGGTTACCATGAAAGATTAGAGGCATAGGAATGAGATAATTAAGTCGTGACCATGACTTAGAAAGGCGTGGAAATGACATCATGCCTTATTAAAAGCTAATCATCAACTCTTCCTGAACATATTCACACAGTTACCATATGAACTTTAAAAGGGCAATTCCACCAATTTCTCAAAATTTCTGCATAATTGAGTGTGTGAGATGTAAACAGAGTGATTCAGAGTGGTTTGGTGTGAAATGGTTCAGGTTTCTTTACAGTGGTGGTGATAGGAACCAACACTGCCCTCTGGTGGGCAGAAGTGTGACAAAGAGGCCAGCTGACCTTTGTTTGTATCATTTGTATGAATGTGTGTATTTATTAATTATGCATGTAGCCTAATAAACACAGCATCATATTGAAAGCAACAGTCTGTTTAGATATATTAACATGGCCAACAACAACTAATGGAAGCCAGTGGTCACCAGTTAGCATTATGTTTTATTTGCAGAATGTTTGTTGGTGGCTGTGCTGACCTGTTTGTCATTAGCAACATTAGCCTCTCAGGCTATTGATTTAGAAGTATTTCTTATTGCCTTAACTCTGTGGGATCACACCTACTAATTAGTAAGTCTTAAGAATAATAGCTGAATTATAAGCCCATAGTTTAAAGGGGAACGCCACCAATTTTTCAGAATTCCTGCATAATTAAGTAGTTAAGATGTAAACAGAGTCGCTCAGAGTGGTTTGGTGTGAAACGCTCTGTTCTAGAGAAACTTACCGAGTCAGAATTGTTCACAGTGGTGGTGATAGGAACCAGACGTCCACCTCTAAAAGCTCCCTCACAGAAAGTTATTACATACAGAGACCTGCTGGCTCCTGTATAAATCGAAACAATTCATGGCCATGACTTAGTAAGGTGTGGGAACGAGATAATTAAGTCCTGGCCCCAACTTAGTAAGGCATGAGGACGAGATCCTACTGTGCGGCCAGGGCTAAGTAAGGCATGGCAATGAGATGATTAAGCCTTGATGACTGCTTAATAAGGCATGATCTGGTTCCCATGCCTTACTAATGGCCACAACTTAATTATCTCATTCCCATGCCTTTCTAAGTCCTGGCAACAGTGTATTAACGTGTGGGAACGATATCCTAATGCGTGGCCATGACTTAGTAAGGCATGGAAATGAGATCATGCCTTATTAACAAATTATTTTTATTTATACAAGATATCACCAGCAGGGCTCCATAATTACATGAAATGGTTATGAATACTTTGCCTGATGTCTGAGATGCTGTTTTATGATAGTTTTGAGAGGATTTTGGCCTTAAACTCCATTCATGGTGGAGGGATACATGCAAGGTGTTGTGAGACAAAATGGTCCCCAAAGAAAACTTATGATTTCAGATTTTCCACTATTTTCCCATCATCAACATTCCATATAAACTCAGAATACTCGTGTAGCTTCACTGGTGGTTTTGACAAATTGTCTTGTGTCCACACAGCATTGCAAATGAAATAAATAGTAATAAAGATAAATATTAAAAGACAGAATAGAGACAGAGAAACATGAGTCTGGTCTTGCTGTGCTGGAAAACCCAACTTTTTTTTATTTTCTACACTTTTCGTGACTACAGAAATGCTTAAACATTTCAACACTGAAAAAAGCATGATGACATCATCACTTGCTTCTCTTTTTTTCCTCTTTTTTTCTTGCTTAGCAAACACAGTAGATGATATTGCACGGCAGAGGGAGAGAAGGAGAGAGAGAGACAAATAGTGTGAGAGAGAGAGAGAGAGAAAGAGAGAGAGAGAGAGAAAACAGTAGCAAAGTCAGAGCAAAAAATGTTAACTGAAGGCGTTACAGAAACACAGCAGGAGAGGAAGAACCAATGCTTCACTTCTCTTTACTAGACATACAGTACAGAAAAAAGCACTGGGGAAGATGATTCTGATTCAAAGACAGAGAGAGTGATGAAAAAAACAGACAAACAAACAAAACAAAAAAAAAACATGAGAAGTGCTTGGCTAGTCATGGTAACACAGTTTGAGCTACTGCTTTAAACAATCAGCCAAAATCCTTCCAGCCTTTAAATAGGATCATCGCTTGAAGGAGAAGAAAGAAAGAAAGGAAGAAAGAAAATCAAAGCATGATTTTTTTTGTTTGTTTTCCAGATGATTGTCATAGGCGCTCTAAATATTGTAGGGCACACAGAGCCAGGCCTTTCGTATCAAACGGAAACTCCTTTTCCACGACAACCAACTGGGACGGGTAGAAATGATTAGAGCAAAAAATCCCGACATTCACATACGACGAGCTATCTAAGAGACGCACTACAATCTGCCAGGACGGGACAGGAGGATATCTCGTAGAGGGGAAGGGAGGGGAGGGAAAGGGGGTGGATCCCAGGGAACCGTGCTTTGCCTTCCTTCTGCAATTGGTGGGATGTTTCACCTTGACCTTGTAAGTGTTTTTAACCCCTTAAAGTTTAAGTGTGTGGCGTCTTCCATTTGTACTGAAGAGCTTTTGTTCAGTAGTTTTGAATAGTTTGAGGGGTCAAGTCAGTGGTCGCCAACCCACCAATCTAGTTAGTTCCAAACTTAATCAGCCACACCTGCTCCAGATGTTTTTTTCAGATGCTAGGTGTTTTGGAGACTTCCAGGTTTTGCTTCATGGGTGAACTTTGCAGGATCTTTGGCAAGAACTTTGTTCCTGACATAACAGAGGCGGGTGCTTGAAACAAGGTACTTTCTGTGTTTTTTGAGGACGAAAATCAAACAAAAGCTGGGAGTAAACTTCATCTAAACTGCCGGCAGATGTGATTGTAAGACCAAATGCACTGCTGAAGATGTGCCGCATGGCCAGATAGCAAATTCCTGCGTTTGGCTCCTGAGTCAACCACCCTAGTGTTCATCTTCGAAGCTGAATATACAGATTCCTCAGGTCTTATACGTCTAAAACAAGCCACCCTGCTATGTACACATCTGAGAACATTTCAGAGAAACAGAACCAAATGTCAGAATGTATACTTACTCCCTATATCTAGTGCACCATATGTCGTAAAGTAAGGTAGCGCATGTCTCCAGCAGGGAGCTAATCAAGATCCACTGATTGTTTGGTAAGATTTTTTTTTAGCAGGTTGCTCATTTGCTGTAACACCACTGAATAGATCCAGATTGCTGCGTCCATCAAATAATCAAAAACACACCCGGTGATGTGGCAGACCTGCTGCCCCATCCCATCTCATGTATGTAAGACATAGCAAAGTGTGCAAGGCTACACACAAGCCTCAGATTGTACAGGTTCACCAGGAGATCCCCCCCAAAAATGATTCTACAAAGTCCTAAGTACACCTTCTACCTTCCTATACCCATGCCAATGGCGAATGAACTCAATTCAAGTCTGCCTCACAGATGCCAGTGCTTTTTGTCTCACACTTTACATAACTTTTTTGTTTGTAAATCTTTGGATGTGCAGTAATGTCCATAAAACAACCAGTCAGATCAGCGGTGGTCAGTCTTCGTCTTGGAGTACCACTATCCTGTGCAAGTAGGCAGCTTCAAGCTATGCAACTCAACGCTAGCGCCACCTCAGAACTTTGGTGGAAAGTCCGTGCTCTTGTAACATCAAATGTGCAATAGTTTAGCTCGAACACAAACCCAAACATAGCTGCCCGTTGTTTCTGTAATAGTCCTTAAGATGGATCAGGTCCAAAGCACCCTAAAAACACTCAGCAAACCATCTTTGTTAACTTTGTTAACTTTGTTTGTTGTGAAATCTTCAAAAGCAGATGTATAGTCTGGTTTGATGGAACTGTTTTCCCATTGCAAGAAGTGATGTTAATTTTGGGGGCCCTTGTAGCCACGCTAACTTACAGGCAACATGCTTGGATAATGTTGATGGTCGCCTCCTACTTTCAGCTCTCGTTAGATTAGTTTATAAATTTCATGCTTAGTTTGTTCCCATGCTAATATGTCTATGTTCCCACCAACACTTAGCCCAAAATTTGTCCTGGTTGGTTGTCCTCAGATGTGATCACGTCTGGCCAAGCAAGACTACCACCATGGCTGACCACCAGTTTTACAAGTGTCTCGTAAAGAAGTGGTTCACTTGTGTAAACATATCTATCATCACTGGGACAAAACTTTGTATGTTTTTGATTTAACATAATCTGAAAATTTGCTCTTTATATTGTGTTAATGTATCATGATGAATGGGCCAATAGAAACTATTCAAATTTATTTGAAAAAAAAATCTTCTTCCATTGACTTCCTTTTATAGTTAGGAAGATATTTTTAACTATTTTAGAGATAAGAAACATGATCACCTCTAACAACAGAACAAGTAAAGCAGCACATAATTCTCTACTGACAATATATTTAGTTATTGTAGATGTTGGGATAACAGTACATCCTGTTTACAGAATCTGGTTTGTCACCCCCTTGTGGAACCAGCACAGGACTGTAAGTTTGCAATGTGTTTCTGGCCTCAGTGTTTTTTCTGCTTCAACACACCTGATTCAACTCTTCAGCTCATTAGCATGACACTAAAAATATGACAAAAAATGCGACACTGTGTTGCTCCAGGACGAAGACTGAGAGATGCTGGTTTAAGACAAACAGAAAAGGACATATGAACTGGGAAAGAAACCCGAAACCACCATACGCTCCTGTTTTTTGGTTAGTCTGTGGGGTGAATGCTCTCCGGAAGTGTGTGTTTGTGTTTCCGGGGGCAGCGCAAGAGGCGCCGCCGCGTCTGGCAGTGTTTACGGCACAGAACGGAGTGCCAGCCGAGACACGGAGCGAGAGAATTCCCAATCACACACACACCTCCGGCATGTCTGCACTTCCGACGTCCAACTTCCAACGGAAGGCCATAACATAAAAACAGAACGTCTTGTTTTTTGTTTTGTTTCTTTTTTTTGGTCTTGTTTGTTTTTCTTTTTCTTCTTTTTTTCTCAAAAAACCTACTATATACAAATCTATATTTTCTACAAATACATAAATTAAGCAATACAAAAACTCAATTAAATTAAAGGAAATCACAAACACAGAAACAGAGAAAAGAGAAAAATAGAAACACAGCATCACAGCAGTTGGTTTTACCCTGTAAAAAAAGAATAGTCTACCATCCTTATCGCATCGGAATAACACAACGTCGTAATAAAAAATACGCTTCTGTTATTTTTTTTTTCCTCTCTGCAAGTTTCCAAACTCACAGTCTTGAAGAAACTTGCCTTTGGTGACAAAAAAAACCCCAAAAAAACAAACACTTGAGCCAAAACCTTCAAAATAAATACTTTTTTTTTGAAGTAACGTCAACAATTACCAAACTAAGTTCTGCCTCAATCACATAGACTCTCTATACAACAGAACTGTAAGAATTTATTACTATGAGGTATTCAGAGACATTGGTAAAAGACATACACGGCCCAAAAAACAGTGGACACGCCTACCAAGGTGATGTGAACAACGGAGGGGCGGGGCTAGTGGTAGATTGTGTGTTTGGGGGAGGGGCTTAATGTAGGGGGGTGAAGAGGGAGGAGCTTTGGTTTATCAGCAAAAAGAGGTGGAAAAAGAAACAATTCCTTTGGTATGTTTTCATTGCATGGCTGCACTGGCGAAAGCACCACGGTGAGAGAGAATAACTCCGTTTTTTAATCTTCGTCGGTGGCCCTTCTAGAGGCTGAGGTATTCCAAGAAGTACAAGGTGAAAGTAGAGAGGTCAACAGCGGTTTAACACTTTGGTTCAAGCAAGGCACTCGTCCTGTGAGTTCAACAAAGTCTGCGGCGGGTCTGCAGAGGGCGCTGTCACACGAGCACGGATGAGAATGGGACCATGCTGAGCAATACGGAAGGATGGAGGGAGGAAAGAGGGCAGGTTGGGGAGGGGGTCATCACACCATCTATTTATCCACCACTTCATTCATATAGGCCGTGCAAAAAGAGAAAAAACATCTTTGGTATTCTTTGGTATCATTAATGTGATAGAAATCACCAATGGAAACTGAGTGAGGTAGCATCTTTGGTTCGCACTATAAATATCAGTAGGTCTTAACACACGTTTTGTCTTTTTTTGTCTTTTTTGTCTTTTTTCTTCGTCTTTTCTATGTGAGGAAGAAGCAGCATTCTCTTCTCTTTGCTTCGTCAATGTAATACTCATAAATAGTTACCGAATATACTTCTTTTTTTTGCTTTTTGTAAAGCTAACCACACCACAAGAGACAACAAGGCCAGAAATCTTGTGACAGTTGGAGTGGCACCCACCAACTGGGCTTCTCCAGACCAAATGCACCACTCTCGATGAGAAACCACGAAGGTCGTAGTGCTTTCTTCCAAACTGTATAATGCATAGAATCTAGTTTTTCAGTTTTTCCCTTCACTTGGCCAGCCTGAAGCCATGTGCATTCTTCATACTTCCAGTCATTGAAGCTTTGAATGAAATGCTGTATTGTGTAATGGTACGGCCCACTTCTGACACCACTTTAACTATTGAAAGTGAGCAATGTAAAAAAACTTTTGTGTGGAGTAAGTGAATACATCTGCCAAGAATTTATGGAAAGTTCCAGTGGAACATATTTAGGCATCTGTACATTTGTCTTTTTTTTTGGACTGGCCTTTTAATAGGAAAGGACTGACTGTTGTAGAGCAGGACAAGCTCAAAAACATTTGACCCAGACTGCATACAGTGGCATAACTTGGAGCATGGTTAAAAAACAAATAGCCCAGCCCTACAAAAATTATCTTAAATGAATAAAAAAGCTTGTCTACTCACTTTTGCTGTGTTGGTGCTCTCATGTAGGCTAATAGTTGACGTATGTTAATAAGGAATCGTAGCTAGCAATGAGTCATGGCATAAGTAGTAATAAAAGGGGTTGAATGAAGACACTGGGGGCACAATTGCTATTTGAGGACCCTATGTGACATCTAAATCATAGCACCCACGCAAATCATATCTGTTTGAATACTTTATTAATGTGAGTGATATACGAAATGTTTTGGACTTACTGAGCTTTTTGATGTGTCATATTAACTAAATATATTAAAAATGCACTCTCTGGGCCCCTTGGTGGCTTAGGGGCCTTAAGCAACTATTTATACTGCTTATAACTAAAAACAATCCTGGCTACAGTCCCCAGTGTGACTGCCCCTCCTCTACCATCAATAGTTACACCACTGACTACATATACAGGCTGCATATAGGCCACTTTCGAATAGCTGAGCGAAAATCCTTTGATTTGGCCTAAACTGTTAGTCTGCCGATATATTTTATGAAGACTAGAGATGATTAAAAATCAAGGAAAACAGACAGACTATTCGGATGGAGTAGTCTTTGAGATGTGGCTCCCTCTAGTGTCAGTCCATGGCATAACTGCCCACTTACAATCAGCTGTCTATCCCTGCTTGTCGGTTTGATTAATCCTTTGCAGTCCAGTGAAATAATGTCCCTCCAGGGCTGTGGTTATTATGATTGGCCCCATGAGGTTTAAATCTTTGGCGTTTAGCTGCTGGCGTTAAATATTTTTACGATACAAAGCATGTTAAAGCTAGCAAAGTTTTCCCTGAACGTATCACACCATGATGAGTGCGCTACATCAATGACAAAGGTTTTGGATGCTTGTTTCTCAAGTGCTTTTACACTGTATAAGCTGTTAGGCATGTGTTATTTTGGATTAGATACTGATTACAATCCAACAGATTCAAGATTTAGTCTGTCTGAGCTTGACGACTAGGGCACTTCCATAGAAGGCTTGGAGGACACAAAATTTGGCCCATAAGGGTTTTCTTTGGTTACATATCTCATATGATTGCAGAATGTAAGATGATGAACACAACGACAAATGTAGAACTGGTTCCTACTTTCCTGACAGTTAGGAAGAAAGCACTACAAGGAGCGTGGAAAAAAAACCTTGCTACAGACGCTACAGCTTCATGTTCACGAGCCCCACAGAGATGTTTTTGTGTTGGGGTTGGGGGGAGGTGTCGTAGGGGTTCGAAGCACGCACAGGTGTGCATGTGTGACGTCACAACACCTGTGCTGGTCTCCGCGGGCCACCCCTTCGGACAACAGTGCTTAGATTGACGTGACGTCACACGCCTCAAATCACACATCGAGAAGAACAAAAGAACAAAAACAAAGTCACTCTGAGGTGGACTCAGCGTCCAGTCAGTGATGAGGAGAAGGTCCGTGAAACCAACCAATCACATCGAAGGAGAATGAACGTGAAATAGGGGCGCGTGTACGACCAATGGTTTGAGAGTAACACTTCTTTTTTTTTTTGGTTGTTTTTTTCTGTTTTGCAGTATGTCAGACATAAACGAAGTCTTAAATACGCGTCAAAGAAGTCTTTGGTTTGTTTGTTTTTCTTTGGATATTATAAATATCAGTACTGTACAAGTTTTAAGGGCAAAAAAACAAAAAAAACAAAACACGCTGTCCAGAAGGTCTCTGGTTCTTAAGTTTTAAAGCTTTTCCACCGAAGGTTTTAAAG
Organism: Colossoma macropomum; assembly: GCF_904425465.1. Classification (NCBI taxonomy): domain Eukaryota; kingdom Metazoa; phylum Chordata; class Actinopteri; order Characiformes; family Serrasalmidae; genus Colossoma; species Colossoma macropomum. Next base: position 84,790 of record NW_023494798.1, read on the forward strand.
TCAGTCTGCAGCCGGTAACTCCGTCACGCTTTGGTACAAGTGCTGGAGGAGGAGTTGGCGGAGTTGGAGCTGCCGTCATCCAGCCACTTATCGAGGCTCCGCCGGCGCGCGTTCATGAAGAAGTTGCTGACCGTGGCGAGCTCCAGGCCCAGCTGCTGAGAGATAGTGATTTGTAACTCTTTGGACGGGCGCTTGTTCTCTTTGAATATTGCATGTAAAGTCCGTCGCTGGACGTCAGTGAAGACCAGCCGGGGCTTCTTCGACACGCTCCCGCGCTCGCCCTTGCCCTGCTCCTGCTCCTTCCTTTTGCACGCTGAAACAAAAGCCAAACAGAGAGAAAAACGTGTGTTAGATTTCGACCTGATGCATCTTGAGATACTTACAGAACTTGAGATGGTTGCGTGATGAATGACGTCATGGTCGCCTGGAGTTTACAATCAGAAATCTATGCCATATGCAACTATTCGTCATGTGCATTCTCCTCTTACCACAAGGTTCCTTTTACTTTTGGTTCCCTTAAAAGGACAGAGAACCATTTCTTTGAATGAGATTTGGAAGAACCTTTTTTGGGTCAGTTTTCTAGACCGACACTGGCAAAAAGGTGCTTTAACTTGTAATAATAGAGGAACCTTTTTGGTACCCTAAAAAGCCTTTCAGTGAACGACTTCTTAGAGAACCATTGTTGTAAATGAGGTGTGTGAATGGGAAGAACCTTTTTAGGGTCTGTTTGGTCCTACATGGAACCACTTTTGCTTCCCTAAAAGCTCAAAAATTGTTCTTTGGTTCTATGTAGAACTGTTGTGTTTACTAAAGAACCCTTGATGAACCCCCTTTTTAAAAGGGTGTAGAATAAGCCTAAGTCTAGACTCAGAAGAATTTCCAAGGTTGATTCACCACTGGAATGGCAGTTAGTCTGAGGCTAAGCTTGGCTTAATCCATGATCCAGGTTCAACCCAGAAAGTTTAAAGAGCTTCCTCTTTTCCATAAGACATTTACATAATGTTAAGGTTCTTTAAACCTTTAAAAGCCTTTCTTTTTCTGATATAAGAATCTCAAAGAACCCTTTGTGACACATTTTCTTTAAAAAATGTGCTTATATTGCTGGTTCTTGTCTTGGATGTGCAGTTTGAGGTAAAATCTCAGTTGGTGTAGCTCTTCAAAGTTGCACATCTCATTTACAAAAATGCTTCTTTAGAGTCACAGAAGAACCTCTTTTGGTTTCCTAAAGAACCTCCAGAGCAGGGGTGCTCATACATTTTGCCTTGGTGTGCCAAAGAGCAATGTTTGTGGTGGCCTGAGACCTGAGTTTTTAAAAATATATTTTATATTACACCATATTTTCTACATAAGTACAATGTAAAAGGAAAGTAGAAGTCTAATAAGTCCCAGTATACAGTATAAAAATATGTTTTCTCATTGTGTGAGGGGGTGGGGTTAGGGGAACATTCTGGCTGGCCAAATCAAACATGGGCAACCTTTTTAGTAAATCTGTAGGCCTATTTGTTTTCCTTGCAAGAACCTCTAATGTCTATATTTGTGTTAATGAGAATGTGAACCATGAGAACCATTGTTGTTCATTGAGATATGCTTGGCCTGATGTAGTGGTTGACTAGTTGCTAGCAAAACTAGCATAATTTCAACAGCTTCCAAAGTGTGTATTCTTGAAAATAAAGGTGCCAAATAGAAAAAAACACATTTGATTCCCTAAAGCAGAGTAGAAGCTATTTGAATGCATTGAATTAAACTGACTGATTTAGTGTTTTAGTTACGTTCCTCTCTGCTAGCTATGCTAGTTTTGCTAACAACTAGTCACTCGCTACATCAGACTCGACTACACCACTGCTTATAATACCAGCTTTGCCTGGATCAATAACAGTGGTACATTCTCATAGACATACACATAGACATTAGAGGTTCTCAGAGGGGTCCCTAAGAATTACAAAGCCTGTGAATGTCACAGCTTTACAGAACACTAATACAGACTTTCTAAAAAAGTCTCCTTCTCTGCTCATTTTATGACACAAAATGATATAAAACGATTGACTGTGAAGTGACTTTTGGACTAAACTACGATTAAACACATCAAGGAAACAGTATAAAAAATAGTGATGCAATATTCAATATTCCAATTCCCAATTTCATCATGGAGATGGAACAAAAATGGAGCAAGAAAACAGTGAAGTGTACGGAGCAGAGGTGACACAGGTGCAGGATTAGGACTGAGAATTTTAGATGCCCACTTATTGTGAGAAAACTATCCATGCTTCTGAATCTCCAGCCTTACTCGCTGATGATGACATAAAACAAGATCATAAAAGTATTAACAGGGCATAAATGATGGAAAACAAGCAATTAATGAAATTTAAAGCCTATTGGTTCCATCTTACAGGGCCTAAAGAATGATTTATACTGCCTGATGTGCAGTTCTGGATACGGCCACAGGAGGGCAGTCATAGACTGATATGAAGAGGACACAATGTTGTAATGAGTGCAGGAGAAGAAAGAAATCAAGGCTGCAGGTGTGTCTTTAAACCAAACAACACTATGCACATTGGGTATTCTGTGTCTGCTCAGGTACAGTGTTTGTACACCACCTTTTGCAGTGCATTGTGGGACTGTAAGAATGAACTGGTCTCTACTGTGTATTTTTGACCGCTACAAAATGGCAGACCCCCAAAATGACGCACTATATAGAGAATAGGGAATGTTTTTGGACATAAGCTCAGATTCAGGCTTAAACTTAGACTAAGATTCAGAGTTAGACTTAGACTCAGACTTAGACACAGCCAAACTCAAATTCATATTTAGACTAATTTACACAGTCTCAGGTTCAGACTTAGATTCAGACTTAGACTTACACAGAGATTTAGACTTAGACACAGCCACACTCAAATTCAGACTTAGACTTAGACTAACTTACACTCAGTCTAAGGTTCAGACTTAGACTTTGATTCAGGCTTAGACTCAGAAACAGACACACTCAGACTCAGGCTTAAACTTAGACCGACTTACACTCAGTCTCAGATTCAAACCTAGACTTAGACTCAGACATAGACTTGCTCTCAGAGAAATATCAGACTTAGATTCAGACTTAGACATAGTCACACTCAGATTCAGACTTAGAGTTAGACATAGACTTAGATTTGAACTCAGTCTTAGGCATTCCTGTTTTGAAATATTATTTTCTCTAAATGACCACAAACGCTGTTTTACTAATGATGACCTTTAAAATCATATATGACTAAAAATGAATTCCCTATCAGTGATTTAATGGATATTAAATTAATCTGAATTCATTATCTGTGTTAGGAATAAAGTATGAATAAACAAATGAAGAATGAAAAAACAAGCAAACAAATAGAGCTGATTTACACTAAGTTCACACACTGATGTGGGTGTTAGAGGCTCCCCTGTGGAGCTGATCCTCAGGCAGGTCTCTGGTGACTCTGTCGCTCTGAGTGTGGAGATATTTCTCTGAGAGCAGCTCTGATAAAGTGATAAATGAAGTAAATGAAGGTCTGACTGAGACTCAGCTGGCTGAATATTAACACAGAGCAGCTTTATTTCACCAAACACCACCGTCCACCATCACTGATACTGCTCACCTGCTAATCATTTACACAGAGCACTGATAACAGGGCCCAACCTCACATTACAGAGAGAGAGAGAGAGACATTGACACCTTGTCTTGGCTCCAGGCTTTTATTTTATGTGTTCTATTTTAAAATGTAATGTTATGAAGGTTTTTTTAAGGTGTACTGTTGGACCTTAGAGCCACTGCTGTACCTTTAAGGTTGTGTTTACACTGTTTTTACCTTCAGGTACTACAATGTACCTAGGCAGCTTTTTTCACTATCGACAAAACTGTGAAGTAAAACTGACAGATTTAAACTGAAGATTTAATAAAAATATAAAATCACTACAAACTTTGAGTGTTTACATTCATACACATTCATACAACACACACACAAACACACACACACACACACACACACAAACACACACACACACACAAACACACACACAAACACACACACACACACACAAACACACACACAAACACAGACATGCATACATACAGACACTCACCCACATGCACTCACACATTCACATACACACACAAACACGCACACACACACATACACTCATACATACACACTTGCACACATAAATTCACACACACAAACACACACACACTCACAAACATTCACACACATACCTCCCCACACACATACAGACTAAAGCTCAAACACACACGTGCAAAATTTTCCGAGTGATCAAATTAAACAACTAAGGCAAATAAATATATAAATAAATAAATAAATAAATAAATAAATAAGTAAGTAAGTGTAACAGTCTGTGTATTCAGCCCGTTATAACTACAGCGCCAAGATCTGTACACATTTTCATGTTTCATATTCCTGTAAAAATACATGTAAATGAATGTAACATAATTCCGTTACTGATAATTATAAACTGACTCTGTTCGTATGTCGCGAGTCTCCGTGTTGTTTTTTTTTATATAAATGTTAAAATGATATTTATATCATAATGTTTGTGAAACGCGCTCGTGTTTGGGTCACCTGATCCGCTTCGGGTTATTTCTAAAAACACACACATGAATATGATTATGAAGAAGAGCTGCTGGATGAAGAGATTAATCTCCATCACTCAGAGCAGATAAACTGATATTCACACCCGACTGAACACATTTAAAACAACTATAAACGAGAATAAACGAGAAAAGCCGGACACTGACCCTCAGACTGAGCTGAGTGAGGAGTGTGAAACTGTGTGAGACGGACTGAGCTGATCCGCGTGCTGAGCGGGAATCTGAATAATCGATATTTAAGAGCGGATCAATAAAAGCTGCTGCTTTATTCTACACTCTCATTATTAAACACACAAACAATAAAACAGCACCATCTCAACACACACACACACACAAACACACACAAACACACACTTCATCACTGCAGCTGCACTCATTAATATTTACACACAGTTATTATAATAACACATTCACATATTTACTGTTTAGTTATATATCTGTAATGGATATATTTTAATTATACAAAATAATAATAAATAATTATAATAATTAATGTACATATTATATATAATGATGTTCATATAAAGATGAATCATAAATTATTATTATTATTCGATATCGTACATTAATCGATTTATATATTATATATTTATAATATAGATATAAATATAAAACTACACACACACATTGGGAAAAAACACACACACACATATATATATATATATATATATATATATATATATATATATATATAAGAACACAGTTTTAATGTCTTATTATCATAAATCTGTGCTGTATTTCTAGATTGTATTTCTTTTATATGTTATTATATTATTATTTTGAATATTATTGGAGTTTTATTTGAGCATATCTTATACATTTTAACGAAAAACAGGAGTTTCTACAATAACTTCATCCATTTTATTATAACAGCACGTGCGATGAATATACATTAGAGAACTGATCGATATTAATTATGAAACAAACGAAAATAAAAACAACAACGAAAGAAAGAAAGAAAACAAAACATCTCATAACTCTAATACATAAACACGTGCTAGATGCGCCGAGTTCTAGAGCTAAACTGCTGATTAATGGAGGTAAATAAATAAATAAATAAATAAATAAAGTATTTAGGTCATTATAATAAGCGCGAGCGCTCTGTGGACTTTCACCACATAATTACAAGGAAATGGAGATAAAACTCTCTGAGATAATCCGGCCTTAAATATCTAATACAGCTCTCCTCGTTTTAAACAACAAACTATTATTATTATTATTATTATTATTATTATTATTATTATCGCTGCCGTGGTTGTTTTTGATAACTCACTTATTCATTTTACAGTCAGTCTACTTGCTGTGCCCCCCCAATTCTCGCGAGACACATTAAAGGAGCCCCAATTAATTAACTAATTAATTAATGAGCAAAAAGCTCATCCTGAGGTTATAACGCTCTGAAACAAAACCATAAGACTCTAGTCGGAGCATAAAGACACAGCTGCAGCACACACACACACACATACACACACACACACACATACACACACACACACGCGCGCCCCCGCGCGCGCTATCCTTCAATACAACGCAAATAAAGTACTGTTTCAAAGTAAAAATGACAAAAATGCTGCAAATGGTTCAAATTTTCAGCCACTTTTTAAATGTTTTACCAGCTTTTACAGTGACGTTCAGGTCAGTCACGATGTGAACATGTTCCTATCTCACTTCTAGAGCTCCAGACTCACACATTTAAACCACAATATTGGGGGAAAAACCAGACATGAACAACTAAAGTCTGCTCTTTATGGTCCAGGAATCCACTTAAACACCAAAACAAGCAAGCGGTCCAACACAGCTGGTGCCTAAAGGCAAGAAACAGCAACACCTGAACACCCAGATCACCATTTTTAACAATAATGGACATGATTTTCAAGGATAGCCCATAAAAGCCTGCACATATTTCTATAAAGCTCCCATTCTGAGCCATAGGGTGCCTCCCTGGAGCCCAAAAGAGGACAACAGAGCTCAGGGTGAGGACAAAGAGAGGAGTGCTAATAAAGAAAAGCTGCAGAAATCCACACAAAGCATTGACACACACACAACTTCTGCAGCCCTGAAAAAGGAATGCAGGAGCAAGCAGCAAGGAGATGAGGAGCAGATGAAGCAGATGGATAAATGTGAAGGAATAGAAGTAAAAAATAGGGCTCCATTACCTATTGCGGGCTCACCTGCGAGGCGCAGCGCAGACATCCTCTGGAACTCGGGCTCCTGGAGCCACTTCCACATCCTGCGGAAGGTCTCACGGCCTGACTTGAGCTTGCTCCAGGGCTTGGGGTTGCGGAGCAGGTCGGACAGGGTCCCCTGGGATCGGCACAGCACCCTCTGGGCGAAGATGGCCTGCGGGATGCTGTAGCGCTTCAGCTCTGTGGTGATCCTCTGCGCCACTTCTTTGGTGTTGACCTCCTCCACTGGTCCAGGGGTGCCTGGAGCTCCACCAGAGCCCACCTGCGCCCCACCAAGGGGCTCCCGGGTGGACCCAAGGGCGGAGGCGTGTCCTGGGGCACCCAGGTGGGCATGAGGGTGGTGGGGGTGATGATGTGGGTGGTGGTGGTGGTGGAGCCCATTGAGTTGGACCATGCCCGCCGCCGCCACAGCCGCTGATGGGCTGACGTGCTGGTCTCCATGTCTGGCCAGCACGGCAGGATGGTGAGCTGCCTCGAAGCCATTGGGTGCCAGCATCTTGTCGGCGCCTGGGTGGGCATAAGGTGGAGGCGGAAGGCCCTGCTGGGCACTGTGGAGCCCACTGAGCCCGGAACCGGCCAGAGGAGACAAGCTCTGGCCCATGCCAACATCCTTGTGGTACGGCGCATAGAGGTTGTTCATGGAAGCCAAAGCCCGGTCATCCCGCATCAGGGTGAAGCTCCCGCTGACATTGCCTGGGATCCGCTGGTGCGGGTGAGGGGGAGGCGGTGGCGGAGGAGGGTGATGGTGATGGTGGTGGTGGTGGTGGTGATGGTGGTGAGGGAACTTGTCCGAGACGGTGGAGATGGGGGGTAAGGGCTGCAGGGGGGTAAGGGTGGTGTATGTGCTGCTCATGCTCATCCCAGGAGGAGCCTCGCAAGCCATGGTCATGGCAGCGTGAAGGTGGCTGGCCAGCCCTTGCTGCTGCTGCTGCTGAGCTTGATTCTGCTGGCTGTGGTGTTGGTGTGGATGTTGGTGTTGGTGCTGTTGGTGGTGGAAGTCGCCGCCCTCCATGACCAGGGGGCGGCCCCCCCCACGGTGGGTCCGCTCGCCCGGCAGCAGGTCCGGATCATGGCTCAGGTCGCCCATGTTCTCCATCGACAGCTGAGCGTTCATGGCGCGCTGGAGCTTGCGGACGAACCATCTAGTATGTCAACGGTGAGGAGCAAAAGAAAAAAAAAAACAAAAACAAAAACAAAAAAGGGGGGCGTCCACAGAAGAAGAGGATGATGTAGAAGATGATGAAGAAGAAGTCCTCACATGCGGTACAAGTTCTCGTGGTTCTTAGTTGCTGTTGGTATTTTTATTTATTTATTTTTTAATTATTTCTGAGTTCCCTTTATGGAGTAGCCTGTATAATAAAATGTTCAGAGTATATATAGATGCAAAAGAAGGTGTTGATTTTTCCCCTCAGTGTATTCTCCGATCGCTTTGGTCGTAAAAAAAATAGCAAAATAAACAAAAATAAAATAATTTTAAGGCCCCCGTCCGTTCAGCAGCGCGTGATCGGCCGTGCTGTCCGTCCCTGTCCACTCCTCTCCGTCTTTAGCCATGGCTGCTGCTGCTCTCTCCGTTTCTTCTGCCCAACTGCCACAGCTCTGCGGCTCTCCCGCACCGCGCATGCGCACTCCAGACCAGCCTACCCCACCTCCCCGACTATTCCACCCCACCCCCCGCCTCTGACGTCACTTATTAAGGAAGTTACCCCAAACGCTATAAAGCAGAGTATCCACACCAATTACACTGCCATGCGCCCAGTTCATATGTAAACAAGTGTTAATTATAGCAGAGGCTTTTACGTGTTAACACTTCGCCTTAAAGGGCCCATATCCTACATTTTGCTTTCATATTATTATATTTATTTTTGGTTATTTTACTTACTATTGGACGTCCACTTATATGATGTTTTTATGTATATTAAAAAAAAAATCAATAATTTTTACATGACCATTTTCAACCTCTCTGTGTGCCTTGTGGAATTATGTAAATGACCTCACTTCTGATTGGCTCCCTCATATGGAACCTTAGTTATAGCTGCAACCTTCCTTCATGCTGTTTTTAACGCTGATTTATGCAAATGTGCTATGTTCTGATTGGCTGCCCTCATTCAAAAAGCAGTCCAGGCTGAAACACTCCTCATAACTTCAGCCTGAGTGGGCGGATCTACACTGCTGTAGGACCTATAAGGTTTTTGTGACATCACAGAAACTGCGAATTCAGCGTTAACAATAGAAGATTTATATTGTTATATTGTACATCCAGCACATCAGTCTGAAGAACCATTTTACCATTCAGAGAACCATTTAAACATGAAATGGTGCTAGAAACACTATTTAAAAAGACAGTTCTTCAGGGGTTCTTTAGTAAAGAGACTGGTTCTATTTACTATATAGAACCATTTGCATTCTTAAATGGTTCTTTGCATGATGAGCCGATGGAGAATGTGTCGTACATCGTTCTATATAGAACTTTTTTAAAAATGGCTCTACAGCACCAAACAGTGTTCTTCTGTTGTTATGATGTCAGGCTTGAAGAACCATTTCAACATGCAGTGAACCAATTAGGCATGAATTGGTTCTATAAATACTCTTACAAAAGATGGTTTTTCAAGGGTTCCTTAGTAAAGAAAATGGTTTTGTTTACTATGTAGAACCATTTGCATGCTTAAATGGTTCTTTGCATGGCAAAATCGTTCTTCAGATTGATGGAGAATGTGTCATATATGGTTCTATATGAAACCATTTTGAAAATGGTTCTACAGCACCAAAAAGGTTCTTCAAGTGTTACAATGTCAAGCTTGAATAACAATTTCACCATGCACAGAACGAATAAAACATGAAATGGTTCTATAAACACTCTTAAAAAGAAGGTTCTTCAAGGATTCTTTAGTAAAGAGAATGGTTCTATTTACTATGAAGAACCATGCTTAAATGGTTCTTTGCATGGTGAAATAGTTCTTCAGTCTGATGGAGCATTTGTCGTATATGGTTCTATATGAAACTTTTATGAAAATAGTTCTAAAGCACCAAAAAGGGTTCTTCTATTGTTATTATCAACATGCAAAGAACTATTTAAGCATGGAAATGGTTGAATATAGAGCTCATGGTTCTAAATAGAACCATTCCCTTTACTAAAGAACCACATTTTTAAGAGTGTAACATTAACATTAATACAGGAGTAGTTTGAGAGAGCAGCCTATCAGCAGCCCTCACACTAAAGCGAACATGTTCTCCTGTTCTCTCCTCGTTTCATCTCTCCAGCACTCACATGTGCTCTTTAAATGAGATATGGATTAGTGGAGGGCGTTTGCTGCACCGGCTGAAGCGCGAGGCTGCGGGGGCAGATCGTTTTCGCGCGCGGGTAAGTGGGGCAGATGTGCCCATTGTTGGGTTATTAGCTAAGAGTAACGAACCAAGCTTAGCAGGGGAAACCCCGCCCTCGTGCGCCTACCCACCCATCCGCCCCCCTCCAAACAGCACATTAAAGCTGCTCGAGTGAACTTCATTCAGCACTCACTCATGAATGAGCAGAGGAGGACACGCTTCATGAAAAACGCCCGTTTATCAATATCAAAGAATCGCTCTCCTCTGCAAACGACGGCTGATGTTTACATTTACATTACAGACGCGTGTTTTGCGCGCGGTTTTCTGATATCTCTTGTGATACCATTTTCCGGGCCTGATGAGTTTTGATCTGGTGTAGTTTTATAATTTGGATGAAGAAAAAAAGAAGTGTGCATAGAAAAGTTCATAAAAATGTTATTAGAGATGAAAACATGGGCAAGAGATGCTCTTCAAAAAAGAGGTTCTTTAAGGGTTCTTTAATAAAGGCAGAGATTATATACAGTCTTAGCACAAAAATATATTTCATGATACCAAAAGGTCCAATGAACTTAAAAAAGATGGCTCTTCAAGGGTTTTTAGTAAATGCAATGGTTCTATCCAGCACCATGAGTTCTATGTAGAACCCTTTTGGGTTTGAATGGTTCCTTGTAAGCACACCTAAGAAAAGATGGCATACAAGTGATTCTACACTTGTACTTCAGTAAAGAAAAAGGTTCTATATAGAACCATGAACACTCAAAGAACCCTTTGCATGATTAAAGAGTTATAAAAGTATAACTTATAAAGTGTTCTTCAGATTGATGGTGAATGTGCTGAAGATGGTTCTTTATAGAAACTTTTCAAAAATGGTTCTATATAGCACCAAAAGGGTTCTTCTATTGTTGCAAGCTTGACATTACAACAATAGCAGAACACTTTTTGGTGCTATATGAAAGAACAGTTTCACACACACACAGAACCATTTAAGCATGAAATGGTTCTGTATTAACCTCAAAGATCTAAATAGAATGACTAAAAAACCTTTGAAGAACCATTTTTTTAAGTGTGTAGTATTTTGATCTAGTGTCTTTTGTAACTTGAGAAGAAAAAGTGTGCACAGAAAAAACTGTCAAGAGCATGAGGTTCTCTTCAAAAAAGTTCTGCAAAGGTTCTTTAGTAAAGGCAGAGATTGGGTACAATCTTAGCATAAAGAGTTCTCTATAGTACCAGGTCTTATAACTTGTAACAATAATAACAGAACAATAGATGTTTGTCTGCTATGTAGAAAGGTTCTTTAAAGAACCATACAAAACAGGTTTTCCATCATAGAGGAGAACTATTTAACGCATTCAGAAGATTCTTTGAGTGTCCATGGTTCTATAATGCCATTGTCTTTACTGAAGAACCATGAAACAAACATTTGAATGCTGAAATATATGTGTATGTCTGTGATTACTTAAAGGGCCAATATGATGGAAAACTGAGCTTTTGTTCAATTTTTATTTTAATGAAAGTGTGTGATATGATATGCAAACATTGTTTAAGTTTGTTATACATGGAAACTAAGCTGCAAAAAACAGCCTGTTTTAATATCAAGTTTGTGATGTCACAAAAGCTGACTCATTTACATCTATCTGCTTAACCAGCCAGCAGCAGCTTAGCCCCGCCCAATCACTCTGAAGTTATAAGGAGTGTTTCTGCTTTTTGAATGAGGCTCAGTTGAGGATAGCCAATCAGAACAAAGCTCATTTATGTAAATCAGCCCTAAAGGTGCAGTAACAGAAACAGTCAGTTTAATTCTAAGTGATACAAAATTAACATGAAAATTTTTGGTATATAAACCCAGTCATGAGTGAACTTCAGGAAAAAAATAGCACCCAAGTAAAGTGTAGGATACTGACATGTCAAAGAACCTTTGAAAGGTTCTATGTAACACCAAAAAGTCAAACCTTTTAGAATCATTTCAGCTTAGAGTGTACACAAATATTGTGTATATATGCTTTAAAATGCTTCTTTAAGAGTTCTTCAGTAAAAGCATTGGTAGAACCATGAGCACTGAAAGAACCATTTCAATTGTTCTTTGCATGGTTAAGTGGTTCTGCTTCATGGACCTTTAAAACATATATACTCCTTTTTGCTAAGAACATACACTATAAGAAATTGTTCTTCACAGGTTCTTTAGTAAAGGGAACGGTTCTATTTAGAACCACGAGTACTACATAGAACCGTTTACTTAAATGGTTCTTCAGACTGATGGAGAATGTGTTGTATATGGTTCTATGTAGCGCCACCAAGGGTTTGCTATTGTTACAGCACCTTTTTGGTGCGATATAGAACCATATACAACACATACTCCATCAGTCTGAAGAACTGTTTCACCATGCAGAGAACCATTAAAGCACGCAGATGGCTCTATATCAATCTCATGGTTCTGAACAGAATCATTCCCTTTACTAAGGATCTCTTGAAGAACCTCTTGAAGGTTTGAACAACAGCCGGTAGCTAAATGCTTAGCGGTTGCTGTTCATTAGTGGTAATTAGCGAACTTACTGGGGCGGATGGCGCATGCGCGGTGGGCCGGCTGGGTGACAGCTTGGCGCGGTGAGTGTTGGGGCCTCCATCACTTTACCCCCCCACCCCCTTTACTCCGGGACCCCCAACTCTGCCACATGTCAAAGGTGAAGCTTCAAGACTCGTGAAGCCAACAGCTGCTCGCGGGATGGGGGGGCAGATTAACTTTTGGAGAGTTTTTTGTGGTTTGTTAGGGACCTGCTCACATCTGTTAGGGTCAGCAACAATGACCATGGCTTTAACGAGTTAAATAAAGTTAAACTGTCACTAATTATAAGTCAGCGCCGACTGTTTTCTGGAGTGTTTGATTGGCTCAGACTGGCACTGTTGGTTAAAGACGAACGTTCTTGATTGGTGGAACAACAAAACACGTAAACATTGTAGGAAAAAAAAACGAACAAGGCGGAGAACAAAGGAAATGCAGCACTCATATTTATTGAAATCATTCCAGCATTCATTTCCATCATCCAATATCACAAAGCAATAAACAATCCATTGTTTTGTGTACACAGGGAAGGCGGAGGCGGCCCGGATGGACGGATGAGGATGAGTGTGAGGTAAATGTGATATTCAGGCAGGAAATTTCAGAGAGCAGCCGCATCTGCGCGCATTCTCATACTGGTCGATATTTCTCATTCACACTCGAGCCTCCATGACGCGAAAGGGTGTGTGTGTGTGTGTGTGTGTGTGTGTTGGGGCCTGCTCAGGCGGTTCTGATCGAAGCTCCTCTCCTCTCCGAGCTGTTTTAACCTGCAGGCCTAAAAAAGGTAAAAGCTTCAGATCTGTTATTAATGAGGGTGGAATAAGAATATAATTCAAAACATGAAATATTAAATATTAAAAAGCTCAAGACACAGGCCTAAAAGAGTAGTGCATGATAAGGCAAGGCTCCTGTACCTGTATAACAGCCTAGATGCACTTTATTAATTTTTTAAACTGAAATTTACAATTCTTTAAATTTTTGAAAATTTAAGTCTACTATAATACTTCAAATTCTAATGCAGATATTGAAAGAATACAATGTCTAACTAGTTAGTTGTGGCACGTGATTAAATATGGTGGCATTAAATAAATAAATAAATAAATAAATAAATAAATTCTTTCTTTAACTTCTTAAAATTTAATTTTTAATTCTAATACAGCTGCATTTGTGCCCCTCACTAGAGCTTATGATGGTGGCATAAAACATGACTCTACAAATCTATAGTTTTTATTATTTTTCATTTCTTGCCCTGAAATTTGCTTCAAATTTTTGAAAATTTCAGCCTAAATCTGAAATTTCCCCAATCCCATTACATCTAATGCTCCTCTCAAAACAGACATAGTTACAAGCCTTTTTTATATGGGTAGCAGAAGATAAAGAAGATAAGATAGTTTACAGTTTCGTGCAAAAAAAAAAAAATACTGGTATTTTTATTGATGGTTTTGGGCTGGGTTCCAGATTTAAACCCTGCAGAGAACACTGGTCTCACATTACACACAAACTTGCTTGGCAGTGTATTTCATCTGCTGAGTGAAACAATATTGACTCTTCTTTCTGTAAAAGACCGTCTGCAGGTTTAATCCACAAAGCTTCAACATTTAAAGACAATCAAAGGAAAAGCTCTCCCACACTAACTTGCTTAAATTCTTGCCAATTTATTGAGAAGTAATCTGTTGTTAAGACTTTTAAAAACTTACTGTTTAGCCACTTTCTGCGTTAATTTTTTCAAACTCAAAGGCCTGGAAAAGCGTCAGACAAGGCTAATTTTCCAGTATGTCAGCTTAAACTGAACTTTTCCAATTGTATCTATCTAATATATATATATATATATATATATATATATATATATATATATAGTTATTCGATCATTTAAAGCCTGTTCTCCGCTTGTTTCTGTATGAGCTGGAGCAGAGCTGGTCTGAAACTGAATCAGAGGCGACTGAACGCTTCAGACACCAGCAGTTCCGGGGCGATCAATGAGACGGTGACACATTAAAGCATTAAAACCAGACCGCTCTGAATACCTGCGTTTATCTCTCACCAACTCAGGCATTAAGAGCAGAGGAGAACGTGGGAGAACATTGGAGAACACTGACTAGACATACGAGGTTATCCTGGTCAGCTTTTTCACACTGAAAAGTGGAGAACGATGCGTTAAAATAACACCTTCATAAATGACCTGTTCATCGGTGTATTTGTTTGTGTTTTAATACAGCTAACGGAATGAAACGAAAGTAAAATTAAATTACATGTGAAGTTTGATGCTGTGAATAACGAATATTTACACCATGCCAATCTGCTGTTTACACTAAAGTTATTTATGAATTGTTCATATGTGCTGTATGTTCTACAATAAATATCGTACCTCTTAAAAATAGATTTACTCATTGATTTATTCAATATTTTATCGCTGAAAAAAGGCGTTTAAAATGACGGAACATTTTCTGGCGTCAGGAAAAATAGAAATCCTTATTTCCTTTTATCCTACGCGGTCATCTTCCTCCTCCTCCTCCTCCTTCTCATTTCCGAAGACAAGCCTACTGAATAATAGAATTTAATTATATAAATAAAATTATATAAATCACAAATATTTAAAATCAAACCGTAATATTGTCACATTTTCGTTAGCGATTAACAGTGCGCTCAAATATCATCAATATATAATAAGATATTTTATTAGTCAGCTCTTGAGACGGTAGTTAATATGTAGAAAATAATAATTTAAATGTTTAAATGACATTCAGACTTGAAAAATATTAAATTTTAAATTAAAAACCGCATTCTTAAAATTGCGACTGATTTTAGAGGAAAAGAAAAGAGAAGAAAAGGAAAAAACATTCGTGTGTGTGTGTGTGTGTGTGTGTGTGTTGGGGGGGTCTTGGAGAGTGATGTATGCACCAATCGATAGTAGACTACATTATCCTGATCAATGAGTTTAAGCTGAAAGGAGAGTTTAAAGACACAATTCCAGCCACACTTCAGATCGGCTAAGTAGACTAACTTAATAGATCCATTGATCGCTAATTGACGGTTTGTGGAAGTTTGATGATAGTTTTCTTTTAACGTAGTGTAAACGACCCACAAACAAAAACATTCAACACCGTTCAGTATATTCTCATATCAATCAGCAGTGCTCTCAAATAAAGAGTAAAAGTATTAATACGCTGAAAAAAATGGTTACAAAAATGTGCTACATCAAGAAAATTGCTATTGAGCAATTATTGCTTTGATGTAAGGTATTTTATACATATACATATTCATATATATATATATATATATATATATATATATATATGAGATATTTTCCAGTCACTGTACCTGAGTTTGGCCTGTATGTCAAAGAGTTGAATCCAAAATAGCACAGATAAGGCACTGTTTGCTTTTCCCAAAGTCAGTTAATTCAAATTTAGCAACCTTTGCTCAATGCAAATACACACAGACTGACTGAGCCTTCCGGCCTTTAGCATTCCTGTGTTTAAAAGAGCAGATCACACTGCGCTGCGGAGTTCAGGCTCAGCACTGACCAGCCATGACACATCGGGTAAGAAAAAGTTATTCATACAGTTGTGTGTGGTCTGTAATCTGTAAGACTTTTGGAAAATTATAATCTTAAAAAACTGTGAAAATTAGTGTGATCTGGTTTAAATAATCTGACATAATGTTAATGAGTGACACAGCCACAAAGATTTTGATGGATCTAAACTACCTTCAGACTGGTGGGTGAGATCTATAATGAGCCCCTGTTATAGGCCTACAGAGTGGACACTAAAACATGATGTGAGCTATAATGAGCCTGAAGAGCACAGAGCGAAATCCCCATAGCTGAAAGGATTATCCCATACAGTGCTGGATTAGTTCTTACAGGATAGGTTTCCTGGTCAGGGATTAAGCCTGGTCCTGGACTGCTGTTGGATTTCTTTTCTTATGGAGGGATTCCATTCAGAAGTCTGTGCAGGACTAGGCTAAATCCTGTCTGGGAAAGTGACCCATAGTGTTAATGGATAAGGCCTAGTATTGGAATAAATTGCAGTTACTTGCTTAAATTGCTTAGGTTTAATCTGGGCCTGTGAAACTGGTCCACAGTTTCTGTATCAATCCACACAGATAAACTAAGCATTACATTCATTCAGCACTGTAACAGGTCACTCCACACTGGGGATTTTTGGTATTCAAGGCCAAATAACATAACAGTGGAAGGTAAAACAAACCCATCACCTTCAGCAGCTGGACACAGATGAAACACTGTAAGAGGAAGTTCCGTATGTGTTGGATGTTAACACTGAACTCAACACTGTAAGTGTTGGCGCTGATTTTGCTGTGTATCTACTCAGCCTGCAAAACTGACCGAGCCATTAACACGTATCAGGAAAAGATCTACACAGATATGAGGCCTGTGCTGAGGAGCTTTACAGTTATGGTTGAGGTTTAAGTGATCAAAGCGAAGAAGAAAATAATAACCTCTCCTGGTGAACATAATGCACCACAGATGATGTTTCAGCCAGAGAACATGATACCACATCAGCCCAGCTCAGTGCTCAGATATAACATGTATGAATAAGTTATGTAATATAGCATATATGGAATATATTGTGTGTGAAAGTAACAATTTGGCACATAAATATTGTATATTAAACATCATTAAGAAATACATTTACACAGTTAAGTGCTATATGAATAAGCTATTTACTTATATAGTAATCTAGTAAATAAAAAATATAGCATTATTATAGGGTAACAAAGTATATATGGTGTATGAGTGCTAACAAAGATTAAGGAATATACAGAAAAAAGTACATTGTTAATAATATAAAACTAAATCGTAATAATGCAGTAAAATATGTGATGACATAGTAATAATGCATTAATATGCATGCAGTAATAATGCAGCGCAATAGAAATAAAGCATATCGATACGCCATATAGTGATATAGTAATATAACCTGTGTAATTAAATAGTAATGTAGCTTATGAGTGCATTAAATGTTCATGTATAACATATGAATTAGGCATATAGTGTTATAGTAATAGCTTATAAATAAGGTAAATGCTGATAAGTCATATATAAGTAAGGCATATAATGTGATATATAGCACATGAATAAGCTATTACTTAAATAGTGATATAGCATATGAATACGCTGTCATGGCATAGTAGTGTAGTGATGTAATTATCTAGTAATAATACAACATATATTACGAACATAAAGAAAGTAACAGCGCATGAATAAGGCATATACTGATACAGTCATAAAGCATGTGAATAAGCTAAATACTGATATATAACATGAACAAGGCATGTAGTGATCTAGTAATATGGCAGAAAAGTAGGTAAATATTGATAGAGTAAAGTAGCATGTAAGTATGGTACATAATGAGTGATATTGCAAAGTAGCCATAAAACATAAGAAAGCATACAGTGATTTAGTACTATTGCATATGAAGAAGGTATATAGTGATAGCATATAAATGAACAATTTGAGTATAAATATTGATACAGTAATATAGCATGTACATTTTCCACATACTGTTATAGCGGTATAGTAATAAAGTAATAAAGTGAAATAGTGATAAACCACATGAAGAAAAGACAGAGCGATATTTGAGTATTTCATATGAAGAATGTATATGTTGACATAGTAATATATCATATAAATTGAGAATTTGAATATACTTATTAATATGGTAATATGGTATATAAATATGGTATACAATGCTGAAATATGGTAAAATAATGATATAGTGATAAAGGCATACAGTGATATAGTACTGTTGCATAGGAAGCTGGTATATAATCACAATAATAAATGGAGGATTTGAATGTAAATATTAATATAGTAATATGTCATGTAAATATGGCATTTAAAGATAGTAATGTAGTAAAATAGTGATAAAACATGAAGAAGACAGTGATATAGTACTGATGCGCATTATTACTAATGTGGTAATATGTCATATAATAAGAGTTTTAACATGAATACTGATATAGTTATATAGCATATGTGTACGGTTTATACTGATGTAGTTTTGTGTCTGTGCTGTCTGAGTGCTGCCTGTGCTCTCGTGGTTCTGTAGCTGCCTCCCCCCACACTCCCTTCAGACCCCCAGACACCCCCACCCCACCCCTCCCTGAGTTTTAAACCTGTCTGCACGTCTCCAGGTCTCTGCAGGGCGCCACATGTCACCGCATCCGTCCAGCGAAAGTACAGCTCGCTCCAGGTCTCTTTCAGCTCCGCGAGCAGCGCGCGCGCCCTATCCTCATAATAACCAGCGCGCGTGCAAAAAAAAGGGAAAAAAAGCAGCCCAGCTCGCAGCTGCGGTCATTACACCGCTTTACAAAGCGATCAGATTCCCTTGATTTTCCTTTTCTCTTTTTTTTGGCCACGCGCTCCATCTCTTGGTGGCCCTGCTCTCCGCTCCTCCTCGCGCTTCTCCTCCTGTGTTTTCTGGTCGCTCCTCGCGCTCCTCCTGAAGCGTCTCTGGCGCCGTTTCCCGGCCGTGTGTGCTCGGCAGCCCTCCGCGCGCTGGAGTGGATCAGCATGCAAATTGGGCTCCACTTTCAATCGAAACCTTCGATCCGCGCGAGCCGGGGCTGAGCGCAGCGCTCGGCAGGACACTGAGCTGAAAAAAAAACAGCCCAAAGAATACATATGCATGTTAAAAACACAGCATTAGCCTGAACGGCGCAGATCAGTCTCACGGTAAACTGCACCATGCATGGAATTATGGGACTTACATTTATTTGTTCATGTTTATTTAGACTACAACCCGCATTAAAAAGCATGAAACATGCGCTCGAGTCAATAAAGATGATATTCATTACTGATAGAGGCTACGATCCTTTGTGGTGCATATATATAAATGCAAAATCAAAAAGCACCAAAACATTATATAATTAAAAAACACATTCATAAACCATATAAGGCAATAAAGCATACATTATACATGAATTCTGACAAAGATTAAGGTATATAAAAAAAACACACTAATAAAGTGTTAATAACGTAACATAACTGAAACAGTACTGGTAATACATTTCAGCGAGATATGTAATGACAGTAATAATGCATGTCATTACAAATTTAATGGCATAATAATATAGTGACATTATGATCATAGTGCCATAGTAATAAAGGCATATATATATATAAGGGACATAGTGATATAGTAATATGACATTTGTAATGACATAGTAATACAGCTTATGAGTGAAGTAAATACTGATATATAACACATGAATACGGCATATAGTGCTATGATAATAGCTCATGAATAAGGCAAACACTGATATATCACGTGAATAAGGCATATACAGTGATATCGTAACCTAGAATATAAATAAAGTAATTTAGCATGTGATTAAATATTGTTTATAGTGCTATAGTAATAAAGCATATGGATTAGGCATATACAGTGCTATAGTAATATAACATTTGTAATTATGCAGTGATATAGTTTCTGAGAGGGGTAAATACTATACGTCTATAACACATAAATACGGCACATACAGTGATATAGTAATGTAGATGAACAGGTTAATACTGAAATATCAAATATTAATAAGGCATATACTGTGAAATAGTAATCTAGAATTTCTAGAAAAGGCAATAAAATCATTTACACACAAATAGTCACTTAAAACACGAAATGGCATTTTTACGATACATATAAGAGCAGTTTTATTATTTAGGGGGATTTTTTTATTTATTCTCTATTTATTAAATTATTATTGGATTGGGTATCAAAATAGTATTTAGTACAACTACAAATAGAACTTCTATTTTTTTTCTTAATGATGATATGATTATATTTTAGTTCTCTCTGAAGGATAAAATCATATTTTATGAGTCTATAACTCAGTTTGGGCCAAAAATTCTTTTAGTTTTCCTTGATCTCCCTTCTTAAACTCAGTCTGATGTAAATAACACCACTGTACTGCGTGGATATTTACCTCACTCCTAATATTTACGTATTCATTTTACGTTTTAACGTTCAATATGAAATCGATACGTATGTGGATATGAGAGTGAGGAGTGAGCGTGTGGACATTAATGGGTTAAAATGGATTTAACAAGAAGGAGTAGCCGCTGAAAATCACCTCTACGCAGCAAAGAGGCCACATCGTGATCAGATATTTTATTGATCTTTTCTTTTTCAGAGGAAAAGCGTTAAAATTCAGAGAGAGAGGAAAAACACAGAGGGAGGAGTTTTACAGGAAAACAACCTCCCAGCAGCGATAAAAGGTAAATAAATTTCACTCCTGATGACTCCATACATGTTTAATCCGTGAGCGCGAGAGAGAAGCAGTCCGTGTTGTGTAGCAGCAGCGCGTGCTGTTCTCAAGCTCTGTTTCTGGTTCTGAAACCGCAGAACACGGAGGACACGCGGGCCTGATGGACTCTTACAGGCTGATGGTTCAGCATGAATAATGAATGAGGAGATGGTGGTGGTGGTTGGGGGGGGTGGGGAGGGCTCTACAGCGCTGAACTACCGGCCTAAAGAGCCTCATCGGCGGCCTGATGGAAGCGATATACAGCCTAACTCTGCACACAAGATGGTTCTTCAAGGGTTCTTTGGTAAAGGGAATGGTTCTACTCAAAATAATAATAAAACATTTAAATTGTGAAATGGTTCATCAGATTGATGGAGAATGTGTTGTATTTGGTTCTATATAGCACCAAAAAGGGTTCTGCTATTGTTATAGTGTCAAGCTTGTAACAATAGAACCCATTTTGGTGTTACATAGGACCATTTTCAAAAAGGTTCTATATAGAACCATAAACAACAAATTCTCCAACAACATGAAGAACCATTTCACCATGCAAAGAAATATTCAAGCATGCAAATAGTTCTTTGAGTGGTCTTGGTTCTATATAGAACCATTGTCATTAACAAAGAACCGTTGAAGAACTTCATTTTAAAAGTGTAGAACCATTTGTATGCTTAAATGGTTCTTTGCATGATGAAATGGTTTTTTAGACTGATGGAGAATGTGTTGTGTATGGTTCTATATAGCACCACAAAAGGTTCTGCTGTTGTTACAATGTCAAGGTTGTAACAGTAGAAGAACCCTCAAAAAGCTTCTATATAGAACCATGAAAAACAAATTCTCCAACAAGCTGAAGAACCATTTCACCATACAAAGAAATATTCAAGCATGTAAATAGTTCTTTGAGTGGTCTTGGTTCTATATAGAACCATTCTCACTACTAAAGACCCCTTGAAGAGCCATCATTTTAAGAGTATAGAACCATTTGTATCCTTAAATTGTTCTTTGCATGGTAAAACATTTTTTCAGACTGATGGAGAATGTGTTATGTATGGTTCTACATAGCACCAAAAAAACATCTGCTATTGTTACATATTAGAAGAAACTCTTTTGGTGCTATATAGATCCATTTTCATTCTCCAGCAATCTGGCATCAATCTTCAAGCATGCAAATGGTTTGTTGAATGTTCATAATTCTACATAGAACCACTCTTGAGAAAACATATTTTATGTAGCACCTTTTTGAAAACGGTTGTGCATAGCACCAAAAATGTTTTTGCTGTTGTTATGATGCCAAGCTTGTACTTATACTTTCACCATTTCACCATACAAAGAACTATTTAAGCCTGCAATGGTTATGTATTGAATACATGGTTCCAAATAGAAAACCTTTGAGGAACCTTTTTAAAGAGTGTATAATTGGGGTGGGGGTGTAGAGGGGGGAATTAAAGTTTAATGTGCTCAATAATGTCTGTTCTCTCTGAATTTTGCTCTCTGGCAAGCAAAAAGCTGCATAACTGAGCTGCAGTGGCTTCTGCTGCTTGTCTGTGAGGGTAAATATGGCTGATGCTAGCTATCAGAAGAGCCATTGTACTGGAGTGTTGACTGAGCTGTGTTTCTGGTTAAATCATTAGCACTGTATCTAAGTGGCAGGCAAACACTACTGCAGCATTTACAGAGTAAAAGTTTTACAATCACAAATCAGTAAAGGTGAAATTCTTACCAATGTTAGAATTCTTTAGATTCTCAACAATAAAACAAGCCAAAGCAAATGGGCTGATATTTTTAGTACAAAATGACTTTAATTTCTCACAATTTGAATAAAATAGAAGCTTTTGAAGGAGCGAAGATGATGATGATGACAGAACTTACAAAACAACACAAATAATTAGTATGTACAGAAAAAATTCAATCTGTTTGATGTATGATATAAACAGAGTGATTCAGAATGGTTTAGTGTGAAATGATTCATTGTACGTACTCACAGTGGTGCTAATAGGGGTCACACAAAATATAGCCACTTTATTCAATTTTACTTTAAAAAGCTATTTTATTTAGTAATGAATCTGATAATGTACGACAGTACTGCATGTTCCTCTCCACCATTAATGGATTATGTAACATGGTTTTATGTAAAAATATGTTTTAGGCTCAAATCTTATGTCCTAACCAACATCAGAGACATCAGGCAGTGTATTCATAACCATTTTAATGTAACAGCTTTCTGTGAGGGAGCTTTGAGAGGTGGATGTCTGGTTCCTTTCACCACCACTGTGAACAGTTCTGACCTTCTGAAGCATTTCATATCAAACCACTCTGATAAACATCTTTACCACTTAATTATTCAGGAATTTTGAAAAATTAGTGGAATTTCCCTTTGATTGAATTATTCTACACATTTTTATTCCATCAAATAGAGTCAGTATACACAGACTGTACTACCTCAGTATAAAATACAGCCTATTTAACACACATGTTCAGTTTTCTGAATGTAGAAATCAGTTAAATTCAATATTTTCCTAAACTGCACTCTATTGAACCTGAAACATGCAGCAGGGCATCTGTGTAAAAGCTGAAAGCAGCAGCCTGTTCAGATCCACACTGAGTGTCTGCGCCTTTCTGTCTTTGTGCTCACACCGAGGGGGTATTTTCTTCTGTAGGAGTCGCAGCACTAATCAATAACCTAGTGCAGTGTTGCAGCCATGCAGAAGCAGCATGTGCGTCGCTTCAGGGAGGCTGCAGCCCAAGCACAGCTCGCTGTATTATGTTGGGACCAAATATGAACAAATGGGCTCCATGAAATTCTGAAGAATTGCCTCTATAGAGCTTTCGCCCCAAAGAGAGGTGAAAATAAATGCTGATTTGGAATGAATTAAAGCCAAATTCATAACAAAGCATCTCTAATAATCTCAATTTACTCAATTTGGAACAAACCCTGTCAACCACAAGCTGGAAAGCACTGCAGCATCTCCATCTCTCTAACCTGAACTCTGTTCTAAACATGGACACACCCTGATATAAATATATTTTCATTTCAGAATTGTAAGACTTCCATGTCCAGGTATTTGTCTGCTGTTGCACTCTATTTAATACCCAAATACAGCATAATAAAACCTTACAGTACTGTGCAGAAATCAGAGACCGCATTTTAACACATTTGATTTCTATCAAAAAGGCCATTAAGTAAAATTCATTCAATTTTCAGCATCAGAAAAAAGCAGAAAACACAAATAACATCATCTTGTTTTGTGTTCAGTGTGTCACGCTTAAGCTTCATCACAGCTTCCATTCTTTTCAGGAGACCCACTTTCAGTTCCTCAAAGAATCTGCAGACACACCTCCAAAGTTCAGTCTTAGAAGTTGGTTGATGATTTTCTGAAGTAATCAAACACATTCAGTGGTGTTGAGGTCTGGACTCTGGGGTGGTCAGTCCATCGTTCAGCTTCTTTGTTTGATGTGTCCGTCTCCTTTTCTCAGTGAGGTTCTTCTTGACAGCTACACATCCTTTCAGACCCACAGCGCTGAGTCGTCTTCTCACAGTGGAAGGATGGACAGAAACACCTGTGGATGTTTTCAGATCTGAAGCAGCTTGATTTTCTCCTCTCTCTCAGAGATGAAAGCTTTAAGTGCTGTTTATCTGATGAGGGCAGTTTTGGTGTCTATCAGGTCTTCCAGGTGGTTGTTAGGAGTCACATTTTCTCTGTAGCCTTTGATAATGTTTTGGGCTCCAGTTTTGGAAACTCCTATTTTTTTCACTTATATATTTTTTTTGACTTCATGTAACAGGACTATCTTATATCCCATGTGCTCCAGAGTGCATTGTGGTGATACATTAGCCAGAAGAGTGCTAACAGGCTACAGGCTACTACTTCTCTGTTAGCTTATGCTAGCTATGCCTTGCATAAATGGGAGAAAAAAATGATCATTCTGTTGCAGACTGAGAGGAACAAAATTGATTCTCGGTCCGAAATTGGATTCTGGCTATAGTGGCTCTAACATGTATGGCTGTAAATGGCTGGACAGAGCATCCATTTTAGGTCATAGTGGTCAAAGCTTGACACTTGAGAAAGACTGTACCTTTCCTGCAATTGGGCGTGGTTTCATTGCCTTTAGTGAACATGCCTCCAGCACTTCAGAGCAGAGAATACTGCTTATTTTTCACAATTTTCTCCTTTTTTATTATACAGCAAATATTTTATCATTTAAATTCGGCTGTGTGGTTAATTACACATTTTTCTGTGGTGTAACAAACTCAGAGCACATATTTATCACTACTTTACCTGGACCCCTGTTCAAGGTTAGAGAAGGGTATAATAAAACTTTGCTGGTGAGCCCTGGCCTTTTAAGGGGTTAAGTATCTGTAGATCATCCATAGGAGACCATCACAAAAAAGTGTGACCAAGTTTTGAGGATGCATTGTCTAAAAAGATTTGGGTGACTGGGTGACTACTAGTGGATTTTCACCATGTTACCCTCATAGCTCCAGTGCTAAATTAAAGAAGCAAAATTTGGACACCAAACATGTCTTGGCTGATTGACTACATTTAGGGTAAGTGAAAAACTGTGCACATCACATTTTCCTCCTGACCATTCCATTAAAGCCAGAAATGTGGAGGTGAGGAAGTAGAGCTAAAGCGGGGGGAGATGAATCTGTTTACTTGCTAAAGCAGCCTGCCGTCCAAAATGTTTAGCGCAGCAGGTCCTTCTATTAACTCCAACAGGGGTCATTACATAAGCAAATTACTACAAGTGTAAATACATCAAGCCAAGTTTTGCTGAGTACACAGATATATGGCTAATATGACCTAACTTCTATAAAACTGTAGTCATATCTACAATAGCTTAGCCAGCTACAACACATAAATCTCTCAGAAAAACACACTGTTGATTATCTATCATCATCATGCAGCCAATAAAAAGGCTAAGCACACCTCGTAGTGACGAGCTAGAGAAAGTGGCCCATCCATTTCCCGTCCCGGGGGGCACAGACGGCCATCCCAGCGGTGCTTCGTCTTCCTGCCTGAGCTTCCTCCTCTTTACACAGTCTGCTAACTGCCCCGGGACAGAGAGGTTGCCTCCTGATTCTGGAATCAAGTTCTAGAACTGTTGTACTCTTAAAAAGATGTTTTTTCAAGATACTTTAGTAAAGATATTGTTTTTATTTAGAACCATGAATATTTGTTGTTTTTTGTTCAAAAACAAAAATGTTTGCATGCTTAAAGAGTTCTTTGCAAATCGCTCTTCAGATTGATAGAGAATGTGCTGTATATGGTTCTATATAGCACCTTTTTGAAGAGTTCTATATAGTACCAAAAAAGATTCTTCTATAGTTACAAACTTGACATCATAACCATAGTAGAACCCTTGTTGGTGCTATATAGAACTCTTTTCAAAAAGATGCTATATAGAACCATATACAGCACATTCTCTATTAATCTGAAGAACCATTTCATGATGCAAAGAACCCTTTGATCATGCAAAAGGTCTTAGTTCTCTATATAAACATTTTCTTTACTAAAGCACCCCTGAAGAACCAACCATTCTCCATCAATTTGAAGAATGATTTCACCATGCAAAGGACCATTTAAGCTTGAAATTACCATTGTCTCTTAGCATTTCCAGCCCTTGGCCTGGATTCACAAAAGCATCTTCAGGTGTAAAACAAAAAAAACTTAAAAATATGATTAAAAAATACAATTATTTAAAAATGTTTGGAACATTTCATTACACACATGCTTTCATTTCAAGGCTACCTACATAGGGACTTCATAACACATGCATAAGTATTGAATAATGTATTAAAAATCAATACTTAGGCATTTATGAACATGTCAGTATTTGCAATTTGACATATACTGTTTTATGAAGTTTGCATTGACATATAGGCCCTTAATCTAAAGAGAAGTATTTGTTCAATTTATAACCCTGTTATAAAACTTTATTGCCAAGTTTAGAGAGATGTATAAGGCAGAGGCCTGGTTAAGAACACTGTATCGGTTCTATTAAACTAAAATGTAAACAGAATTTCCAATGTTGCCTTAGTTTGAGTGCATGCTTTTTTTCAAATATGTCTTCCATTACTTTGGAATGAGGCTCATAACAGTGTAATAATTTAACCAAATGTCCCATCATTTTAGACTGAGGGCCATTAAATCAATTATTCACTTCATACAATATCATCTTGCAGAAACTGACATAAGATGTTTATAAATATTAAATATTCTTATTTAACCTGTTATTAAATGCTAATGCATGTGTTATGAAGTCTCTATAAAGGTAGCCTCTGAATAAAATATTAATATATATTCTTATGAATGTTTCTGGGTTAAGATCTATCATAAGCTTTATTCTTTGGAAAGTTCTCATGAATCTGGCCTGTTGCCCATGTTTCAGAGTATTCAGCTCAGTAACAGCTTGTAAATGAATTAATTGATTAATTGAACATGTTGGAAAGTGTATTGGAAGCAGGGAAATGTTAGGATTAGCTTATTAGCATGATATCACTGGCTTAAACTTACACTAAACCTTGGCTTGAAGTGAGCTGTGAAAGTTTTGGAGGCTGGATTAAACATGCTTAACCCCTGAAGCTGACCTTAACCTCAGTTTACCCTTCAGAGCATCCGCCCTTAATCACAGCCTTCAAACCCTCAGCTACCAACACCGGCCTTGAAACCAGATCAGATCAACATTCTTCACTGCTCTTTTTTGGCTGTTATGGGCATTGTTGACTCCTGCTGAGCAACATATGTATGAAGGAACATCAGAGTGAAAAGTACGGTTAATTTTTTAAAGCACTGTTAATACTGGTTCTCATTTGAACTGGCTGTGTCACTTATACAGTGATGGGAAACACAATTTACTGCAAAATGCACCTATAAACCAGAGCAGTGGGACGGTCCATATTCTCTCTGTGTTAGAGTGACAAGCCCTTATCAGTGATACATAGCCGTGTGACCAAGGTTGTGACCTCTACAGCACCACAGAAGGGGCATGGACAGGCCACTTTCGTCTATATAGCTCCCAGCAATAGACTGAACATTATGAATTGGTGCTACTATGTAAACACTACCACTTACACTCCAGCAACACAGAAGGCTACAGTGAAGCTGAACCAAAGGCCTTACACCGTACACTCTCAGAACTAAATGTGTGAAACTGTCACTGGGGCAGTACCTCTTTTGTCACTGGGATGGTTCCCTCAGGAGTACATCTCAGTGCCTTCAGTAACTGTACCATAATCCATTAAAATTATATAACCCCATTTCCAAAAAAGTTGGGATGCTGTGCAAAATGTAAATAAAAACAAAATGCAATGATGTGCAAATCATTTAAACCCTATATTTAATTGAAAATAGTTCAAAGACAACATATCAAATGTTGAAACTGAGAAATTTTATTGTTTTTTGAAAAAATATTTGCGCATTTTGAATTTAATGCCAACAACACATTCTGAAAACATTGGGACGGGGGCAACAAAAGGCTGGTAAAGTTGTGTAATGCTAAAAAAAACACCTGGTGGTTGATTGGCAACAGGATAATAACATGATAGTGCAACAATTCAAGAATAATGTTTCACAACATAAAATAACAAAGAAAGCTTTTCATCATCTATGCTACATAATATGATTAAAAGATTCAGAGAATCTGGAGAAATCTCTGTATGCAAGCGACAAGGCCAAAAAACAGTATTTGCTGGTCGTGATCTTTGGGCCCTCAGGCAGCACTGCATTAAAAACAGACATGATTCTGTAGCGGAAATCACTGCATGGACTCAGGAACACTTCAGAAGACCATGGTCTGTTTAAACAGTTTGTTGCTGCATCCACAAATACAAGTTAAAACTCTAAAACATTCTAAAGGTCTAAAGTCTAAAACACTATAAAACTCTAAAAGAAGAAATCACATATAAACAGGATTGAGAAATGCTGCCACCTTCTCTGGGCCTGAGCTCATTTAAAATGGACTGATGGGAAGTGGAAAAGTGTCCTGTGGTCCAACGAATCAACATTTGAAATTCTATTTGGAAATCATGGACACTGTGTCCTCTGGGCTAAAGACAACTCAGCTTGTTATCAGTGCACAGTTCAAAAGCCAGTATTCATGATGGTATAGGGGACATTAGTGCACATGGCATGGGTGATGTTCACATCTGTGAAGGCACCATTAATGCTGAATGATATATACATGTTTTGGCAATATATGCTGCCATTCAGACAGTTTCAACATTTGATATGTTGTCTTTGTAGTATTTTCCTTTAAGAAATGGTTTACATAATTTGCATATCATTGCATTCTATTTTTATTTACATTCTGCACAGCGTCCCAACATTTTTGGAAATGGGGTTGTATTTTTTAAGTTGTACTAACTCCACACATGCTGTCTTATCTCCAGGCATTTTATTTTATTGTTCTGTTTGAAAACTTTAGGTTATGAAATGGTACAAATATGTACTTTTCATCTGGAAAAAACTTATTTAAGGTGCACAATTGGACCTTAAAACCACTGTTGTACCTTCGAGGGAATGTTTACATTGTTTGTACCTTGATGAACGGAAAATGTACCTGCACAGAACCTTTATTTCTAACAGTGTATTATTGAGCTCTGAGATTGTCCTGGGTCAGCTGTTGTTTTGGATAAATCTGATAGGGACTTTAACTCTTTAAGGTCAATGAAACAAGTTTCTACTTACATTTAATTCACTCTTTAATTCTATGATGTCTCAATGCATGTATTTTGATATATACAGAACTGTGCAAATGTTTTAGGCACCAGAGAAAACTAATTTATTTTTATGTCATGTAACCATTTCCAAAACTCTCCTTGAGGAAGATCAGTACTAATGACTAATAAATTGTTTTGGCCGAACATACATACATACATACATCATCTAAACCGCTTATCCTTCTGGGTCACGGTGGGGTGCTGGAGCATATCCCAACTGTCATTGGGCGGAAGGCAGGATACACCCTGGACAGGTTGCCAGTCCATCGCAGGGCAGACAGACATACATATACAATCACACACACACTCACTCCTAGGGGCAATTCAGCACGTCCGATTGGCCTGACTGCATGTTTTTGGACTGTGGGAGGAAACCGGAGTACCCGGAGGAAACCCACACAGACACGGGGAGAACAGGCAAACTCCACACAGAAAGGACCCCGGTCGCCCGGCCGGGAATCGAACCCAGGCCCTTTGCCTTTTTGAAATCAGGTGTGCTGATTGACGATGGAGTTTAATAAATCCATGTGATGGCTGGCGGTGTCCAGGAAAAAACTGGAAACAAACTTTATACTTCAAACTAGCTAAAAATCAACTTAAAATATTTAAATTAAACTAAAATTGCACCATTTGAATGTATTTAGTTTCATATGCACTAATTGTATATGAAGTTTTTACAAGTGAAAATGTATTTATCACCAACATAAGTGGTTTTAAACAATGAGCTTAGGTGCCCTTTTCACTGTACTGTACATAAAAATTTGATCTAACGTTAAAAATACACATGAATAGGAATATACTTCATACTGTTATCATTACTCTGACAAAGTGTTTCTGTATCGATGTGAGCTGCATTCTGAATACAACGCTCAAAAACTATTACAGTGCATCCAACAATAAAGGCAGCATGGAGCTTCTTTTATTCAGTGATAGGGAAACACAGGAGCTCATGGTCAGCTCCACCTCCACACGCTCATCCCTTTTACTGACCAACATGGACATGCATGCTCACCAACTACTCTGGAGACTCCACTATAGTCTTCATGGAACAGTGTGGAGGGATGGTCACTCAGATAGAGTCTCAGTCAGAGAGGACAGGCTCAGTCATACAGCAGACGTGATCAGAGATGATTAGCAGTAAGAGATGAAGCCGCCGGCTCTGAGTTGATACGGAGAGCGAAGAGAGTCCTTCTGCTGATTTAGGGACGCTCAGAGAGAACCGCATGGTAAATGGGTTCTCATTACAGCATAACGGCTCAAATCTGCCGCACACTGCAGACCATCTGCTGGACGCTGTGCTCACGTACAAGTCTAAACTGCTTCATTCAACTTAAACTACATCAGAAGGAGAGAGAGAGAGAGAGAGAGAGAGAGAGAGAGAGAGAGAGAGAGAGAAAGAGAGTAAAATGAGATAGTAAGAAAGGGAGGAGAGAGAACAAGAGAAAGGGAAAGAAAAAAGGAAGTGAAAGACAGAAAAAAACAGAAAGAGAGAAAGAAAGGGGAAGAAAGGAAGAGACATAGTAGCAGCAAAAGAGATGAAAAGAGAGAGAGAAAGAAAGAAAGTAAAGGAGAGTGGGAAGGAGAAAGAGAAAGTAAAACAAAGAGAAAGAGCAGGAAAAGAGAGAAAGAGTTAAAGAAAGAGAAAGACAAAGACAGAGAGAGGAAAAGATCAACAAAGTGTGTGAGCAAGAGAGAGAAAGAAGGAGAAAAAGAGAGAGGGAGAAAGACAGAGAAGGAAACAAAGATGGAGAAAAGATTGGTGAAATTGGTGAAAAGAAGGGAGATGGAAAGAAAAGGAAAAATAAGGAAACAGAGCTAAAGAAAGGGAATGACAAGAAGGAGCAAAAGAGTCACATTGAGAGATAAAAAGAAGGAGCAAAAGAGTCACATTGAGAGACAGAAAGAGGTAAAGATAAAGGGAGAGACAAGGAGATGGAAAGAGAGAGTAGGTGAGACAAAAAGCAGACAAGGAAAGAGAAAATATGAAAGACTGAAATAGAGAAAGAGGAGATGAAGAAAGCAAAAGAGAGCAAATAAATGAAAGAGACAAAAAGTGGGTGATGGAGAAAAAAGAGGGAGAACAAAACAGAAGGCTAAAGAGAGAAAGCAAAAAATGAAAAGAAAAGGAGGGAAAGGGAAGGAAAGAGAACAGGGGATGGAAAGATAGAGAGAATGCACAAGAGGGAAAACAGAAAGAAAGAGGGAAAGAGTGAACAAGAGGGAAAGAGAAAGAGTGAAAGAGTGAACATAAGAGAGATAAGGAGAAAGACAGAGAGAAAAATAGAGAAGGAAAAAAGAGAGCAAAGGAGAGAAAGTGAAGGAAATGGGCAAAGAAAGAAAAGGAAATGGAGAAAAAAGAAAAAAGAAAGACACAAAGCTAAAGAGAGAGAAAGACAAAGATGAAAAGAAGGGGCAAAAGAGTAAAAGTGAGAGACAGAAAGAGAAAAAGGAAAGGTGAGAGGGAGTTAAAGAGAGGAAGAACTAGAGGGAAAGAGAAAGGGAGACAGATGGAAAGATAGAGAGAGTAAGCAAGAGATAAAAGAGAAAGAAAGAGAGAAAGAGAGGAGGAGAAAACGTGAAAGAGTGAAAAAGAGAGGAGATAAAGAGGAAGAGAAAGGGTAAAAGAGAAACAGAGAGAGAGAGAGAGAGAGAGAGAGAGAGAGAGAGAGAGAGAGAGGGAAAAGAAAAAGAGAAAGACAGAGAGGTGAAGAATGAAAGAGAGAGACAAAGAGAGCAATTAAAAGAAAGAGAAAGAAGGCAGTGGAGAGAAAGCAAGGGAGGAAGAACAAAACAGAGAGCTAAAGAGAGAAAGGAAAAAGATAAAAAAAGAGTGAACAAGTGAATGTGAGAGAGAGACATACAGAGAGAAAGAAAATAACAGAGAAGGATGAAGAAAGAATGAAATAATTCAGTTAAAAGACAGATAAATAAGGGAGATGAAAAGAAAAGAAAGGAACAGAAGAGACAATGAGAGAGACGAAAGAGTGAGAGACAGAAAGAGAGTGAAAAAAAGGTAAAGAGAGAAAGAAACAAGTAAAAGATAGAGTAAGCGAGAAAGAGAAAGGAGAAAGAGAGACAAAGCGTGCACCAAAAAGAAAGGGAAAATGCAAAGGAGTGGAAAAAGAGACAGGAGATACAGAGGAAGAGAAAGTGCAAGAGAGAGTAAGAGAGAGAAAGAGAAAAAGAAAAAGAGAGAAAGACATAGAGGTAAAGACTGAAAGGGAGAGCCAAACAGAGCAATTAAAAGAAAGAGGGTGATGTAGAGAAAAAGAGACAAAGACAGAAACAGAAAGAAAAGGAGGGGAAGGGAAATAAAGAGAACAGGAGATGGAAACAATAGAGAGAATGCACAGGAGAGGAAAAAGAAAGAAATAGGGAAAGAGTGAAAGAGAGAACATTAGAGAGTTAAGGAGATAAAGACAGAGAGAACTGAGAAGGAAAGACTGAAAGAAAGAAACTGAAAGAAATAGATTAAAGAGGGAGATGGAGAGAAAAAGAAAGAAACAGAAGAGACAGAAAGAGCGAGGGAGCGAGGGAGGGAGAGAGGTAAAGAGTAAAAGTGAAGCAGAGAGAGAGAGAGATGGAAAGGTAGAGCGTATGAAAGTGTCTGTGTGTGTGTGTGTGTGAGAGAGAGAGAGAGAGAGAGAGAGAGTATTAAATAAAGGTAGAGTGGAGTAGAGTGAGGTTGGAGTCTGTAGGCGTGACAGATAAAGAAAGAGAGAAAACAGAGTGAAAGAGCGCTGCTGAAAAGAAGTGCTGCACTAAAATGACCTGATTTGAATCTGTTTATCATTTTCACATTAATAAAATATGTAACATCAACTCTGTTATTACCAGAAATGAGTGACACATTTAAACCATCATTTCAGTGCATCCCTGTTTTCACTGCGGGGGCCAGAATGGAGAAAAAGAGAGAGAGCAGAAAGGAGGGGTGAGGGGCAGGACAGCATCTTCAAAATGGAAATGGACAGCTGGTCATCCTGCTGCCTGATGACCTCTGGGGTCAATGTCATTGACCAGCGTGAGGACACGCGCACGCACACACACGCTGACCAATGCCACAGTGAGCGTATGACCAGATGTGGGGTCAAGCTCAAATCTCACCGTCAGTTGTCGGCTGAAAAGCACGGTCATTTTATTTTAACTCTTTCAGCTCCAGTTTTGGTGTTTACGTCTTTAAAAATCCTTTCTTACACCTGCTTTAATTATTCGTGACTTGTGGCTAAACACACGTTTGGGTTTATTAGTCGAAGAGGAGATTTTTTTTTTACTTCGAAGCAAAAAAAGAAGTGCAAATCTTTAACTAACAATGTAATAAATTATATAATAATATTCAAAGAATTTTCTACGTCATTTTTAATAAACAGTTAAAAGCAAGCTGCATTTTTGCCATTAAAACAAATGGAAAAAGTCAGAAAGGTTAAATCAAACCTACTGATGCAGAATTATAAGAGCGTACATTATGTAAAACAGAATTTTTTTTTAATGAAAGAGTTTGATGCAGGATATAAAGATTGTTGAAGTTTCAAAACAGACCATTCACTCTCCCATCCATACAGTCCATACAGTCCATATCGTCCATACAGTCCATATCGTCCATACAGTCCATATATGGAAACTAAGGTGTAAAAACAGTTTTGAATACATTGTTTTTGTGATGTCACAACACATTTACATATGTCTACCTATTCAGCCTACAGCAGTTTAGCCTGCCCATTCATGCTAAATAGTCATGAGCATTTCAGCTCAGACTGTTTTTTTTAATGAATCACAATGCAGGGAAGCCTATCAGAACAGAGCGCATTTACATATCAGTCTTAAACAGACTGGGATGAGGAGAGGATGGAAAATGGTCTTGTAAAAATGAAGAATGACTGGTAGGATCTTTTGTGGACCCTAAAATGCAAGAACATTTTGACATAGGCCCTTTAAATATAAACATAATTCATTACATAACCAAGGGGTGTCAAACTGAATGAGTAAAAGGGCCATTTCAGTAAATCTCAAAAAAGTTTTTATTGCATCTTTAATTGATGTTGTGCTATGACCTCAACTGGCTATTGTTTATTCAAAATATGCAAAAACAACAGCAGTAAAATATCGGCACTTGTAGTAGACCTTGAAATATTACATGAGTACCTGAAATAATCAAAATGTAGATGTCCCCAGGAGCTCAGTCTTTTAAACCTACCTATCTGCTTAAACTAGACATCTGACATTCTTTCTTCACTGTGAGTTCATTAATGCTTGGGCTCAGTTTCTAAGCTGCTGGGTTGATGTTAAGTGTTTATATTGGCTGAACTGCAGTTAGTGTGTTTGGTGATATGTCTGGTTTGGAATTGTGTAGGGTTGAGGTGTAGCCACTGTCCCATAGATTGTAAAGGTAGAAGAGTCAGAACGCATATTACGTTGCAGTGCATGCTGGGGACTGTAGTGCAGCGCATTGTGAAACAAGCTAATACTAACAGAAAATTAAAGCACTTCTGCAGGCCAGATAGGATTGTGTCGCAGACCTGATCTGACCCGCAGGCCTTGTGTTTGACATATGGGACATAACTGATTACTTAAATATTGTCTCTGTCAGAAATGTGTCTCCAAAATAATAACTTTACAGGAGAATAACAAAAACGTTCTTAACTTGTAAATCAATGTAACAAGATTTAATATTAAAGCCTTTCTATTAGTCTGTTCATCATGAAATTTTGATACAAAGTTTTTAAATTATGCAAAATCCAAAAAACAAAAAATGGAAAACATTTGCGTGACAGTGATGATATACACTAATATGAATAATTAAGTAATGTAAAGGGAACATATAGCATTCTCCGGTGGTTAACTAAATACATTAGCAGGAGGTGAACTGTAATTACAATCAGATAGAATTACATCTGAGTCTGCCTCCTCACACTTACAAACAATCAGTCAACACTGTATGTGTGTGTGTGTGTGTGTGTGTGTGTTTGCTGCTGGCCTTGAGGGGGTTTATGTGTGTGTTATTGCTCTGTTATGATGCTGCTGAGAGGAGCAGAGGTTTAATCAGAGAGAGAGAGAGAGAGAGAGAGAGAGAGAGAGACAGAGACAGAAATGAAAACACACCTGCAGCCTGTACAGTGATCATTTAACATTGCTGTCCCTCGTAATCCTCAACATCTTTTTAACTAACCTGAGTGATCACCGTTTCGATGGGCCACCAATTGATTGATTAACTAATCTGGAAATAGTGGCATCCATGCTGTTGATCAATATGATTCTTCCCCCTGCTTTAAACCACAGAAATCAATTAGGGTGGTCAGTAGATTGTGGGATATATGGGGAAAAGTGGACACCCCTGACCAGGAGTGTAGCACCAAACTTAGAGCTTCAGGCACAGTGATGTGCCCACCTCACACCCCACTTCCAAAGAAAATAAACAAAAGGAAAAAAAAGTAGTATATTTGTTATGGTGTATTTCTTAAAGAGGTTGGAAATGTGCCTTGAATCATCAGTCTTGCTGTGGTTCAATAAGGATTAGACTTAAAGTTACATCAAGAATTAGATTTTAAATACGCTGTATTGGTTACAGCAGTATTAAAAAATACAAAGCCAGAGAAAAGTTACACCAACAGTTTCACTGTGCTTCACCAACCACATCTACTCAAGCATCACACAAACACATTTATCGTTGTGTTCTCTTCATTATTTAATCTTGTCCCACTTTCTGAGTGCTCTGGAAATAGTATAATTTTGGGCAGTACCTTTTTGAAACTCTGTAATTGTACTGAATGTAGTCCAGCAGCAGCAATGACCACCTTAACATTGCAGTGCTGTTGATGTGTCTGGCTGAACCCAACATGGTATCTTTGAAGTTATGTATGTACATCAACGTTACTACAACATATTTACTGTTTGGCACTTTAGGCTCACCTGTCTTCAGAAAGAAATGGGTCAAATGTTGTTTGCCATTTATTGTTTTCTCTCTCTCCGCTCCTTTTGTGTCTGACTTCCTGAGTTTGGTATCATTTTAACCAGGTCAGAATTGGTGGACAGCCACAACCACTTTTGCTTTTGAGGGTTGGGGGATCAAAGAAACAACAGTAGATAAGCAGAATTTATCATAAAAGATGTAATCTTGTAATGTTTATTTCCATAATAACAAGGAGATATTAGGCCTAATTAATGACGCCTTTAGAGGGCAGTAGTGCGTAATGTTTGTTTATTTGATGTTTGTTAATAACACATTTAGAGAGCAGTAGTGAGTAATGTCTGTTTATTTGATGTTAGGTAATGTGTAGGGATGCATTTTATGTCTTTACAGCAGTACCTAACACTGTCTGCGCTACATGTCTTAATAGTATTATACAGTACCGTGCAGTTTATCTCTACAATACTTTATAACACTATATCAATCAATAATATGCAGTAATGCGTAGTATTGGTCACAGTCACAATGTTTAAAGCTGTAGACCATGTTCAGCTCTTCTCCTCTTGTCTCCCTCTCTCTCTCTTCCCTGCCTTCATTCCTCTCCTTTCCTTTCCTCTGCGTTCCTCTTCTCATTTCACCTCTCCTGTCCTCTCCGCTCTCAAGCAGAACAAAAGCTCCTCACAGCCTTTCGGAAAACAAGGCTTAACCCACATTTACCCCGTTTACTTTGAATCAAAGCTGTTAAGCAGCAGTAATGATCTTTCAGTGTGTGACGGCCTCTTTAACGGCGGCTGATGAAACCCCCGAGGCCTTTTGTTTTGTACCGAACGAAGAGAGAAAAAAATAATTCACAGCTAAATAATCAGGCAGGCCCAATCGATAGAGGGAGAGGACAGCGGGGTTCACGTGATGCGTATGTGAGTATGTGTTAGTCTCCCATTTTGTTTGTTTTTTATGAATTTTCAGGAGAAACGTCTTGATTATATAATAAAAACAGCATAAACAGGGCAAACCTACTGGACCGACAACATGCTCCTGACCTTTAGTGCTTTTTACAAAAGGCTTCATTTCTTAGCTGATAGCAAAAATGTTTCTTTCTCGCTCCTGAAGTTAAGATTAGATTTAGCAGTAGAATATTATTTTTACAGTGAAATACTTACTTATATATAAAATACATATGGGACATATTATTATATAGGACATATTGCATATTGTTACAAAGAGATGCTTACACATCATATATATGTATCTATGGCACATACACATTATTAATATATGTAAGTAATACATATGGGGTACTTATAAACAACTAAAAGCTTGTCAGAGCTAATAATGGATAGCAACGCTACAAAAAAGAAGAG
Organism: Colossoma macropomum; assembly: GCF_904425465.1. Taxonomy (NCBI): domain Eukaryota; kingdom Metazoa; phylum Chordata; class Actinopteri; order Characiformes; family Serrasalmidae; genus Colossoma; species Colossoma macropomum. The sequence continues at coordinate 122,712 of NW_023494798.1, forward strand.
GCTGGGCTTGGAATTGTCAGTTATTGAAAAGAAGGAGAGGCAACTGTAGATTGGCAATATAAGACATTGATCTGCCCCTTAAGCCATTACAAGCAAAGAAACAACCATGAGAATAGAAAATATGACAAAGATTAAATAATTGTTAAAGATTAAATAACAGTTTTCATATATATATATATATATATATATATATGCTTTATAGTATGCTATGTGCTCTCAAACGTTATCTCAATTGAATGCAGAAAGCATGAAAACTGTAAGATGTGCTGTAAGACATCTTAATTCTAGGTAATATATCTGTAAACATATAAAGGAAAATATTTATAATTTTCAGTTTATTATAATAACATAAAATTATTTCTAGACTGTTTTTACTGATATAAGATGATATTATTACATGGAATTATTATTGTTGTTGTTCATTTTTAATGTTGCCATACTGTGTTATTACTGTTACTGCTGTTATTATCATGATTTATACATGATACAATTATGCCAGAGATTTTCATACTCAATATGATCATATGATCAGGTTTATTTCATCTCCAGAATATTCTGTAACTGATTTTATCTTGAGGCCCAGCTTATAAAATCCCCCACATGAGCTCCAGCAGCTTTCTGCACTGAATTCAATTGAGTAGAACGTCTTCTTATCAATATTTAAATCATGTAGGTATCAAAATCGATCAGGTCCGCTCTCTGCTGAAAGGCTCTGGAGGTTGCCAGATTGCGTCCCTGTGTAATTCATATCCCGGGCAATATGCCGAGCTAATTTTTATTGAATTGTTGTTGTAATTTGAATACTCCGGGCCAGGGGGTTGGGGGGTCTTGGCCCAGCAATAAAGAGCAGCTCAACTGGCAATCAGAGATTTGGCAGCAAGGTGGGGTTTTGTTTTGATTGTTTGTTTTTGAGGCAGTAGTCAGGGGTATCCCAGGTGATTTTCATAAACAATGGACATCCAATAAGGTGATTAAACTAAAGGTTTGGCCTAAAATCTAATTTCTAAATATTTGTTTTATATATATATATATATCCTTATCAGTATGATCTGAAGACAGTTACTACAGTTATACAGCTGCAATGAGGTATTTGGCTTCTTAGCAGTAATGCTACATGATTTCCTCAGCAGCTAACGCTCAAACAGCTCACCTGCAAAAATCCACCACATAGCAGTTGTTGTTTTTCAGCAGCTACTCTCACCTTCAAGATGCATCATCAGAAGTGAGTTTTCCTAGAATTTAAACTGCAACTTCTTCAAGGCTTCTTTAGTAAATGGAATAGTTCTATTTAGAACTATAAGAGTTTTATATAGAACTATCTTATGTGGTTCTATTCATGGTTAAATCGTTCTTCAGATTGATGGATGGTGTGTTGTAAATGGTTCTTTGTGGCACTAAAAGCATTCTCCTATTGTAATAAGTTTGACATTGTAACATTAGAAAAACCCTTTTGGTGCTATATAGAACCATTTTCAAAAAGGTTCTGTACAGAACCATATGCAACACATTCTCAATCAATCTGAAGAACCATTTCACCATGCAAAGAGCCATTTATCCTTGAATGAAATAGTTGTTGTTAGAAGCGTTGGCTGTACTAAAGAACCCCTGAAGAACTATTTTAAGTGTGTTCCTTATCATTAGATCATTTCATAAAATAGCTGAATAAGAACCTTAAAAAATGAAGAGCAAAACAAAGTAGAGCTATTTTACTGGAACATTATGATGCTAACTTGGAATACTTTATTAGAGAAAGTGATTCCTTCTTCAGAATAGCTGCTGCTGCTATTTTTATCTTTCACTTTTCTCTATTTTTATTGATAACAGTATGTCATACAGTGTCAGAAACCTTATTAGCAAGAGGTTTGAAGCATTTGTGTCATTTAAGCATGCAGTTAGCATGAGCATGGGTTGGCATGGGCTAAGCTTCCATTGCTTGTTAGCTACATTAGCCTCATGGCTCCAGTGGAAAACTGAAGAAGGAAACCTAACACACCAAACACGCCTTGGCTGATTGACTACATCTTGGATAGGTGTAAATATTATGTTAACTGCAATTTTCAGCCAGCGCTTCAGTGCTGATGAGCATGTGGAATGTTCTTGTAGATGTTCAGCAAATGACTCTGATTGTTCACATGCTAATCTGCATATGAGCTAATGGATCAAGAGTGAAAACGGTCACTTTTTCATTTTAGTTCAACAGAAAAGAAAGAACAGGCTCATCCTCTTCCAGCCAAATGCCCCATCTGGTAAGGTTTCCACGGCTCGAAGGAAGGAAATCAATAGCAATAATTTCTAAGGTCTCTGCGCGACACACACACACACACACTGTCACAGACGTGCGGAGCTCCATTTTCTTTTCCTTTGTTCACTTTTCTGTCCATGTTTGTGATTTATAGCATCCAAACACTGACCATACCATAAGAAGAAGCACAGTTATGGCTATGACAATGACGCTACTCCACACAGTTATTAGTGTTACTCTTTTTTTGCTTCTGATATGCACTCTGAATGTTATGTCTCCTTAGATTTACTGTAAACAGTACAGGCCATCACCTGCTCAGTGACCCTGGGGTGAGCATCTAGGTCAATATCTGAATGTAAAACTGTGTTAATTTCAGCTAACAAACATCTTAAACATGTTCCAGAGACATTGTCACGGTGAGGATAGCATCTGCCAATTAGTTTACTTTATTCTAAGTCATTAAAAATGATCTATGTTTATTAACATAGCCGGAAGGAAACTGGATTTTAAAAAAAAAAATAAACACAACACATAACTGCTTGTCTTGCATTGTAACTATTATAAATCTGTGTGTAGAGCGACTGTTAAAGATTATGGATTGAGATTGTGATTTAATAGTGCGACACATAACTCTGCTTGGTACTGCAGTTTATGAATGCAATACTGAACTTGACATTTCCACTGTCAATTGCTGTGCTTGCTAGGTTAGTAGTTAGTACACTAGGCACTAGCAAAGCTCACCATTTTAACAAACATTAAATAAACAAACATTACCCATTACTGACCTCTAAAAGCATCATTAACAAACATCAAGTAAACAAACATTACTCACTACTGCCCTCTAAAGGCGTCATTAACCAACATCAGATAAACAAACATCACTCACCGCCGCCCTCTAAAGGTGTTATTAACAAACATCAGATAAACAAACATCACTCACCGCCACCCTCTAAAGGTGTTATTAACAAACATCAGATAAACAAACATCACTCACCGCCGCCCTCTAAAGGTGTTATTAACAGACATCAAATAAACAGACGTCACTCACTACTGCCCTCTAAAGGTGTTATTAACATACATCAGATAAACAAACATCACTCACCACCACCCTATAAAGGTGTTATTAACAAACATCAAATAAACAAGTGTTATTCAACAATGCCCTCTAGTTTCAACCCAACAGATGAAAACGCCCCCAATTCACATTCTGTTTGTTGTTACATAAAAATATGTGTGAAAGGTAACTACTGTAAAAAATAATTGTACTCAGGTGTTTAAGCAATAATTGAGATGAAATCTCAGAGTACATGGCATATTATTCATTTTGGTGTTTTATAGTATATGCAGATGATAAGCACCAGAATTTATATGAGAGTTTTATTTATTCATTTATTTTTAAATCTAAATCATATATATATATATTTATTTAATCCTTCTTTGTTTGTAATGGCTGATGGGGTGGATCAATGTCTTACCATATAATAGTGTATGCCCCTGGCCACAGCAGACAGAGAGAGATACAGAGAGAGAGAGAGAGAGAGAGAGAGAGAGAGAGGGAGAGAGAGAGGGAGAGAGAGCGTTTCTCACGTTGTGTATCTAACAGGAATGAGGAGAAGCTGCTGCTTTGTGTGTGTTATCAGAAGCTCAGGGACGGTGGGATCCATATCTCACCATGCAAACACATAGCGCCGGGGGGGTCCAGGGGTCCACAGTGAATGTGTGCGCAAGTGTGTGTTTTGTGTGTTGGGAAGGGGGGGTTAGTTGGGTTGTTTGACCTCCAGGCCAGTTGAACCCTCATTTTCCACGCTAGGGCATTTCCCATGAGGCCTTGCTGGACAGCTCATCCAATCAGGCCCAATCAGCAGGAGATAGAGCTGTCCAGCTGCTCGCTGGGCCACAGACTGTGTGTGTGTGGACGTGTTAAATGACCACAAGGCGCAAATATTCCAGAGGGCAGGAATTTAAGTGATCTTTGGATGCCAGCGTGATGAGAAAACATCACCGTCTAGATGGAAATTTGTCCTCCAACGATTGCTTGGTGTATGACCACTCCAATACATTCAATCAGCAGCTACTTAATACATCACACAAAATCCAAACAAGGCCGTCGTTGGTCAGCAGCTGTTGGAAAGTGAAGCAACAGATTTTACATCTTGCATTAACATGTGCAAAGACACACAGAAAAGGAAATAGCAACTAGTATAAAGTCACTGTGTTGAAAGTGCACTAAAAAAACTGCAGTTAGACTGCTAACTAGGTTAGCCAGATAGCTAGCATTAAAATAATTGACACTGGTCATATAGTACTAAAGCTGTCAGATCAGAAATCAAGGCCTTGATTAGCAGTTCTGATGTTAAAGGTGTTATTTAGTATTTGGACAAGAACAACTGATTTAGTTCAATATGCTTTGTTAATGACTTATGGTTCAAATGTATGAATGCTGATATACTAATTACATATAGCTAAAGGCTTTTGCTGCATTCACCTAGAGCTAGCCTGGAATTTCCCACCTCTGACAAGGAAAAATGAAAAGAAAATGCCTCCTCAACTGGGAATTCCTAGTGTGAATCTAAGCTCCAACTTCCCCCTTAAGTCAAGCACAGTGAAGCAAATTAAGCTGAGAAACATAAACATCACCAAGCTATGTTGGCTAGCAAAGTTACCCAGATAGCTAGCATGTATAGGTCTATGGGCTTGATAAGGTTGACACCCTGCTGACTGTATGCATTGCAAAAAATGGTATCTTGTCAAGTAAAATTACCTTAAATTTAGTCCATAAATCTAATATTTCTCCTGTTGAGATTGTTGTAATCTGTAATCTTTATTTAAGATTATTTACAGTATTCTAGACATTTTTTTACTTGTTCTAAGTAATTTTATTAAGTAAATTTATCTCAGTATATTGGCAGATTATTTTGCTCATTTTAAGAAATGTGCTTGAATTCAGCAAAATTATCTGCCTGTAAAATGAAATAATTTTACTTGATAAATTAACCTAAAACAAATAAATAATGTCTAGAGATAATGTTATAATAGGTGCAGACCCATCTGAAAATGGGAAATATTAGATATATTGACTGGATTTAAGATCATTTCACTTTACAAGAGACTTTTTTGCAGTGTGCCACTGCTGGTCCACCCTTGGACCCCCCAGATTACTGTCCGGTGTACACAATCTGAAAAGTTTTTAATCTGCTCAAGCAGATTTTAAATGTGCATAAATGTGCATGTTGTACGATAAGCTAAGACAGCTATTACAAACAACTAAAATAAATGACTACACCTAATATAAAGTTTTTTTTTAAGTTTTTACTGTTGATGACCTTGTGCAAAATTAAAATTATTCACTAAACTAATCTACAAATGATAATGAAAGAAAGAAATGAAGGAAATATAAGTAAGTTGGACTGTGAGTGGAAAATGGGTGGCATTTTGTCTACTTAGCCATCAATAGTCCACCCGTAAAACGCTGAGCAAAAAGCCAGTTGGCCACCAGCTTTGCTGTCAACAGTGGCCCTTTGTCCTCTTACTATCTGGGTAGCATTTACACACTTTGCTATGCTGTTAGATTAACATGCATATAAAACCACATAATCTGACCAAATAGGTAATTGATTTCTGATCTAACAAATTTTAGCCCCACTACCAAAGTTAGCTGTTAATAACCTTAAAACAAGCTAGCTAACCGAGCTAACTTACAGTGGTTTAAGTGCAAATAGCTTCATCTTTGTGGATGTAACCTCCAATCCAGTGTCATGATGTCCTTTGAGGTATCCTTGCAGACATATTTGCCTATTTTTCAAAGCGTTTAAAAGGTGGAAGGTGGCATGCATTGAAATTTTGCTCCACGTTGCTACAGCTGCTAAATCATTAATTAGCCTCTTCACATATGTAAGAAAGAGGTTGTTCTTAAAATGAAAAGCAGTTATGTTGCATCAAAGTTTTTGTCATCACTGATAACAGCATCTTCCAAATGAATAAACGTAAATGTAAATGCAACAACACATCTACTGAGCTTCAATGTGGTGAAAAAGCAGGATCCAGAAGTATGCAAACAGATCTGTATTTGTTTGGCCTTCACTAATACACAAAACGCACTCATCCACTCATCTCCAGGCCCTCAGCTCTGCCTCAAAGGCAGTGAACCCATGCGATCGGTAAATTCTTTCAAAGAGCCGCTAATGATAAAACCAAACTGGGCCTTAAAGCCGTGAAGAGGGCACTTGTGAGGCGCCGTCTTCATCACAGCTGTCTAAGGGCCATTAGCTCTCAGGAACGCTCTCTCTCTCTCTTTCCCCAATGCCGCCTTTCAACTTTCTCACCCTCTCCGAGCGCTTCTTCCACTCTCATCATTCTCCCTCTCTTCCTTTTCAAAAAAAATGTTTCTTCTCAGCTCTCTCTCTCTGTCTCCAAAACTCTTTCAAGTCTCTCTCGCTCTCTAACACTCTTTCAACACTCTCTCACTCTCTTTCTCTCTCCAAATGCTTCTTTGGGCTTTTAAGCTTCCCCGTCTTCAGCTTTCTCTGAGGTACTCGGGAGTCAATGCCCTAAAAGTGGAAGAAAAGATGAGCGGCCGAGATTCCATTCATCCTCAACCCCATTTAGCCGTAGCGTCCTAGCATCTAAAGGGCTCTCCAGTCCAAGACGTGGGCTTCGGCTCGAGCCTCCAGCATTAAGACTCCGTCTCCGGCTGTTATTAAAGGAGGAAGACTCGGATGGAGAGATGAGAGGGAAATGGACTTTTATGTGTCTGGGTTGCTCTTTTGTTCCAGATGAGAAAGTTGCGGCACTAATGGCTAAAGGGTTTTAAAGATGTTGTGGATAAATAAGGCAGATCGAGGGTTCTTGAGAGTTTGATGCGTGGGATTCACAAGAGTTGTGGAGAAAGTTACTCATATGCAGAACACAGTGGCGAGATTAAAGGAATAGTCTGGCAAAAAAAAAGAATGCAGAATTAATGCAGTTTTCTCATCTGTAGTCAATCAGGCATGTTTAGTTGTTCAGTTTTGCTCTGGAGCTATGAGGCTAATGAAGCTAGCAAGTAATAGATGCTGATATCCTGCCCGCTGAGATTTTACCAAAGAAATGGACCGAAGTACAGACAAAATGAGTCGTTTGAGGCAAATGCACGATGATTCAGGTATGCATTATGTGCAGTCCTAATTGGTGGGGGGGTACAGGCTTGCATTGCTAGCCTACATTAGCCTTTAGCTGCAGTGCTAAACCTAGAGAACAAACTTCTAATAGCAGACATGTTTTGGATGGTCAACTATGGGGTAGTGACCAAACAGTGGAAGTGAAAGATAGGTGTTTCCAACAAAGAGGCCAGTAACTGGACAAACAGTGTATGGGGTTCCTATGAAAGTGGCCAGCGTGTACTACAAGACAGTTGTTTCTGATAAAATTGCCAGTGAGTGGAAGTACAAGGTAAGTGTTTCTAATAAAGAGGCCAGTGTGTGGAAGTACAAGGTGTTTCTAATAAAGTGGCCAGTGACTGGAAGTAGAAGGTAGGTGTTTCTAATAAAGTGGCCAGTAAGTGGAAGTACAAGGTAGGGGTTTCTATTAAAGTGGCCAGTGAATGGAAGTAGAAGGTTGGTGTTTCTAATAAAGTGGCCAGTAAGTGGAAGCACAAGGTAGGAGTTTTTAATAAAGTGGCCAGCGAGTGGAGGTATAAGGTAGGTGTTTCTAATAAGTGCCCAGTTTAGATGCCTGATTCAGCTGATGGGAAAGAAAGGCAGTGAGTGCTTCACATTGAGAATGAATATGAATGTACAGTAGCAACACCAGACCGGAGTTATCCATCAAAGCCTCACATCTAATTCAGTATTCAGATTATTCTGGAAATCAAACATAAGAGATGCTTAAAAAGGGGTTGAGGATTTAAGAAATCTTTTAAAAAAAAACCTTCTGCAAACCTTCAGCTTCTTTCAAGCGCTATCTAATCCCATGAGAAAATTTTACAGCACTATGATCACGATTTAAGAAAAAGATCCTTTGAGAATCTCCTGCTCTCTTGAGGTTTAAATGAAAAAGAAAGTTTAAGTTTCTACACACTTGCAGCCAAATATTAGGAATGTAGTGTCTATAATTTGCAACACTGCAATAAAATCCCAAAGCTTAAACACATTTCTTTCTGTAAGCTCATTTAAAAGGGGAACTCCTCCAAGTTTTCTAAATTTCTGCATAATTAAACATTTAAGATGTAAACAGAGTCGTTCAGAGCGGTTTGGTGTGAAACATTCTGTTCTAGAGAAACTTACTGAGTCAGAATTGTCCACAGTGGTGGTGATAGGAACCAGACGTCCACGTCTAAAAGCTCTAAAAGAGTTATTACATGAAATGGCTATGAATTCACTGCCTGATGCCTGAGACACTGTTTTATGATAGCTTTGACAGTGTTTTGGCCAAAAGTGTATAATTTTAATTCAGTCAAGGTGGAGGGTTACGTGCTGGGTGTTGGTAAAATAGTCCCTAAAGTAGTACTGGTTTTTTTTCTGAATGACTTTGTTTATATCTTAATCATTGAATTATACAGAAATTGCAAAAACAAGAGGAGTCATATTATAATAGAATTCAGCAGAAATTACTATAATGTATCTAAATCATAGATAAAAAATATTACTGGAAGCTTCTATGCAGGTGTGGTAAGTCCGTGTAAAAACACACAGCGGCGTTTAAATTGAGTAAAAAACATTTTTCCGAGGACAGAATGATGTATCTATTTGGATGAAGCTCTCTCTCTCTCTCTCTCCCCCTCTTTCCCTCTCTCTCCCTTATTACATCAGAGATATATATTGGGGCTTTGCTTATTGATCAGAAATGGCCTTGGCAAATAAAATTTCAAAAAAACTTAAAAGCTAATGCACAAAAAGCTTAAAAATCAATTTTTATCCCACTAAAGCCATCCCATATTGCGAGAAAACAGACAAAATCAAAGGTAATATATACGTTTTCCTGCGGAATCTTTACTTTTTTCCTCCCCTGTAACTGAGTTCAGAAGAACATCAAACACGTGCTTTTTGGCAGCGGCACAATCAGACTTAGTCTGAAGTTTAGGAAGATTAGATTTATTCTGATGGAGCCATTAGGCGGAGGTCTAGGGGGGCTGCGGGACGTCATATCCAAAAGCAATTAGAGTCAAATGAACACATCGCCGGGTGATGTCATCCGGAAAAAAAAGTCTGCCGGAAAAAAGAAAAGTATTTTAGAGTCCAGGCCTTTAAACAAAAAAAGGAAGAATTTTAGAGAAGTTTAGTTCAGAGAGTGCTTCACACCTGCCAGAGGAGGTGAAAAACCCCTCATCGGCCCCCGCAGACACCAGCCTCTCTGCGTACACACATTACTGAGAGCAGGTGGGGAGTCTTGAGGGGATTTTGGCTGGTGATCTGGTGCCCACGCCTCGATGAGCAGGGTGGACGGGCTCGTGAGTGAGAGAAAGGTGTGGACAGTGGTGGCTGACACTAAATACCCATGATGCCCTGCCACGGCTGCTCTCTGACACATCCTGTCAAAATGTTTTAAAATAAAATTTGTCTGCCAAAACATTTATAGTTCATTTTATATGAGCATTTTTCAACCTTTATCGTCCCTTAGAATGTTTACTGTACCGTTAAGACTGACTATATGTAAATGTATGCAAATGAGCTCTGTTATAATTGGCCACCCTCCATTGTGCCTCATTCTAGACCAAGTCCAGGCAGAAGCATTTCTTACAAATTCAGCCTGAATGGGCAGAGCTAACTGCTGCAGAGTGGATTGGTGGATATAATTGAATGTGTTTTTGTGACATCATAAAAACAGTGAGCTGTTTTAGCAGCTTACTTTCCATGTATGGACTATATGGACTGGACAGTGACCCATACAGTTTAAAAACAGTGTTTATGCACTAATTTGAATTCTTTAATTTCCAAATAAGTGATATTTAACGACTTATTAAATTCTTATTTTCCTTTTAAAATATTATTTTTAAAGTATTTTGGGAACACAATATAGTGTAATGTTATAAAATACATTTTTAAAACCTTGATTTGAAACATTCGTACCTTATATATGTTTATTTACATATGTACATATTTGTCTTTTTGGTCCTCAGCCCACCAGTACAAACTCAGCTTTTTAATAAAAAATTAAAAATGAAATGTTAAAGGGCCCAAATCCCACATTCCCCACTTATACATTTATAAACATATTTGTGTCTCTATCAATTTTCACAGAAAATATGTAAATGATCTGAAATATGTAAATGATCACTGATCTGATTGGCTGCCCTGTTTTGTGTCTCATTCAAAAAGGCAGTCTGGACTGAAATACTCCTTATAACTTCAGTATAAATGGGCGGGGCTAAAGTCATTCAGGCTGAATATGTGTATATCTGTAAATGCACTGGTTTTAGTGATTTCACCAACACTGAATTCAAAGCAGGACATTTTGCAGCGTTAAAGGGCAGAGGACACTTGTAGGTCACTGGTGGTTTAGGATAGTAAATAAAATGGCTGTGTTGGAGTGTCTTGATGGACTGGTGTGGCCGTCAGCGAGGCTACAGATCTGTTCACAGGTCCACTGCTTCTGATCCAATTTACTGAACCTGCTGACCCGTCCCTCCACACCAACAGCATGTGTGACTCTACACGCACATCTGTATGTGTCCAAACATCTGTGTGTGCCTGCTGTTTCTGACTTAAAGCATTCTCAGCAGTTGTTTAGGCACCCAGGCCTTTCTATCTATCTATCTATCTATCTATCTATCTATCTATCTATCTATCTATCTATCTGTCTGTGTATCTGTCTGTCTATCTATCTATCTATCTGTCTGTGTATCTGTCTGTCTGTCTATCTGTCTATCTATCTATCTATCTGTCTGTCTGTCTGTCTGTCTGGCTGTTTACTTATCTGTCTGTCTGTCTGTTTGCCTTATCTGTCTGTCTCTCTTACACTCCTCCTATGATGTGTGAAATGTGTTTGTCTTCCACAAAAGCTGAAAATAAACAAACCTGAGAAACAGAAACCTTCTAAATACATTTCCAGCGGATTTGAGTCCGGTGGTCAGACACTTTCCAGAGGCCAGCAAGACAGCAATCACTAGCACTAAAATGAAAATACATTTTTTTAAACTAAAGGTCACATCCAGGGTTATATTACATTAAGACTGCTGGATTCAATCAGCAGATCAATGAGGTCGGTCAGCGAAGGGCTGAGTTTTTAAACAGTGAAATTAGAGCTACAGTAACAGCTGCAGCTTTAACCTACAGTCAGATTCATTCTGCATAACGGGGCCGATAAGCAGACACGCCTGACGCTGCACTTTCCCCTGAAAACATCTAGAAAATTTGAAGTTAACAAACTGCCAGAAAATATTTGCAACATGAGTTAATGTTATTTTATGTCCCATTACAGAAATAATATCAAAACACACTGTGAAGTCACAGTAAAGCTGAGATCAATTGCTCTTCCTCAATTTTCATTCTATAACTACATTATGAATTTGCATCTATTACATTCTTAATGAAAGGATGCAAAGACAATATGAGTGGGCGGAGTCCACTTTTAGCTCTACCCCTTACTCAATACAGATCAATTAGATTATCAGCGTAAGTTGAGTGGACAGCAGTCATACATGATATTCAGAGATAGAGAGAGGATTATTATTATTATTATTATTATTATTATTATTATTATTATTATTTCTTACCTTTTACTTCAATCATTTGAGATACTACAATTATGTCATATTTAATGTACAGAGCGTAATCTTACTAGATCTTATTTTAACATGTTTATGATATAATTTCATATTTTTATCACATTTTAATTTCTCAATTTTTGCAAAACTGTAGCAATACAAATGTACCTTTATTCTCCAGGCCAGTGATGCATTCTGAACTGAACTGAATTGAACTGACAGACAGAGAGAGAGAGAGAGAGAGAGAGAGAGAGAGAGAGAGAGAGAGAGAGGGGTGTGAATGAGTAGTAAAGTTGATGTGTGGAGGTAAATTGGGCTCCCTCTGCCGTAATACAGGCTCCAGCCCACTCGCTCAGCCCAGCTGGGGTTAAAGGAGTGGAGAAGGGGAGAGAGGAGGAGAGGAAAGGGGGAATAGAAGAGACGGGGAAGAGAGGAGGAGAAAAATCTATGCAGCAAGGGAGGCAGGCCGAGCGCAGAGTCTGCACAGGCAGACAGCAATCAATAAATCAATAGGAAACGCTGGTTGGCTGCAGAGTGAAGAGGAGGAGGCAGAGAAGCCGTCTGAAGATGGATGGACAGAGAGATGGCCGAGAGAGCAAGGGCCAGAGGTGAGCCTCACCTTCAGAGAGAGAGAGAGAGAGAGAGAGAGAGAGAAGGGGGGTTATCTTAATGACAACTACATAAACGATAATAAATATATGAATATTTGAATATTTGCAATAATGTATAATCATGTCAATGAAGAAAGAGAGAGAGAGAGAAAGAGAGATAGAGAAAGAGAGAGAGAGAGAGAGAGAGAGATGGGGATAAATAACTAACTTTAACTTACATTAAATATAATAAATGCTTTGACAATAACAAAGAGCAGAGAGAGAAAGAAAGAAAAAGACAGACATGTTTATATTAGCTGCAGTTGTATGAATTATGCTAATTTGCATCAATTCATATCAAATCATACAATTATGGTAATGTATATGAGTTAATGTAAATTGGTACCAATAATGCACTCAGAGAGAGAGAGAGAGAGAGAGAGAGAGAGAGAGAGAGAGAGAGAGACGTACACATATAGAGAGAGAAAGAATAAGAGAGGAAAGACATAGAGAGGAGGAGAAAAAAGATGAAGAGAGAGAGAGAGAGAGAGAGAGAGAGAGAGAGAGAAGTGAGTATATAAATTACATAACTACAATGTAATTACAGGGTAATCAATCACTTGAATTATATTAATTCTCGCTTAATATATTAAATACTTTCACAATAAGAGAGAGTGAGAGATATACAGAGAAAGAGAGAGAGAGGACAGAGAAATGTTTGTATTAATTACATGAATTATATTGTAAATACAGTATAAATATTAATATCAATTATGTTTATTTATTTTCATTAAATATATTAAATGCCTTGATAATAACGGAGGAGAAGAGCGAGATGTTTATATTACTTACAATTATGTAACTAATATGTATTGTTTGAGGTAAATTCTTTACATACATATTTCTCTCTTTCCCCTCTTCTGTCTTTCTCTCATTTCTCTCTCAGTTGTAATTCTTATTTCTATATTTCTCTCTCATCACTGTCTCTCTTCTCTCTTTTTTCCTTTTCTTTTTCTCACTCTGTCTCTTACATTTCTTTGCCTTCTTTCTCTTCCCTGCTTCATCTCTCTCTCTCTCTCTCTCTCTCTCTCTCTCTCTCTCTCTCTCTCCTCCCTCCCTCTCTCTCTCTCTCTGAGCTGTGGTCAGTAGGTGGGAGTAGCTCTGGTCCCCTCTTAACCCCCTCCTGCTGCCCATCGATCCGATGCTGCTGTCTTCCTCTTCTCATCTTCCTCTTCCTTTTTTCCTTCTCCGCTCCTCTTCCTCTCCACTTTTCCTCCTCTCCTCTTCCTGCTTCACCCTCTTCTTATTCTCCTCTTCCTGTTCTTCCCTTCTCTCCCCCTTTTCCTCCTCCTCTCTGCCTCCAATTTCTCCTCGTTCTCCTTTTACTCCTCTTCTGCTTTTCTTCTTTCTCCTCCTCCCCTTTTGCCTCCCTCTTCCTCTCTTCCTTCTCTTCTTCTCCCACTCCACTTCTTCTTTGACCTCTTCTCCTTCACCGCTTCATCGTCTCCTTCTCTTCCTCCTCTACTCCTCATCCTCTTCCCTCCTCTTCTCCTCCTCTACTACTTCTCCTGCTCCTGTTCCTCTTCCCTCTTCTATTTCTACTTTTCTCCTTCTCTTCCTCTTTCTAATCCTTCTCTTTTTACTCCTCCACTTCTCCTTGTTCTCATTTTCCTCCTCATTCTTCACCCTTCTGTTCTTCTCTCCTGTTGCTCCTCCTCTTTTTTCTCCCCTTTCCTCTTTTTCCTCTCTTCTGTCACCTCTCCTCTTCTCCTTCTCCTCCTCTACTCCTTCTTTTCTTCTCCCTCTAATCTTTTCTTTTCCTCTTCCTTGCTCTAATTTTTTTTCCTCATCTCCACTCATTCAGCCTATAGCAGTTTAGCCCCGCCCATTGAGTCTACAGCAATTTAGCTCCACCCATTCAGCTACAGTACTTTAGCTCCGCCTATTCAGCCTACAGCAGTTTAACCCCACCAATTCAGTCTACAGCAATTGAGCCCCACCCATTTAGCCAACAGCAGCCTCGCCCATTAATTATTCAGCAGTTCAGTCTCACTTTTCAAGCTTTCAGAAGTTTAGCCCCACCCATTCCTGTTGAAGTAATGCAGAGTGTTGTTCCTGCTGAACATCCTTGAACTTGGAGTGGAAGTTGAGAAAAAACAGGTAAACGTTGAAGCACACTGCAGCCTTTCAAAGGAGGAACAAGGCACAATAAAAGGCAAAAGCCAATCAGAACAGAGTTCATTTACATGTTTCAGTCTTAAAGGAACAGTAAAAAAATAGCTCTTTTAATTCTAAGCGACATGAAATGGAATTATGTCTGTTTTTTGGTACATAAAAACACACAAATGATAAATGGAGGTTAAAATAAAATTGAATAAACAAAAGAAAAATGTAGAATCAAGTTAGCATTAGCATGCGTGTTGAATTGACCATCAAAATAAATTGTTACCAACAAAATGAACGCATTTCAAACCTTTCCTAGCCTTTCACCGCAGTGCTAATACATTTTCCTCCCTTTTTGCGCAGAGGAGAGCGATGCACCTGCTATTCCGCTGTTTAAAAGCAGGGGAATGTGTGTTGTGGAATTTGATTATTGCTTATTTAATTTCTGGACAAATTAATGCAAGGCCTCGCAGTAAAAGCGGCAGAAACCTGAAACTGGAGATTTTGAGTGGTGTGGTGGGGTTGGTGGTGGTGGGGGGGTTACTGATGCTTATCTGCAGGCGCGGAGGCGAAAGAGACCCGAGAGTGTGTTGATTAGATGAGGCAGAGGGAGATAGCGTGGCTCCGGGGCCGCGGGGGCCGACCCCAGCTACGCCGTAATTAAGATGCATGACATCAGCACAGCTGTGGAGATGCACTTTTTTTCTGGATGAATTTAAACACTCATTCACTTTCTGCAGCGCGTTCGCTCACAGCAGAGCGCTTTCAGACAGAAGGACCTGCAGTATGGAGATGTTTTAACATCCCTGGTCAAAATACATGATTTGTTGATTGTGGAAAATAAGTGAACACATCCAAAGAAAACACACTTAAATATGCAAATTTTAGTGCACAATGTCTGTTTATTTGCTGAATTTCTCCTCTTCCTTCCTCCCTCTCCTCCTCCTCCTCCTCCTCTCCTTCTATCCCAATTTCTTTTACTCCTCCTGTTCTCCTTTTTTTTCTTCTTCTCTTTCTCCTCCTCTTTGGCTGCTCTCCTCTGCCTCTCCTTTCCCATTACTCCTTCTTCTTTCTGTTTATTTGCTGAATTTTAACATATAAAAAAATATATACAACATATAAAATAAAACATCTAAAATATGCCATAATTTTGAATGCCCAGGACACATTTTAAATATATATTCTTCCAATATGTTAAAGGGAATT
This sequence comes from Colossoma macropomum, assembly GCF_904425465.1. Taxonomy (NCBI): domain Eukaryota; kingdom Metazoa; phylum Chordata; class Actinopteri; order Characiformes; family Serrasalmidae; genus Colossoma; species Colossoma macropomum. The sequence goes on from NW_023494798.1 coordinate 138,592, forward strand.
CTCTGATTTTGTAACACTTTCTACATGATTCAGTGGCTGAGATGTGAACAAAGTCATTCAGTGAACAAAGTCATTCAGAGTGGTTTGATGTGAAATGGCTCACTGTGCAGAAACTCACTGGCTGATGTCATTACAGTGGTGGTGATAGGAACCAAAATATAGACATTTTATTTACTATCACCACCACTGTGAACAATTCTGACTCAGTAAGTTTCTATAGAACGAAGTATTTCACACAAAACCACTCTGAATGACTCTGTTTACATTTAATCCTATTAATTATGCAACCATTTTAAGAAATTGTGGAATTCCCCTTTAAGGTATGACATTGTGTTCCTCTAAATAAACCTAAAAAAAATAAAAGAAAAAGCTAATTTCTGTTAAAAACCAATGAGAAAAACCTGAAGGAGTGAATTGTGTAAAAGAGCAAAACAAGAACAAAAAAAGGTTTGTCTTTGACTCCTTTTGCATTTTGATTTTTTTTTTTTGAGTAGAATAACTAACTATACAGTTTAGTATACAGTCAGGATGCAGCTGATACATCAATTGGGAGCTGGGCTGGTGTGTTCCTCATAATCTCAGAGTGTGGAGAGATGCTAAAGGGAATCATTAGTCATGATTTTGTGTAGTGATGTTATGAATGGCTGAGGCAGTGAGGACAGTGATTCTTTTAAGTGTGATTACTGGGCTTTAGTACTTTTGCCATTCAGGTTTGATTGCTGTGTCTATCTGAGACTAATAGGACACTTACGAACACACTTTGTGTTGCTATTAACATAGTTAACATGCATGATTAATGACAATCTAATACAAAGATATAATCAATATTACATATATTCATGTGTCAGAGATATATTCCTGACACTAAATATGTTAAAACAGAGATAAGGCAAAAAAAATGGCAGCGCTGTAATTTCAGAGTTCACTGTAGATGCTTTGTAGATGTTCACCATGTGTTTAAAGTCCCAAAGAACATGGATTAAATTATTAAAAATGTTTATATCATACTAAGATTGAGGGTTATATTAACCCTCCTAATATCTTTTGGGTCAATTTGACCCCATTCAATGTTTAACTTCTCTAATTAAATGACTGACACACATTTTTGGGCTTTATATTTAATGATTATTCCTAATTTATTGGGGACAACTGGGTAAACATAACAGTAAATTTTTTTTGTTGTTTATTTTTGGGATCCCCGTTAGCTGCTGTCTTGATAGCCGCTATTCTCCTTTGGTCCAATAGACATACTGTACACAAGTCATATAAAACACGGGTAAAAACAAATAAAAGAAAAATAAAAAGAAACTGAGAGAAAAAGAAGGAAAACATGAAAAATGGAAAATAACATTGTAGGACATATAAAATTTTAAATAACAATAGAATGATAATATGATATGATAATATGTCTTCAATATCCTGTCCTTATTTTGTGTGCATCAATGTTCTTTGTGGTCAGTTTGACCCCAGGCTGTTTTAGCTGAATAAAATATGAATGTTAACATCTTACACACATTTGTTTTGGTTGTTTTGAGGTCAGTGAGGTTAGTGAGGCCACTATAACATGCAATTTTTTCATCTTCAAAAAAAACTTCCCTCTGCTTTAAGGACCTAACCTAACATTACCACACCAGTAGTAGTATGAGAACCACTGATAGTTCACACGACATGGAGTGGGGGAGCAGCATTCCCTCCAGTTGCTCATGTTGATATTTCCGAGAGGTTTGAATTGCTTGAGTTAAATCGACCAAAATGATAAAAGATGTTAGTAAATTTGAGGATAACAGGAGGGCTAAACAAAAAATGAGTGAACCATATACATACTCAGGTGTTGTAGGAGACCCTGCTGTGTCCAGCCACTAACGTTGTCCAGTTTGTATACAGAGACCCCTCAAAGAAGGTTCTTATTCACTTTACTGCTAGACCTGCATCCAGGAATGCTGGCCGGTTGACTGAGATGTGAACAAAGTCATTCAGAGTGGTTTGATGTAAAATGGCTCACTGTGCAGAAACTCACTGGCTGATATCATTACAGTGGTGGTGATAGGAACCAAAATATAGACATTTTATTTACTATCCAAAACCACCAGAGAACCTACACATGTCTTCTGAGTTTTATATAGATAGTCTTCTTTGGGTACTTTTTTGCCTCGCAAAGCCTTGCATGTATACCTCCACCATGAATAGATTAAATATAAATATATATACAAACGGGTGAATGGAAGTTCTTGGTGGCTCAGTTATACTTGCTAGGTTTGCTTTTGCTTGGTGGTTAGCCTTCTCTCCACTGGCGAGCTCAGTTTTGTCGAAGCTGTGGGGGCTGGACGACCTACATCACCCTTGCGATTAGTTAGGATACTGCTTAGGTACGCACTGCCCAAAATTAGCACTGCCCAGTTTACTTTGAAAGAGGAGAATTGTGGCAAAAACATTGGACATTTATTGGTCATTGGAAAGTTATGCACAGGACATACTTGGGATTTTGTTGTTGTCATTCAAATGGGATGATCATGATTGTAGTAAAAAACGGCTTACAAGACTATATTTTCAAAGCAACAACAAAAAAATTCAGTGCACACAAACACGAAATATTATTTCTCATTTTTCACACCACAATTAGTCCCTGAATCTAGTAAAGGAATTGTTTGGGCAAAAATCAAATGTACACAATTTTCCAGTCGCCTCAGATGTAATCAATCAGCTGAGACATGTTTGGTACCTGAATATTGCTTTATTAGTTTAACACTGGAGCCACAACACTAACATTGCTAATAAACATTAGAAGCCAATAGTCACCCAAATATTTTCCATAAATGCATATACACAGTGAAGATGTGAGGACTTCTATAGCTCACAGTAAGTCATACTGTTCCTCTACATCACTTCAATGAGCCATTTAGACCCTAGTTAAGACCTGGATGTAAGTTGAAAGAAGTTTTGGAAATGCATCTACAGAAAAGATTTGGGCGCCTATTGAGTTCTGTGTTAGCTACATTAGCCTTCTAGCTCCAGTGCTGAACTATGAACATCAAACATGTCATGGCTGATCGACTACATCAGTGTAAGTGGAAACTTGTGCACATTTACATTTTTTTTTTCCTTTAAACACAAATGAACTTTAGGTTTAATGTATTAGAATCAATTAAAACTAACCTTAAACCTAATCCTGAGATTCAAACGGGGGCTATCAAAATGAAGAGTGACCCACATTGTTCATAACGTGTACATGAGACTGCATTTCACTTGTAAAGAAAAAAAGAAATCTTCTCTTCTTTATTGCTCAAATAAGAAACTGATGTCATAACTCAATAAGCTGGAGTGACAAAAATTGTGCAAACTGTTTTTTTTTCTCTTTTTCTCTTTCCCCCACTGCTGCGGCACGCTTCAGACCCAAATCTCTTCCCACAGGCTGAGGTCGGGCTCCATTTTGCATCATTGCTGCACAAAAACTCCACAAAATGGCTCCCCCAGAGCTGTGAGCTCTCCTTCATTCTGAAAACAGAGAAAGTTATTGATGATTAACATTTTGCGCAGAAAGACCCACAAAACCAAACCCAATTTTCCGGTCCGGCTTAATAAATATTTTCTCCGATTGCTCTTTTGCGCTGAGGGACGCGCTGGTCCACTCTGAAGCGATTTTGCCCAGTTAGCGGCTATGTTTTTTTTTCTCTTCCTTATTGATTGAGCAGATTGATTTTTCACAATGTGCACATTGGTCCAGCCGGCAAAGAGGGGGGAAAGGTGAAAGGTTAAAGGTCATGTGCTCGGTATGTGACTTTTCCCTCTTGTGCTCGGACTTCTCGAACGTTATCTAGTTATTCTTTTTGAAATAGAGCTTACAGAGGATGGAATAAATTGAAATGCATTGGCTGTTTTTAGTGTATAAGGTGAATATATATGAAACATATTGATATTAGATTGAAAGGCCTTTCAGTGTTACTATGCTTCACTTTCTCTTCCTTCATCCATTTCTTCCACTCTTTCTCCTCCATCCTTCTTCTCGGGCTTCACGGCCTCCCTCTCAGCCAATATTACTCAATCCGCTCATCCGTCAGGTCCTGATACGGAGATCAATACTTGATTACTGCATTAATAATCCATTTGATGAAGCTATTGAAAGAACTCCTGCGTTATGTTACGGGGAAAACAATGGTTGTGTCGGCGGGAAGCGGTTTTCGATGCTAATAAAATTATGTTGCAGCACGTCAAGGTCTCTGAGTGACCTTACGTGGCTAATTTGTGCTCTGAGATGCAGTCATTCTGGCATGTAGTCCTTCAGTACAGTGGGAATTAGCAAAGGGGATAAAACATGAAGCATGCATGATATTCTATTATTTACTGTACCGTATAGTAAGAGTTTAAGGTAATTTAGGCATATAATGGCATTAACTTTACTACCTTTACCTACTTACCTTTTTCACATTATACATTGCTTGAATATGTATATTTACTGTGTATATTAGCACCACACCAGGATCTGTATCCATACATGTCTAAAGTGTGGCCTGTCCAAAGCTGGCCCATCAGGACTATTGATTTAGCCCAAGAGAAGGTTAGCCTAACCCCACTCCCCCCTAATAAGACATAATAAGACATATTTTTACACAATATACAACTTTTCTAATTCTTATTTTCCTTTTAAAAGAGAATTTTTGAATTATTTTTTTCTTTCTCAAATTCTTTTGAATTTAAGTAAAACATTATAGTGTAACGTTAAACATACATGTTTAAAACCTAAAAATCCTTATTATTATTGTTTTGTCCATAAACACTGCTTTTTTAAGCTCCCAAGACAAAATAAAGGGACACCCCTTAAAAATTAGCTTCTTCAAGGGTTCTTTAGTAAAGGCAATGGATATATATGTATATATAACAGTGGGGCTATAGTGGGCAGGTATCTGGTTTGGTGGGCCAACTAGAAAGCAATATGTCCTGGACACCCCAGTAGTGAAGATGACAATCACAAACTAGTCTACTTCATTGTAGCTACCATGACAAGAGAGATAAAAGTTGAAATTTTAAACAAGCGATTACTGATCTCACATTTAAGGCTCACATTTTGGGATTTGGCAACCTCTCTGGTGAAAATGTGTAACTGCATGTAACAAAGTGGAAGAACATTTAGCAATGAGGGTTGTGCTTTGGCTCCCTTCCCCGAGCAGATGAATCTGATGATTGAAAGAAAGTTCCAAGAGAACTAAATCAAAACTTGGTTGTGTCTTCTGAGGGAGTGAGTAAAGTATCTACTGTCGTTATCATACCTTCATCAGTGTAAAGTTGATCTTGAGATCATTTGAGACCTAAACATTTAACTGGACCTTCTTTTTGAGGCTGTGCGTGTGACTTTAATATGTTAAGACGTGCAACATGGTGTGAAAAACTCCCAAATCGATGCTTATGACTTTTAAATGATTTTTTCAGGCTTTGCAGGGCGACTCCCAGCAGTGCACACACATTTTAGCCTGTTTTTATTCAGTAATGCTACTTTTGATGGTGAGTAAATGCTAATTAACTTAGCTAACCAGCTTTACAGCCCTAGGTGTAGATGGCCAAGGTGGTCGAAGACCATCTTGTCCTTTTTTCACAGAAGTAAACTTCATTTTCTGCACAACAGTCAACTTGGCTACTCCACTGGTGGGCCATGGTCTAGAGAAGGGTCCCAAAGAAGCTAAATTGGTACAGAATGTTTTTTTTCCATAAAAGCAGAGCACAATCAGAAGCTGGGAGGACTCCATTTCGACCCCACACTGCTTCTGCATCCAAAGCATTCCTGTGTTATCAATGTGACCTTTTACACCAGCAACACACAGCAAGGATTGCTGTTGTTGTGTGAACAATGAAGGATGGAATGTGCGGTTTCCATGCTCAAGGCTTCGAGTATATCTTTTGCTGCTTGTAGAGCTACCTTCTAGTCCAGGAGTCGACAACCCAAATGTTAAGAAGAGCCATTTTGTCCTATCAGCAAAAGTCAATCCACCTTGGTAGCCACAACATTTTTATGTCCATTTTACCATCTTTGCTTTAAAGGCTAACTCACCACCAGATGGTGATCGGTTGACAGCTCAGCACCTCTCTTCACCCGAGTGTCCAGAACATATGGTCCCAAGTCAGATGAAACGACAACAAAGTCAATCATTGACCTTTGACCCAAGGAGCTCTGGTACCATGTACACTTATGAACATCCTTGTGTTCGAACTTGGTGTTCATTATGGACAATCCATGCCTGGCACAGAAGTCCAATAACAATTCACCATTCGGATTTAGATCGGGCAGGCCGTTCTTCCCAATCACGCCTCTCCAGGTCTCCCAGTCATTGCCAACATGAGCATTGAAGTCTCCCAGTAAGACTATGGAGTCTGTTGGCAGGACCCTTTCCAGAACCCCACCCACTTGCTCCAAGAAGGCCGAATACTCCGACCTGCTGTTTGGTGCATAAGCACACACAACAGTCAGAGTTTTCCTCTCTGCAATTTTAATTCGCATTGAGGCGACCCTCTCGTCCACCGGGACAAACTCCAACTGCACTGCCGCCAGCCGGGGACTTGTGAGTATCCCCACACCCGCCCGGCGCCTCTCACCCTGTGCAACCCCGGAGTAGGAAAGGGACCAACCCCTATCAAGGAGTTTAAGTTTGGTTCCAGAGCCGGCACTGTGGATGGAGGTGAGCCCAACTATATCTAGTTGGTACCTCTCAACCTCCCGCACAAGCTCCAGCTCCTTCCCACCAGTGAGGTTACATTCCACGTACCAAGAGCCAGTTTCTGCCGCAGGGGCCTAGGCCACCAGGGCCCCCCCCGCAATCTCCCACTGCCTATACGGCACTGCACCACTCCCCCATGCTGGACCTTGCAGGTGGTGGGCCCACATGGTCCCCCCACGTTGCCTCTTCGGGCTGAGCCCGGCCGGGTTACGTGGGCTGCCCGGCCACCAGGCGCTCGCCGGGGGACGCTACCCCCAGGCCTGGCTCCAGGGGTAGGTCCTGGTAACCGTCTCCCGGGCAGGGTACACGATTGTCTGTGTCCACGTTAAATGGTGCCTGAGGCCCTATGTGACTTCTGCACCATTTAAGGTGGAACAGGAGAATTCGAACAAGTAGCTGGCGAACGAGAAGCTGACTTCAGCTTTGTGACTTTTTAGTGTTTGACAGTTTCTTGATGCAGATTAAACGTATCAGGAAACCAGCTGGAGTGATTATAAACGCAAATAAGTCCATTCATCTCCAAATTATTGATGTTCTTCTTAAATCTGTCTCTTTGCCTTTTTGTTAGCTATTAGCTAGGCCAGGTTGTTATCAGTGTTGCTATGGTGACCAGCAGTCTGCACGCCAACCTTCAGGGTTAAAGGGTGAATTAGCAGTTTTATATTAACTCAATTAAGACCATTTATTGTTAAACTGTGTTGAACGATCAGCAGAGCTTTATTTTACTGCAAATGAGGATTATTTTATTTTTACCTAAAATCTAATTCTGTTATGGAACCGCAACAGGGCAGTAAAAGAGCCGCATGTGGTTTCTGAGCTGCATGTTACCAACCCTGAACTAGAAGAAACAAAGAAAAACCTCTTGTTTGTCACTCGTGACTAGCTGTTTTCTGGTAACTCACTAGTTATTGCAACTCCACAACAAAACATGTCCTGCTAAATAATGATGTATTAATACGTTCATACTGAAGGTAAGCTGAATGGATCTAATACAGAAAAAGTGTCCATATTTAATTTTATTTTTTCCTGCTACACAATGTAACCACGTATGTAACAGTGTAGGCTTACAGACAACAAACTGTATAAGAAATAACATGTTGTAACATGTTGTATTTGAATGACCTAAAAATAAAATACAATAGTAACTACAGTGTGTGCAAATGTTTGGGCACCCTTCCAGGTATAAAGTCACAGAGCTTAATTAACTCATTAGGCTTTAACTGACTCATTAGGAGTGACTAACTTACCCCTTTGGGGTTGATGAGTGTGCCCATGCATCAAATCCAATGTCTCTATATCTGTGTCTGTATCTTTGTGACAATCCAGCTCAGAAATCCAGTTCAAACACTTCCTGAATCTGTAGAGTCGCCCTTTCCATTCCATCTTATCACGAGATCATACGAGACTCACATCCGGAGTTATGAGCCTATGAAGAGGGGCTGAGATACACGTCATCTGCCTCTCACCGTGTGGAACTGGTGGATTCGTGTGTCCGTCTACATTCTGTGTGAAACTGACCGATGGACACTCAGGAAATCACTAAGTACTGACCATCACGCCGCAAACCCTTCATTCTTCATTCAGTCCACATCGGAGACTCGTGTGAAACGGCGTGCAGAGAGTTTACAGCTGCTGAAGCTGCTGCAGCGGTTTTGGAAAGTAGTGATGAAGATAACGGAGCATTTAGATATGAAACATATGAGGATCATGTTATATGAAGAGCCTTTAGAGGGGGCTTTGTAAAGATATGCACAAATCAAGGAAATGTCAAACTTTCAGACGGACCTGCTCAGTTAAAAACAGTGCACTGTAAATTCTGCTTTTATATCTGTGTCTGTGATGAAATGATGTGGGGCTGTGGTCTGAGTGGAGACTGAAGTCGTGAGCGAATGAGCTGCAGGTCGAGTCCTGACTGTGAGAGGACAAACAGAAGGTTTTTATTGAACGGGACAGAGTCTGAAGACCCCCATGTGTAGCAACACGAACCCCCCCCACAGACGGGCCTGACTCCAGCAAATGGGGCGATGGCGACAGGAGGGACACACACACACACGTGCTCACACATACACTCACACACACACTCTGCGTCTCTCAGACTGTGAAAATTGTGAAACTGTGTGGAAAGCTGACAGTTTTTAGGTCTCTGTGTTTTCAGGCAGAGGTGGCCACCCAATACTGCCCGCTGTCAATCAAAACTCATCAGCTAATGACGAGTCAAGGTCATTTTTCTGTTTTTAACAGACTGCAAGTGAAGTTTAGTTAGTAAACGAAGGTTTGCAATACTTATTTAAAAATGAATTGTCCCAGAGTTTATTGCTCATTTAAAAAAAAGAATTTTACAAAACTATGTATGAAGAATTTATTTATTCAATTGTATTATATTTTATTGTATTTTATTTTTAGCTATTTAAATTAATCAATTATTTAATTTTTATGAAAATGCTGGATGTTTTTTACAAAATATGCTTTTACAGTTTAATGATACATTTGAAAAATGATTTATGATCTATTTATTTGTTTGTTTGTTTATTTATTTAGTTAGTTAGTTAGTTTGATATTTATTTATTTATTTATTTATTTATTTATTTTATTTTGCTTTATGTTTGGTTAAAAATGATGTATATTGCACTGCAGTTATTTATTTATTTATTTAGTAAGTTAGTTATTTTATTTATTTGTTGTTTATTTAATTAATTAATTATTTAGTTAGTTCATTACTTAGTTATTTTGCTTTTTGTTTGGTTAAAAAGTGATGTAAATTGTGCTGCAGTGACTTATTTATTTACTTATTTCATTTTGTCTGGCTATCACTATTTATTTATTTATTTATTTATTTTTATCTGTAAATGCGGCAGTTACGTTTTCACAGTTTAGTGATAATTGTAAAAATTACCCATATTTCAGTGCAGTGACTTTTCTTTCCATTAGAAGTTAACATGTAAGCCCATCTTCCCCCCCTCCCCCACACCATGTGGAGTTTTTTTTTAACTTTATCAGAATGCAGAGCTCAGCGATGCTCTCTTGGATGCTGATTTCAGCAATCCGCTCTTTCATTTCAAACGGTAAAGGAGATAAAGGGCCTGATGTGGTCAGAACGCTCTGCAGTAATTTGCCGTTTGAAGGGAGCTGATATCTGTGTCTAATCACAACCTGCTACGAGATCAACAAACAGTGGAGGAGCCTCTCTCAGATAAAGGAATCAGCTCAAACAGCGAGTGGATTCTTTCAGCAGGTGAGAAAACAGCGAAGTGTTTACGTAATGACCTCTCAGATTGTCCAGCAACTTGTCTCACATGACCTGCACTTTACCTTCTACACACACCTGCTTATTTACTGTCCTGAGCAGTGAAAGTGCCCGAAAAGGTGAAAACTGAGTGCATTATTAAAAGTTAGTAAGAGTTTGTAAAGTCATCAAGACAGAAGGAGTGAAGTATGTGAGATGGACATTAGTGCAGGCTTGTGTCTGTGAGCTCGTGTTTGTGTGTGTGTGTGTGTGTGTGTGTGTGTGTTTACATGTTTGTTTGCGTGTCACTGTACATGGAGTGTGTAGAAGCATATGTTTGCTCATGTGTGTGTGTGTGTGAACAGATGTGTTGTTCATATGAGCTGGTTTGTGTGTGTGTGTGTGTGTGTGTGTGTGTGTCTGTCTGTCTGTGTCTGTGTGTGTGTGTGTGTGTGTGTGTGTGTGTGTGTGTGTGTGTCTGTCTGTCTGTCTGTGTGTGTGTGTGTGTGTGTGTGTGTGTGTGTGTGTCTGTCTGTCTGTCTGTGTATGTGTGTGTGTGTGTGTGTGTGTGTGTGTGTGTGTGTGTGTGTGTCTGTGTGTGTGTGTGTGTCTGTCTGTCTGTCTGTGTGTGTGTGTGTGTGTGTGTGTGTGTGTGTGTGTGTGTGTCTGTCTGTCTGTGTCTGTGTGTGTGTGTGTCTGTCTGTCTGTCTGTGTCTGTGTGTGTGTGTGTGTGTGTGTGTGTGTGTGTGTGTGTGTGTGTGTGTTTGCTTCTGTCCCCAGAGGTTCTGTAGCTCAGATTACAGCAGCATCAGCCTGCAGGAGTGTATACAGCTCTATAGGAACACTGCACCCCCAACACCGCCCACCCACACACACACGAACACACATTCACTCTATCACACTCTATCACCAACAGCATCAGCATCACCTCTCATTAAACTTAATATACAGCAATATTAACTCCTTAAAAGATTTACTCAGTATCTACTATAAATGTTCAATATCTACTATGAATTACTCAGTATCTACTATGTAATAATTCAGTATCTAGTATGAATTATTTAGTAATTAATATAAATCATTCAGAAATTACTATGAATTGTTGATAATTGTAAAATAGTGATGAGTTTTGGGGGACAATTTTGACTTATAACACTTTTCACCTCTTTTTTTTTGCTTTAGATGAAAACCTCAAAACCTTTGTTACAGACATCAGACAACACATTCATAAACACTTCATGTAGTTACTTTCTGTGAGAATTCATTGGAATTCCAAGATGCTGTGACACATTTGGAAGTAATCAGTAATGAGATATTGAATTTCCTCAGTGCTGATCAGCACTAAGTGAAAGCCAAACTGCCTAAGGGAACCTTTTGCATGTGCTGTTCCTGCAGTGACTGGGCCTTTCTCCCCAGATTTCTCAGAGAAAGAGAGCTGACCTCTGATGAGTTGGTGTTTTCATACTGTGATGACTGAGTTTAGTTGAACAGTGAGCTTGTCCTACATCACTGTTTCTTTTCTGAGAACTCAGAGTTATTTTTAGGCATATTTGATAACTGCAGGTCACTGTGTTTTCTGGTCGCTGCGGTCGCTGTTTTTACCAGTAAATGCGGTCAGCCTGAAACATGAGCTGCATCTAATTTGTCCTTCGATCACTCTTAAAGGAACCATGTGGAACAGTTCTACAATTTTACTTTTAACCATTGTGGAATGCATTTGGAAGACCTGAGACTTGATTTTGTGGTTTCTGATACTGTCATCTATAAACAAGCACAAAAGTTCTATGAATGCTATGTCCATAAGCATCTGTATCACATTAGAATGCATTCATAAGGCATTATAAACATTGTCATGAACATTTTGAAAATACATTACACTTTATGACCATGTTTGTCATGCATTATGAATTGTATATATACCTACCTAGTGATAAACAAACACTGAACCATGCCATGATTTCTTTTAATAACTATAATATGTCTTTACATGCTTCTAGTGACAACATTTATATACTTGGCATAATAAACACAGAATATTATTAATAAACCATATTATAATAACCTATAAGTTGTATTTGTGAGCTAGAAGTAAAATGACAGATCAGACTTCACTGATATAGCAAAGGCAGTTTCTTTTTTTTTTTTTTGGATGGTCAGTTCAGACCCTTAAATGACCAGGGCCCGCCGGTGGGCCCAAACTTTTGTTACACATTTCTATAACCTAAGAATAGCTCAGCCCGTCTGCATTGAAGTCCCTGAATAATGAGCTGTAGTATGTAATAAGCCTGGGGTATCAAATGGTTAAAACTATTGTTAAAGCATATTAACTGAAATATTTGGGTATTTTAATTGATTTGTTGCTGAGTTTGTTGCAGTGTTATTATTTTTTATTATTTTGACTCCAGTTATCTTGTTTAAGTTTATTTAATTAATCGTTTAACTATTTATTTGTATGTTCAGTTTCAGCTAAACATACAAATATAAAAGGCTGTCTGTACTAAACCCCAGCTAACGGGAAAGGCAGCTACTCATACAATTAACTGATATAATTGATTGTATTGCCTTGATTTTGTTTGATTTGTTGCTGTAGTGATAAACAACAAAAGCTAAAATCTAAACAGCTGCAATTAAACACTGCATTACTAGTGTCCTGTCCCAAATAATATGTAAAGATAGTGCATATCCTATTAGAAATGCACTAATTAGTGTAGTAGGCGAAGTACAGAAGTGTGTGGTTTGGGATGCGGCGTTAGATCAGCCAGTGAGACTCGTTCAACAGCTGCTCTGCTGTGCTGCTCGGTAGCTGCTCATTAAACACCTCCAAGAGAAAGTTTGAGGTATATGTTGATTAAAGAGCATTTATTGAGGTAAGTTAATACATTTATTGAGTTGAGCTGATTTTGGCTTCATATTTGCCAACTTCCATAATTCATTTTACATTTAAGGCACATCAGTGTAAATTCAGCACCATTTAAGGTGGAAAGAAAAATTCCAAAAAGAAGCTGGTGAATAAGAAGCTGACTTCAGCTGTATATCTGTGTATGAGTTAATTATTTAAGAGCTTTGGTAGTCACTTTTATTAATTTTTGTAAAATATCACAGATTGGAATATTTCGGACTCTGGAGAAATGCAGGTTCCAATCCACTGATCTAGCTAATCTTCTCCTTGTAGTGTTTTCTGGTGACTGCATCTGAAATGTCCACCTCTTTTTGTGTTTTCTGTGGCCTATTTTACTATTTTGCTTTCAATCTGCAGGGCTATATCTGCAGTAATGGTGATGAGATGAGTCAGAGTCACAGCTCACCTACCAACATGGTGATGTGGTCTTCTTCATGACATAATCGAGTACTATGAACAGACATGCTATTCACAGAAAGTGTCAGTCTAATGTTTTAGCAATATATTGCTGTGGTCATCTTCAATCTCGTCCTTTACAATGTGTGTAAATTTCATGAAGAATGGACCAAAAGAAACGGCCCAAAATGACTTGGAAGAAAGTCTGGTTCCATTGATTTACATTAAAAGTAAAGTAGTTTTTTTCTTTCTCCTGTAAAGTTACCATTCTGGAGATACAAGGTTTTTTTCCAACAACAGCGATATGTTTGTTCATGTTTGCAGCAGGTCTGCGCCTTGCTAAATGGTGATGTTAATAAGCTTCCATTAGCTTCATAGCCCCAGTGTAAACTATTACTTTAAAATGGCCAGTGCACAGTACAGAGCAGGCACTTGGCCAGTCCTTCCAAACCACAATAACAAGACATTTCGGAAAGGCCTCATAGCGCCCACAGGGCCGATTTTTACCAAAGCTGTGTTATATTGAGCCAGATCGTCGATACACAGCCTGGTAGGATCCCATCTAAAACACGGCCTGCGATGTCATCGCCCGCAAACACACACGGAGATCCATGCGGCATATGTACGCTCACTTTCCATATATCTGACGGAGCTGGAAGGACATGGTGCGGGATCAATGCTCTATTGACTGTTCTCACATTCTGCCCTTTGTGGTCGGGTGAGATCCATATAACAATTACCTCTCTCAAACGCTCAGGTGATCGCAGGGGGTCAATAAGTGACTACTGTGATTTGGGACGTCAAATCCATTCCAGGTGTTTCAGCTGCACTGTCCGTCAAAAGTTTGGGGACACTCAGCTCTTACTGGGGACTACGAGCTTTTATTGCTTTAATCTAAACAAGTCATTTTTATTCACCTATTTATTTGACAGTTTGCAATAACAACACAAATCGAGTCTTTCTCAGTACTTTTGGGAAAAATTTCAATTTATTGTTTAATACTTATTGCTGGTGAGTTTCATCTCTCACTAGTTTATTTTCTGGTTAATAATGTTACTGTGGAAATCTGTTTTTTGTTACTCTTCAATAAACATGAAGCCGAGTGTTGAAGTACAAGGTAGGTGTTTCTGATAAAGTGGCTTAGTGAGTGAAAGTACAGGGTAGGTGTTTCTGATAAAGTGGCCAGTGAGTGGAAGTACAAGCTAGGTGTTTCTAACAAAGTGGCCAGTGAGTGGAAGTACAGGGTAGGTGTTTCTGATAAAGTGGCCGGTGAGTGGAAGTACAAGCTAGGTGTTTCTAACAAAGTGGCCGGTGAGTGGAAGTACAAGGTGGGTGTTTCTAATAAAGTGGCCAGTGAGTGGAAGTACAAGCTAGGTGTTTCTAACAAAGTGGCCGGTGAGTGGAACCAAAAGGTAGGGGTTTGTAATAAATTGACCACTGTGCTAAAGTACAAAGTAGCGTTTACTAATAAAATGGTCAGGGAGTACAGATGCGTGTTTCAGCTGATAGGAAAGAAAGTAAGCGCTTCACGTGAAGAATGAATATGGACACTCATCAAAGCCTTGTGAGTAAAAGTATAAGATAGGTGTTTCAATAAAGTGGACGGTGAGTGTAAAGTAAAGCAAACAAAGAAACAAGCAAACAAAAAGTCTCTTTTCTATTCTTGACCGTTTTGAATGCTTGCATGCAACCAGGAGTGAATAGAGTCCTTGTTATTTTGAGTCAATTTAATTGCATTTCTGTTCTCTCAGTCTCAGAGATAAACACGTCTTTAATCAAAGAGAGGCGTGCACGTTTTGAAGTGTGCTCCAATGGGCCGGCTGCCGATGGCCCACTCAATTTATGCCTTGAATAGTGGCAAGTTGGCCAATCCAATCTCCATTAGGTAATTCTTGACTTCACAAAGCTGTTTAAAGGCATTGTCAATAGTCATTGTGCAATTAAGTGCCTGTATTGATACTCTATTAAATTACCCGTCTAAAGGACGTCTTATAAACTACAGCCTCACAGATGCAGAGACACAGCAGAGCATCTGTGAACACACAACAAGGAAACAGAGAGAGAAAGAGAGAATGAATTATATTGGAAAATCAGAAAAGCAAGAGAATAAAGCCAAATCCATATACAAATCATAATTTATATTGACAACAAGATAAAACAATTTCTATACAGCATTTAGAATTTTGTCTTTGCTGTGCTTTATGTCTGTTATGAGTTTGTCTATGTGTATATGTGATTGTATTGTTTTTAATTAAATTGTTTATGGATAATAACATCAGGCCTTTGGGACTACAGCTGAAAATTAGCATTGCACTTGTGTGTTCTCGCAGAAAAATAGATAAATAAATAAATGACTAAATAAATAAGTAACATCTCTTCGCCCTATAAAATACTACACTCTTAAAAAAGTTGGTTCTTTAAGGCTTCTTTAGTAAAGACAGTGGTTCTACACCGATCAGCCATAACATTCTGACCACCTCCTTGTTTCTACGCTCATTGTCCATTTTATCAGCTCCACTTACTATATAGGTGCACTTTGTAGTTCTACAGTTACAGACTGTTGTCCATCTGTTTCTCTGATACTTTGATGTTAGTGTGTGTTGCGCTGGTCTGAGTGGATCACCACACCACCACCACATCAGTGTCACCACCCAAATAGTACCTGCTCTGTGAGGGTCCATGGGGGTCCTGACCACTGAAGAACAGGGTAAAAGGGGGCTAACAAAGTATCAGAGAAACAGATGGACTACAGTCTGTAACTGTAGAACTACAAAGTGCACCTATATAGTAAGTGGAGCTGATAAAATGGACAATGAGCGTAGAAACAAGGAGGTGGTCAGAATGTTATGTCTGATTGGTGTATATAGGACCATGAACACTCAAAGAACCCTTCGCATGCTTAAATGGTTCTTTGCATGGTGAATCGTTCCTCAGATTGATGGAATATGTGTTGTTTATGGCTCTATATAGAACTTTTTTGAAAAGGGTTATATGTAGCACGAAAAAGGATTCTTCTACTGTTATGAAGCCATGCACGTAACAATAGCAGAACCCTTTTTGGTGCTATATAGAACCATATACAACACATTCTCCATTACTATTTCACCATGCACAGAACCCTTTAATCATGGTATGGTATGGTATACAGAACCACTGCCTTTTCTAAAGAACCACTGAAGAACCATCTTGTTTAAGCATGTATATTTATTTCTAACCTCCTGAATTGGTGGATTCAGAATCTCTTTAGAAGAGATTATGCGAAATATTACAAACGAAATATAACCAGAAATATAGGAAATTGCATTTGACGAAACCCAATGCTCAAGTAGATTAAAAGTAGAATATTTTCCTTTAAAAATACTTGCATATAAATTAAAATCATAACATTTGAAAAAATAATCCGGAAAGTGCAAATCCATTAACATTTTACTGACATATGTAACTCAGCAAACAGAGGTAGTTACTACAGTCGTATGCAAAGTTTGGGTGCAAACAGGTCCTATAAAGCGAACACACTTCTGCACTGTACTAAACACAGTTACTGTTTATTCGCTGAATTTAGCAAATTGGACAAAATACATAATATCATAAAATGTGGCCTGTTCTAAGGGCGCCATAAAAACGCCATATTTACATATATTCTCTATAACTTGACTGGGGGTGTTTTGCATATGACTGTACCAGTGTTGGGGGTAACATGGTATAAAGAAACACATTATAGTAATGTTATAACTTTTACCTGTAGCAATGCATTACTTGCACAAGCTCATCTGAAACAGACTTGAAAATTGTTCATGATAATAATGAACATTGTGTTCTCCAGGCCAAAGAGTCCACATTGTACCAGTATACAGTTCAAAAGCCGAAGTCTCTCATGATAGGGCATGTGTTGTCAGCATTAACGCTAAAGAATACCAACACTGAGTCATGAGCATAAATTCTTATAATCACATTAGATTAACTGTAATATAATTTCAGAAGATTTTTGTGGCTCCTAGTACTGAAACATTAATTTTGTGCAATGCATTAAAAACGTATATCTCATATTGTCCGTCCTGTCCTTGTATATAATTTACAGAGGCATCTGTTTTGTTTCGATTGGCGGAAAAGCATCACCATAATTTGGGCCAAATATAAAATTAATTGGCTTTTTCATTTTAAATAACTTTCTCTTGTACGTTCCAGTTTGTACAAATGCTGTAGGATTTTAGAGGGCATCTTAGAGGTAAAGTAATGAGTAGTGAGATTACTTTTTACAGGTATAATCTTAAAAAAGATGGTTCTTCAAGGGGTTCTTTAGTAAAGAGGATGGTTCTACTTAGAACCATGAGTTCTACATAGAACCGTTTCATGCCTAAATGGTTCTTTGCATGGTGAAATGGTTCTTCAGACTGATAGAGAATGTGTTGTATATGGTTCTATATAGCATCATAAACATCATAACAATAGAAGAACCATTTCTGGTGCTATATAGAACCATTTTCCGTATACAACAGTAATACCTCATGGCAGACGTGGGGTTACAGTTTTCAGAGATCTTAGCAAAAAGGGTTCTATATAGTACCAAAAAAGGGTTATTGGCTTGCAACAATAGTGGAACCCTTTTTGAAAAAGGTTCTATATAGAAACATCTACAGCACATTCTCCATCAATCTGAAGAACGCTTTCACATTGCAAAGTACCCTTTATTCATGCAAATGGTTCTTTAAGTGTTCATTGTTCTATAGAACCATTTTCTTTACTAAAGAACCCTTGAAGAACCTTCTTTTTTAAGAGTGTAGAACTTATGGTTCTAAATAGAACCATTCCCTCATCTAAAGAAGCCTTAAAGAACCACCTTTTTAAGAGTGTAGTAATAAGTAACCACGAGTAACAAGTAACCAGCACATTAGAATCACTTTATACATTCATCTGCAAATGGATTCAATATTAATGAAAACATTTATGAGAAATGTGAACAGCAGAGTTTCGTATCATAACATTGTATTTTGTATTTTTGTAACGTTCAAATTCTTAACAAACTGGTGCAGCTCAGCAGGATAAGCATGTATGTTCTAGAGTAATGACTCTGATCTCAGGTTAGTGTCTAAGATGGGCGGTCTCTGGTCAGCCTGACAGGAGCCGGACCCTTTAGCGTCCTCCTCGTCTCCTCTTTCAGCCTCAGGCCTGACATAGCCTGTCCATCGACCGGCCCCTGCTGCCATCGCCGTGACGACGGGCCTCCTGTCGCCACGGCGACGGACAGACGACCCCGCCCTGCCCCGTGCCATCTCTCTGGTTACTGCAACCCCACGCCTGCCATAGGGTCAAAAGGTCACGGGTCCTCCCAGGCCTGCCAATCTCTCTGCCCCGCTACAGATGGCCCCATATTTCAGATTTATCGCAGAAAAGCAAAGCCCCTCTTTTTAAAGGTCACTTCTTTAAAAGCCGCCCGATCAATGGGACTATTCCTGAAGGTGTGTTTGTGTGGGCTGGAAGCGCCTGTGTGAGAGTGTGTGCATGTGTGAGATGAAGACTGAAAGAGATAGAAAAAGAGAAAGAGCATATGTAAGTGTGGGTGCATCGTCTGTATGATTTCAATGTAATTAGTATTACTAGTTAAAAGTTTGGTGAAAATTCAAATGCAAGTTAAGACTGTATTATGCACAGCATAGCAGAAGCCACGTCATCCAGAAACGGGGCCGACTTCTCTTAGCTGGAGCTCATTTAAAATAGACTGATGCACAGTGGACACATATATTGTGGTCTGATGAGTTGACCTTTCAGACTGTTTTTTGGAAATAATGGACACCGTCTTATCTGGACCAAAGAAGCAACCCTCCAGGCTGTTACCGGTATAAAGTTCAAAAGTCAAAGTCTGTCATGGTATCAGGGGTGTATTAATGCCCACAGTAGGGGTACCTCACATGTATGTGAAGGCACCATTAACGTTAAAAGATATGTGCAAATTTTGAAGCAACATATAAAAAAGTTTGGGCGCCCCAAGTGAAATTACATGCTATGCTAATTTCCCAAATGAAAATAAGAGCACATCCTGTACAGAGAACACAGTTCTACAAATACAGCTCATTGAATTTAACATACTGGAAAGGTAGCCTGTGTAGACGTTATGGCACCATTTATATTTTAGGTTTGATTTTTCCAATATGTTAAAGCAGCACTTTGTAAGATTTTGTTTTTGTTTAACTTGAAGAAGTAGCATTACGAGTTGCCCTCTAAAGCTTGTAGTAATCATTTAATTGTTTGATTTATTACATACTAAGGCTTATTATTCAGTAATTACAGGGACGTCACTGCGAACTGGCTGAGCTATTCTTAGATTACACTGCAGAAAATGTTATCTTAGCAAGTGAAAGCACTTTAAATGTATTTAACACATCTAACATTTCTTGTTGTAAGAATATTATAAGATTATTAAAGTTATTATTGCACATTTTTTACTTGTTTTAAGCAATTTTATCTTAAGAAAGTATTTTAATGCATTGGCGGATCATTTTACTTGTTTTAAGCTTGTTTCTTGAAATAAGCAAAGTTATCTTCAGTATTAGTCGAAACAAGTAAAATGTTCTTTTAATGGAATAAAACACTTTTACTAGATAGAATTACTTAAAACAAGTAAACAATGTCTAGAAACAGGTGGAATAATCTTATAATATTTTTGTAATAGTCTCATAATGAGAAATGGTAGATGTATTTACTATATTTAAGATGTTTTCACTTGCTGAGAGACCATTTTTTGCAGTGTATAGATAAGACTTTGGGCCAGCCGGTGGGTCCTGGCCATTTACATGAGGCCTGATAATCTGTGAATAATCTGACTAATAGCTCAACTGGAATAGAACACGTCCATGTAAACACCTCAATCAGAATAGACGAGTCTGATTGAAGCCATTCGGAATGCAGTTTCTCTCCGATTGATCGAGGTGGGTAATCCTGTAAATAATCCGTTAAATAGAAGAATAATATCCGTGTAAACGCCTGTATCTGATTACATTCCCTATCAGAAAGTTTAAGTCCGTTCTGATCATGTTCGTCGCGTCATAGTGAAAGTTTATACCGTTCAACCTGGCGGAGCAGAAACTGGTCTGCAGAGGAGACGAAGTTTATGCTCTGATCTTTAAGAGACGGCGGTGGGACGGACGTCCAGCTTATGTGTCTCAGAACACGACGTCTTCCTCTCGGCCTTCTTTAATAAGGACATGTGAAGGACGTTTTCCTGAGTCTGACATCATTTTACAGCAATTAAAAACACAAGAACTGCTCACTGCTGCTCATCTCACTCTGACTGGACTCACGTGATGCTCATTGTCATGGTAACGTCTATACAAAGTGGTTCTCTAAGCATATGCATCATTTTGGATCTGATTACTTGTAGTGAGCATGTAAACAGAGATTTTCATCAGATTGTTGAGTAGACTGAGCAAAAAACACCTCAGTTTTGTAATCAGCACAGAATCAAAATCTGTGCATCTAAACACAGCCAATGGTAAACATGCTCCTGTCCCAGCTTTTTTGGAATGTTTTGCAGACATAACACTTTAAATGAACTTATATTTACAGAAAAAACAAAGTTCAAAAAGTATAACATAAATTATGTTTTTTTCTTTTGTACTAATATTGTGTTCCTATACTATTTTTCAATATAAAACAGGTTAAACAGAATTTACTAATCACTGCTTTCTGTTTTTATTAGTGTTTCACACACTGTCCCAGGTTTTTTGGAGCTAAAGTTTGTACAGAAGAGTGCATGTGCCTGTGGGACTCATAGAGCTGATGAATTTGTTGTTGATAATGTGTCTGAAATCACACCCACCTTTTAACCCCCCACACATACTGCTGTTAACATATGAATAAATAGTTTAGTGATGTCATTAGCTCATCAAATTTATGAATATTATCTGCACTCTGGTGGGTGAGGGTTAATACTGATCAATACAGAAATCACTTCTTAGTGATGAGTGTGTTCACTTATTTATTTAATTCCCAGTCAAAACAGCCATTGAGTGCAATTCATTTTTCAGGCTATGTTTCTGTGAAGATACAAGATAACCCACTTGGATAAAGTCAAATGACAATAAGTGAAAAAAACAGGATTTTCCAAGATTAAAGGTAAAACTGATTAAAAGCTACAGAGAAAATGTGGCTCCTAACAACCACCTGGAAGACCTGGTCGACCCCAAAACTGCCCCCATCAGATAAACAGCACTTAAAGCTTTCATCTCTGAGAGAGAGGAGAAAATCAAGCTGCTTCAGCTCTGAAAACATCCACAGGTGTTTCTGTCCATCCTTCCACTGTGAGAAGATGACTCAGCGCTGTGGGTCTGAAAGGATGTGTAGCTGTCAAGAAGAACCTCACTGAGAAAAGGAGACGGACACATCAAACAAAGAAGCTGAACGATGGACTGACCACCCCAGAGTCCAGACCTCAACACCACTGAATGTGTTTGATTACTTCAGAAAATCATCAACCAGCTTCTAAGACTGAACTTTGAAACTGAAAGTGAGTCTCCTGAAAAGAATGGAAGCTGGAATAAAGGTAGAACACAATAAATATTAAACAAAGTGATATTAGATGTAGTTGTTATATTTAGTGGAATTGTCTGTTAAATATGTGTTTTCTGCTTATTTCCTGATGCTGAAAAATGAATAACATGTTCTTAATGAACGTTTTGTACAGTACTGTGTCTAGAGTTATATTGAGTGTCAAGACGTGTGTGTGTATGTGTGTGTATGTGGTGTGTGTGGTGTGTGTGTGTGTGTGTGTGTGTGTGTGTGTGTGTGTCCATGTTGACGTGCTTCAGCTTTTGTATTCCAACATACAAAAGGTGCAGAAAGCTGTGTGACAGCGCTGAGAGAATCTGTGTTTCAGCATCAACATCAGTGTTTCTGAAACCTGCACTGACACACACACAAGAGCACAGCCAGCGCAATTCAATTATCCATTCAGTCTCTTTCTCTCTCTCTGTCTCTCTCTCTCTCTCTCTCTCTCTCTATACATCTTTCTTGCCTTTCTCTCCCTCTCTCTCTCTATCCATCTCTTTCTTCTGTTTTCTCTCTCTGTTTATCTGTTTCTTCTTCTCCCTCTCTATTCATCTTTTTTCTCTTCCTCTTTTTCTGTCTGCCTTTCCTCTCTTCCTCTTTCTCTCTTTTTTCTGTCTTTCTCTCTCTATCCGTCTCTTCTCTTCTCTCTCTCTATTTGTCTTTTTCTTCTATCTCTCACTATTCATCTTTTTCTCTTCCTCTCTCTATCTGTCTGTCCTCTTCCTCTTTCTCTCTTTCTATGTCTGTCTTTCTTTCTCTCTCTCTAACACTTGCTTGCTCTCTTTCTGTTATTCTCTCTCCCTCTCTTTTCCTCTTTCTGTTGTCTCTCTTGCTCTTTTTCTTTTCTCTCTATTTCTGTCTTTCTTCTCTTCTTCTCTCGTTATCTGTCCCTTTCTTCCCTCTCTGTCTTTTTCTTCTCTCTCTACTCATCCTTTTTCTTTTCCTCTCTCTCTATCTGCCACTCCTGTCTTCCTCTTTCTTTTTTTCTATATCTGTCTCTTTCTTCTCTTCCCCTGTCTCTTTCTCTCTATCTTGCTTGCTCTATGTTTCTCTCTCTCCCTCTCATTCCCTCTTTCTGTTCTCTCTCTTGCTTTTTCTTTTCTCTTTCTTTCTCTGTCTGTTCTCTCTCATTACTCTATCCATCTTTCTTCTCTTCTTTCTTTATCTGTCCCTTTATTCTCTTCACCTCTCCTTTTCTCTATATATATTGCTTGCTTTCTGTTGTCTCTTGCTCTTTTTCTTTTCTCTTCTATTCTCTTTCTCTCTCTCACTTCTCACTTCTTTCTTCTCCCTCTGTCCCTCTCTTCCCTTACCTCTTACTTCTTTTGTTCTCTTTCCCTCCTTTCTTCACCCCTTCTTTTTATATCTCTCATTTTCTCTCTCTCTCTCTCTCTCTCTCTCTCTCTCTCTCTCTTTCTTTTCTCTCTCTGTTTCTCCCTATCTCTTCTGTTTCTATCTCTGTTTCTCTTTCTTCTTTTTCTCTTTCTCTTACCTTTCTCTCTTTTGCCCCCCCCCTCCCCCCACCATCCAGGAGATGCTCATGATGTCATTTTGGGAATTCTGTCCAAATGGGCTGCAGCCATTCCACTTCAGGCTTTTATTCGATTGCCGCTTCAAATCCTCTTTACGTTTAAGGCCCTTTAATGTATTTATAACATAAAAAATGCTCTTCTGTTATGTTCTATATAAAAATTGAGAGGCATGGAAAATTAAAAGAAAAGCGCTGTCAGATGAATCTACGGAGCGCATGCATGCACAGGTTTATAATGCGCACTCACTGTAACTCACTAATAGCTCTCTTTTCTCTGTATTGCATTACGTTTCGCATGTATGACGGAAAATGACTGTAAACAGGCCCCCGTGTCAACATACGTCTCAATAAAGCATGTGTTCATTGACTATACGTTTTAATCAGACCCGTTTCATTTCAATTTCCAGCCTATTCTGCATCAGAGAGGGAAGAATGAGGGCTCCAGTGTTCGGAGTTCAGTCGCAGTTCAGATGTGACACAGAGCTTTCTGAACTTTATCTAATCAGACTAGATCACAAGCATACGCCGTACGCAAAGGCCAGCACGCCGATAGAAATCGCATTGCTTAAGTTCTAACAAGGCTGAGTTTCGAAAACTGCAGAACATGATTTAACTGATTTAACATGATTTAGGGTGAAATTAAGAATGTATGAAGCAACATAAGGCAGTTTAATGTTTCCTGTTGCAGGTTCGATCTCTGTTTTTACTCACAGTCCAGCATCCTGTAGAGGCCTTTTTCACAAGGAACGCAAGTGTGTAAAATGAAGTTCCGCTATTGCCTTACGGACAGTTATTAACCTCAGAAATACAGGTGCTCATATTACTTCAGCTCACCACAGAATGTGGGAAACAGTCTGTAAAGTATGACAAAATGCAATGTTCTGTCATGTTTTAAGAAAATAAGCATAATTAATGTATATGGTCACTCAAAGCCAGAGGAGTTTACTCTAAAGTCCATCAGTTAAAAGTCCTAAATGCGATTTCAACCCTGGCCTTGAAACAAATCAGTAGAACCACATATACATACATTTTTGTCCAATTTTTCTTGCAGAATTTTTAAAATGCTGGCTGCCATTTACACTGCGTCAAAATGTCAGGGTGAATGGATTAACAGAATGGTCAAAAATGAATTAGAATAAAATATTATATATAACTTACACTGGAAGTCTTTCCTCTCCTCTCTTCTCTCAGATCCCTCCACTACTCCACCCTTCATTAAACGGCATTTAACTGAGCCAATAAAATAACAGCTAATTGCCAGAGAGCTTCATTAAAAAGGAGTCTTTGTTGTCACGGCGACTGAGATAAATGAAATAATCAGCTTAACGCTAATGAGAGATTATCTCATTATAGACTGCTATATAAAGACTCTGCTCTGTGTGTGTGTGTGTGTGTGTGTGTGTGTGTGTGTGTGTGTTTGGCAGCACACACTGCTGCTCTATTTTATAGACGACATAAAACACTCCGCTCAGTCGTGCGGGCCGTACACACTCATTCACTGATTGAAACGGAAACATCGTTCACTTCCTGCAGAGCCAACAAAGCCGTATATCACAAATTCCAATTACATCCATCATCACGCTGATCATCTACAAACCACCTGCATTAAAAAGCAGATTAAAGTGATAGTTTGGTGAAAAATCTAATTTACGGATCGTTCCCCTGTCAGCTACAAGCAGCAATGTAGTGCAGGGTAAATACAACCCCATTTCCCCAAAAAATTGGGATGCTGAAGGCAAAATGTAGATAAAACAAAATGCAATGATGTGCAAATCATTTAAACCCTATATAACCCTATATAGTACAAATACAACATATCAGATGTTGAAACTGAGAAATTTTATTGTTTTTTGAAAAATGTTTGCCCATTTTGAATTTGATGCCAACAATACGTTCCAAAAAAGTTGTGATGGGGGCAACAAAAGACTGGTAAAGTTGTGTAATGCTAAAAAAATACCTGGTGGTTAATTGGCAACAGGTCACTCACATGTTTGTGTATAAAAAAGCATCTCAGAGAGGCGGAGTCTTTCAGAAGATGAGGAGGGTTCACCACTCTGTGAAAGACTGCATGAGCAAATAGTGCAACAATTCAAGAATAACGTTTCTCAACATAAAATAGCAAAGAACTTTTGCTTTTCATCATCTACGGTACATAATAACATTAAAAGATTCAGAGAATCTGGAGAAATCTCTGTATGTAAGGGACAAGGCCAAAAACCAGTATTTGCTGGCTGTGATCTTTGGGCCCTCAGGCAGCACTGCATTAAAAACAGACATGATTCTGTAGTGGAAATCACTGCATGGGCTCAGGAACACTTCTGAAAACCACTGTCTGTGAAAACAGTTCATCACTGCATCCACAAACGCAAGTTAAAACTCTAAAATGCAAAGAAGAAACGATGTATAATCAGGATCCAGAAACACCACCGCCTTCTCTGGGCCCAAGCTCATTTAAAATGGACTGAGGTTAAATGGAAACGCGTCCTGTGGTCGGACAAAATAAAATTTAAAATTCCTTTTGGAAATCATGGACACTGTGTCCTCCGGACCACTCAGCTTGTTATTAGTGCACAGTTCATGATGCTGTAGGGGTGCATTAGTGCACATGGCATGGGTGACGTGCACATCTGTAAAGGCACCATTAATGCTGAATGATATATACATGATTTGGCAACATATGCTGCCATCCAGATGACGTCTTTTTCAGTGAAGGCTTTGCTTATTTCGGCAAGACAATGCCAAACTACATTCTGCATGTATTACAGCAGCATTGCTCCGTATTAAAAGAGTCCAGGTGCTAAACTGGCCTGCCTGCAGTCCAGACCTGTCACCACTGATAACATTTGGTGCATTATGAAATGAAAAAGACAACAAAGGAGACCCTGAACTGATGAGAAGCTGAAATTCTATATCCAGCAAGAATGGAAAACATTTCTTTTTCAAAACTACAGCAGGGTCTCCTCATTTCCCAAACGCTTACAGAGTGCTGTTAGAAGAAGAGGTGATGAAACACAGTGGTGAACAGGCCCCATGTCACAACTTTTCTGGAACATGTTGTTGGCATCAAATTCAAAATGGGCATATATTTTTCAAAAAACAATAACATTTCTCAGTTTCAACATTTAATATGTTGTCTTTGGAGTATTTCCTTTTAAAATATGGTTTACATGATTTGCATATCATTATTTTTCCAAGACTTTTCCAACTCATTGTAAGAGTTACCCCCTTACGGTTGTATGCAAAACTTTAACACTTAAATCTGGCATTTTTCAGCAAGTTTTGATGCACAATTTCTATTGATTTGCTAAGTTTAACACTTTGGTCAAAATTAAAGGAACAATACATAATACTGACAGGAATTTAAAATGGGTACTGCAGTCCAAATTCAAAATATTGGAGAGAGTTGTCTGCCCTGCCACCTCCTTCCCAGACTCAGAGCTCACATGAGTTGCCAGGTTGATGACACTGAACTTACACCAAATTAAACAAAAACTTACACAAAATGAAACTTTGACAATGGCATCTGATGACGAGTCCTGCACTGTTAGCTGATCAGCTAATGTACAAGTATGCACTGTTTTTATTGTTTGTTATAAAAACCAGCTCATGTGTATTTTTTTATAATGCCTGCCTGTGTAACAGTAGCCAAAGCTAAGCCCGTTGTCCCGAAAACAAAAGCCCACCTCTCTGAAAATACTCACTGTACTGAACGAAGCTTAAGTCAGCTTCTTATTCACCAGCTTCTTGTTTGAATTTTTGCATTCCACCTTAAATGGTGCAGCAGTTACCTCCAACTGAGGTTGTGTTATCTAGAAAACTCGACAAAAATACATCACATAGTTAAAATGAGTAAAGGCCTGAGTTTTATCTGTACTTTAGCTCATGTTTATAGATAGCAGTGTCATACAGTGCCAGAAGCCACATAATCAAGTCAAGACCACTGAACACCTCCACACAGTTTGAGGCGAGTGTGTGATGATGTAGGCCTGCAGTTTGAATGATGTAACTGGTGATGCTAAAAAAGTTTCCATTACTCATTAGCTACATTAGCCTTGTAGCTGAAATGCAAAACTAAAGAAGCAAACTTCAGAAGCCAAACCTGTCTTGGCTGATCGATGACACTGGGGTGGGGCAGGGAGGTGAGGGTGAAGGTGGGGGGTGAATTGGTGTAATTTTTCCACTAAACTATTCCTTTAAAGCTCAGACTGTGTGATCAGGCTGGAGCTGCACGTCTTTAGTGAGATGTAAAGTGAAGAGTGCAGCTGCCACCCACAGCCTGAGAGGAGCTGCAGCTTTGATCAAACTTTCATCAGAAAGCACCAAATCCCCCCA
Organism: Colossoma macropomum; assembly: GCF_904425465.1. NCBI lineage: Eukaryota > Metazoa > Chordata > Actinopteri > Characiformes > Serrasalmidae > Colossoma > Colossoma macropomum. The sequence goes on from NW_023494798.1 coordinate 166,215, forward strand.
CTGGAAACAATCAGACAGAGCTAAATATGGACACATGCTACTGCAGGATAAAAGGGCACGCTGGCGCACACACACACACACACACACACACACACACACACACACACACACACACGTACACACACACACGGACGCACACACGCATACACACACACACACACACACACACACACACACACGTACACACACACACACACACACGTACACACACACACACACACACACACACACGTACACACACACACACACACACACACACACACACGTACACACACGTACACACACACACACACACACACACGTACACACACGTACACACACACACGGACGCTGACACACACACATACACGCTTAGGCACACACGCACACACACACACACACGTACACACACACACATACACACACACGGCTTTCCTGCATTATCATTAGGAGAAGATTACACTGTGCACAGAAAAGCCTGTTTATGAAGAAAGTAAGATTAAAGTTTAATTATGCATTTTTGTTATGGTACCTTTTAACTCTCAGTGTTGTTCTCAATTAACTAGTGTGGCTCTAGAACTTTCAGTTTTATTCTCAAATGACGTGTGTTTTTAGATTCTTGGTGTTGTTCTCAGTGAACTAGCATGATTCTATAATTCTCACTCTGGTTCTAAAATATTCAGTGTTGTTCTTGATTAACTCGTGTGATTCCATTTTTTTTTAATTTTATTATATTATTTTTTCTTGAATTGGTGCGGTTCTAGAATTTTCAGTGTGCTTATTGAACTCTCAGTGGGGTTCTAAACTGGTCAGTTTGGTTCTAGAATTCTCAGTGGTAGAGGAGGCGCTTTAATGTTCAGTCAGTGTATTTTTAATTTGGGTCAGTTTAAAGTTTGAGGCAGTTTCGGTGCTAATTTACTGCAGAGACAGTAGATCAAAATCAGCACAGTGAATAATGAACAGTGTCATTATAGAGATTAAAGAATAAATAAGAAAGAAAGCATTAAAAAAACAATAATAACACAATGCATAAAACAATCAAGAGTCTGTGCGGTGCAGAGGGGTGTCCAGTGGAGTCCAGTTCAGTTCCTGTCATATTTATCAGCACTAAATCATCTCTGAGAGACACAGAGCGCTGCTGGAGCGCATACTTCAAAACTCATCCATCAAACACTATTAATGTTTTTTTACTGATCAGACCGAGAGAGAGGGAGAGAGAGGGAGAGAGAGGGAAAGAGAGAGAGAGACAGAGAGAGAGAAGTGGGACGTTTGAATCAGCTAAAAGTTTAAAAGCTTTACTGTTAGACAGAAATGCAATCACTCACTTCTTTCTTTAATGTCTTCATTTGTCTTCTTTGCTCTGCGATTCATCTCGTCTGTCTGGACCCAAACACACTGACTCAGCACTGAGTCGTTTTTTTTAATTTTCTTGCTGCTAAAACTAGTAGCACTTCATTCATCTACAACAAAAGTAATAATGTGATTTATGAAGTAATACAAAGTTTATGTAAGTAGAACGACTGAATGTGTTTGATTACTTCAGAAAATAATCAACCGACTTCTCTAAGACTGAACTTTGGAGGTGTGTCTGCAGATTCTTTGAGGAACTGAAAGTGAGTCTCCTGAAAAGAATGGAAGCTGGAATAAAGGTGAAGAGTGACACAAGCTATGTCCCAATTCAGGGGCTGCATCATTCGAAGGATATGGTCTATGAAGGTGTTTCCTTCAAAGGCTGCATAGACCTGTGAAGGCTGAACTAAAATGAGATGGTCTGCTCTATGGGGGGTTTCCTGTTTGTGTCACAGCACTGCTGTTCCCACCCCTTTACCGCTGCATCACTAAACACAGCTCCTGTCAAGTTCTTTTAAAGTTCTTTAAAGATGGAGCCAGAAACTGATTTTAGTTTTTTTTTGTTTTTCATTTATTAGAGCTGGAGATGCTTCACTGCCTGCAAGTTAGATTCAGCAAGTTTAGCTTCAGACCACACTGGCTTTTTTAACACTTGTATCGTTAGCGATTCGACTCAAATACTCTAAATCAAACACTTATATTTAAAGTGTCTCCTCAGCCACCATTCGCTCCTCTGCCGACAACGTCATGTTCTTGAATCCTCGCCGGCACGCAGTGAACCTTGGGATATGGTGGCTGGTGAAGGATGCACCCGTTGGATCCTTCGTTGCCATGGAAAAGAAGGACACATGTCATGTATGAAGGAGGCTTGAAAAGGGACAGCCTAGTCGTGCCATCTATGATGCAATCAGCCTTCAAATGCAGCCTCTGAAGGATGCAGCCCCTGAATTGGGACACAGCCACACTGAACACTTAAACATCTGAGATTAGATTTAGCTGTTGAGGCTTCTGTTGTTATAAAACCTCGAATCTCTAAACCTGTAACTTTACAGGAGAGTAAAAAACATTCTTAGCTTTCACTGTAAGTTAATGGTTCTAGAATTCTCAGTGATGTTTTAAATGAACTAGTGTTGTTCTAGAATTCTCAGTGTTGTCTTCAATTAGTGTGGTTGTACAATTCTTAGTGTTGTTCTCAATTAACTAGTATGGTTCTATATAGATATAGATATAGTCCATAGAACCATAGTCTTCATTAAAGAACCCTAAAGAACCTTTTTTTTATGCATTATCTAGGTGTAGTAGAGCTGCCCACAGTGCTGGCTGTTATACAGAAAACCATTATTTTGTTTTTCATTTTTTTAAAAACACCAGATCCATATGGCTCCATCCCTCCACTCACTTCTTCTCTTTCATCAACCAGCCATTCTCTCTATTTTTTTTCCTAAATGACAAAAAAGCAGGTGATTTATTTTGTTCTGGAAGTCACGTGACCTAAATATTGTAACTGACCCCGGGCGTATTGATTTTGGACAGAGCCGGGCGGCTTCCTGCCACAATAATAGCCCCGAGGACACCAGGCCCGATCCCTTCATCTGCAGCATGGAGGAAGGAAGAAAGAAAGACAGAGCAGAGGAGGATGAGTGCAGAGAGAAGAACTGATTCACTAGTGAAGAGAAATGTTCAAAAATGCTGATCACTTCATGATGAAGATCTGATACATTTAAACAGCAATGCAAAACAGTCTGATAGACAGAGTGAATATAGAGAAAGAGAAAAAGAAAAAGCAAGAAAAGAGAGGCGGCAGAACAGAAAGAAAAATATAGAGAGGAGGGTAGAGAGAGAAATGGGAAAGAAAGAGAAAAAAAGGAAAGAGCAATGAAAAAGAAAGAAAGAGAAAGGGAAAAAGAAAATAAATGGACAGAAATAGGAAAGAGAAACAGGGAGGTGAAAAGGAAAGAGAGAGACAGAGAAATAGCAGAAAAGGAATAGAATAGAAGAGAATAGAAAAAGAGAAAGAGGTAAAAAGAAAACAAATGCACAGAGAAATTGGAAAGAGAAAGAGAGGTGAAAAGGAAAGAGACAGAGCAGAAAGAGAGAAAAAAGAAATGAGAGGGAAAGAGAAAACAGGAAGAGAGATGAAAGAAAGAAAGAAAGAAAGAAAGAAAGAAAGAAAGAAAGAGAAATGAAAGAAAGGAAGTGAGAGAGAAAGAAAAGAAGAGAAAAAGGAAAGAAAGAGATAGTGAACGACTGCATGTGGGAGAGAGAGAAAATAACACAAAGCAGAGAGAGGGAGAGAGAGAGAGGGAGAGAGAGAAACAATGCACAAAAAGAAGTAAAGTGTAAAGAAGGAAAGCTGGAAGCAGATGAGGAGAAAGGAGTGCAGATGTGAAGAGAACATCTGGCGGCGCTAAACGGAAGTAAACATAAACAGTAAGGTGTTGTTCAGAAAGAGGACAAACATCACACAACTATTATGATTATATACTCTGTCTCTCTCTCTCTCTCTCTCTCTCTCTCTCTCTCTCTCTCTCTCTCAGAGCTGAGCCTTGTGTCGTGTGAGTGAAGTGTGACGGTTGTGTTATTGTGTTGGGTTTAATTCTGGTTATAATGCGACCACACGCAGCACCGAAGGCTCAACACACACGCACACGCACATGCACACACACGCACACGCACACACACACACACACACACACAACACACACACACGCACACACACACACACACATTGGAACCAGCTGAGGCTCCGGATCAATACTGCGCCCCCTCACAGTCCTGCACCATTTAAAGAACAGCATTTAGAAACCCACCTTTAGCACACAGCATCTCTCTCTCTCTCTCTCTTCACCTTCCTCTTTCCTTTTTTAGCGTTGTTTTTGTTCGGCCCAAAGGTACCAAAGCATGAACTCACGCAGGAGCTTCTGAAGGGAAGAAAGCAGAATAAAGGCAAAGTATCCGCTGAGCTTTTGTGTTTCTGTCCAGCTTCAAACACAACACACTCACCTCATACATCAGTGTCGTGATCGCCCATTTATATATTATATATGTAAGTGGCTATATGTAACAAAAATGTCCTGTGTATATACATATATATATATATATATGTATATATACACACACACACACACACACACACATATATATATATATATATATATATATATATATATATATATATATATGTCGCTGTAAGAAAACCTTGTATCTCCAAAATGGTAACTTTACAGGGGAAGACAGTGTAGTCATGTGTAATTATGATTTCACTTATAACGTGTTCACCACTGTGTTTCATCACCTCTTCTTTTAACAGCACTCTGTAAGCGTTTGGGAACTGAGGAGACCCTGCTGTAGTTTAGAAAGTGAAATGTTTTCCTGTTCTTGTTTGATACAGGATTTCAGCTGATCAACTGTTCAGGGTCTCCTTTGTTGTCTTTTTCATTTCATAACCCTCCAAATGTTATCAGTGTTGACAGGTCTGGACTGCAGGCAGGCCAATTTAGTGCCCGGACTCTTCTAATACGTAGCAATGCTGCTGTAATACATGCAGAATGTGGTTTTACATTGTCCTTCCCTGAAAAAGACGTCGTCTGGATGGCAGCATATGTTGCCAAAACATTTATATATCATTCAGCATTAATGGTGCCTTCACAGATGTGCACGTCACCCATGCCATGTGCACTAATGCCCCCCTATACCATCATGAATACTGGCTTTTGAACTGTGCACTGATAACAAGCTGAGTGGTCTTCAGCCTGGAGGACGCAATGTCCATGATTTCCAAAAAGAATTTAAAATGTTGATTTGTCAGACCACAGGACACTTTTCCACTTCCCCTCAGTCCATTTTAAATGAGCTCAGGCCCAGAGAAGGTGGCGGTGTTTCTGGATCCTGTTTATGTACAGTTTCTTCTTTGCGTTTTAGAGATTTAACTTGCATTTGTGGATGCAGCAACAAACTGTTTTCATAGACCGAGGTTTTCAGAAGTGTTCCTGAGCCCATGCAGTGATTTTCACTACAGAATCATGTCTATTTTTAATGCAGTGTGGGCCCAAAAATCATGGCCAGCAAATCCTGTTTTTTGTCCCTTGCATACAGATATTTCTCCAGATTCCCTGAATCTTTAAATGATATTATGTACCATAGATGATGAAAAGCAAAAGTTATTTGCTATTTCATGTTGAGAAACGTCATTCTTGAACTGTTGCAGTATTTGATCGTGCAGTCTGAATCCCTCCACATCTTTATTTCGGAAAGACTCAGCCTCTTGAGATGCTCTTTTACATCCAGTCATCTTACTGACCTGTTGCCAGTCAACCACCAGATGTAGCGTTCGCAACTTTAGAAGCCTTTTGTTGCTCCTGTCCCAACTTTTTTGGAACGTGTTATTGGCATCAAATTCAAAATGGGCTTTTTTTTTCAAGAAACAATAAAATTTCTCAGTTTTAACATTTGATTTGTTGATTTCAATGAAATATAGGGTTTAAACTATTTGCATATCATTGCTTTTTTTATTAACATTTTGCACAGTGTCCTAACTTTTTTGGAAATGTATATATATATATATATATATATATATATATATATATATATATATATAATTCTGCTTCTATAAAATTCTGTAAAACATATGAAGACGAATGAGGAACTGCTGAAAAACTGAAAAAGCTATTGTAGTCTTTGACGGACAGGGCTTTTTTAAATCGTGGGATCTTGAACTTCCTTAAGACACAAGTGTATTGTTATAACAAAGCCACAGTACATGAGTGAACAATGAGTCTGTAATAAATATAACAGCATCACAGTTTTTTTTTAAATAGGGTGATGAAATGAAAACGATCAAAACAGCTTAAAGTAAATGATGTCTTCGGTCTGACTGTACAGTCAGGAGAACACACACACACACACACACACACACACACACACACACACACACACACACACACACACCCTTTTCTTCTCTTTGTTTTTCCGGATCAATCTCTGTATCCCGAGGCCACCTGCGGTCTCAGAGCACTTCAGCACCACGGACAGTAACAACTGACAGCACAATGACATTGCGTCTCTCTCTATCTGTCTCTCTTTCTCTCTCTCTCTCTCTCTCACACACTTTCAGAAACGACAAAATTTCTCAAATCTCACACTGATTCATAAAAGACTAAATCATTTCTAGGCAAAAAGTACATGAGAATTTTTTTTTTTAAATTCTTTCTATTTGAACCATTTATCTTACTCATATTCAGTGCTGTGCAATTCTTGAACCCGAATTAGGATTTTTAAAAGTTTTTTGGTCTAGGTGGAAGAACAGAGGTTTAGCACACCTGATTGAACATAAAGAATCATTGGTTTTAGTGCTGGTAACAAGTTTTGGATGATAATTGCAGCTAATACTAGGCTTCCTCAAGGAAAATAGCTAATCGAAAACACTGATCAATACTTTGTGTAATAAAGAGGTGCATTTATTCTAATATTAGTGTTTTTCTGAACAAATAAATACTCACTACCCAGATAAACAGCATTGTAAACAGAGTGTTCTCAGGGAGCTAAGACTTTTGCACACTTCTGTATTTGCAGTTTGGTCGGCCTCGCAGGCCTGTTTTTGTTGCAGCACTGTTTTGAGAATTGTCTGTGCCTACAAGTCATGAAAAAAACAATGGATTGTGGATATTTTGCATGTTAACCGATCCCTTTCTGTCAGAAGAGGCGCTTCTCGGCAATGCTGAGCGATGAAACCTGTGGAGACGGAGGTCTTGCTCATGAGACTGAGCTTCAGCAAAGCAGCTCTGACCTTAAACTCAGCAACCAAAAGTCCCCACAACCACCAAATGTTCATGTTTTCATCAGACCGAGGGGATTTGGTCCCCACAAAGGCATCAATACACACACAAACACACCCCATCCCGCAGGGTGATGGACGGGGCCCTGTCCATCCCATTGTTCCCTGTATCTCTGCCTCTGCTGACCGCCCCTCCTCCCCCCATCCCTCCATCTTCTCCTCCTCTTCTCTTTCTCGCTCCAATCTCTTGGGGACTACCGTGAGCTGGAACAGGCCATGCCCACTGCACTCTCTCTCTCTCTCTCTCTCTCTCTCTCTCTCTCTCTCTCTCTCCCTGTCTCCTCTTCTCTCTCTCTTTTTCTTTCTAAACTCTCTCTCTATCTCTCAACCTTAGCTATTTATCTGTCTCTCTTAACCCTTTTGTTTCTCTCTCTCTCTCTCTCTCTTTCTAACTCTCTCATTCTCTCCCAATCCTTTCTCTCTTTCATTCTGTCTTTATCTTTTTCACTTTTTCTTTTTCTTTCTCACTTTCTCAACTCTCTCTCTCTCTCTCATTTTTTTTCTTGTTTTCTCCACCCTCTGTTTCTCTCTTTCTTTCTCTTTTTCTGTCTTAAGCCCTATTATAGGGTTGTGTGATGGGTACAGAATAAGCTATCTAGTGTGCTTGAATGGTTCTTGTAAATTAAATTGAGTTTACCACAAGTAAGTTGTGCTCAAACAGCCTGGGCCCAAATTCCATGTTACCATATCATGGCAACACACTGCACCAAATGGTCATTGGTCCATCCCAGCAGATATACGTATTCTTCAAAAGCTGGTAGTTATGACTTGGCTATGTTACAGTTTTCTAACAAGTTGACAAGAATGCACCATACATTCCAAAAATTACCAATTAAAATTCCTAAAACGGGTGGGGAACTGAGGGCCGGTGTTCAGCACAGCTTGGTGATTTCCCTGCCCTAGCATACCAACTACAACTGATAATTAGCTGATGAGTTGAATCAGGGGTGCTTGATTCCAAACTGTGCAGAAATCCAGCCCTCCAGGACCAGAGTTCTCCACCTTTGTCCTGAAATGTTAACCTAGATTTGAAGGCCACAGCCTGGATGTTTCCTTCAGCAATACACTACAGGACACACTTAATAACAATAACAACACGGAGTATGGCTGTGTCTGGCAGGTTTCAGAGGACACTCCACAATGTTTACTGGCAGATTTTAAAAACACTCTACAATTATGATTATTATGATGCGTTCTAGAGAAACATACCGACTAAGATTTCTTTACAGTGTTGGTGATGGGAACCAGGGGTCGCCATGACTACAACACAAATATAGACATTTTATTCACTATCCAAAACCGCCAGTGAACCTACATGAGTTTTATAGGGAATGTTGATGATGGTAAAATAGTGGAAAATCTGAGACTTCACTCTGGGTACTAATTTGTGTCGTTATGTGTTGCATCTAATGTCTCAGGTATCAGGCAGTGAATTCATAACCATTACATGTAATAACTTTCTGTGAGGGAGCTTTTAGAGGTGGACGTCTGGTTCCTGTCACCACCACTGTGGACAGTTCTGACTCAGTAAGTTTCTCTATAGCAGAGCATTTCACACCAAACCACTTTGAATGACTTTGTTTACACCTGTTTTTCCAAATTTCTGCATAATTAAAATGTTTGTCATTGAGTCATTCAGAGTGGTTTGGTGTGAAATGCTCCATTCTAGAGAAACTGGTGGTGATAGGAACCAGACACCTGAAGAGTTTATTACTTCTAAATAAAATGTCTCTATTTCACAAATTGGTTATGAATATGTTGCCTGATGCCTGAAACATTGTTTTGTTGTAGTTTTACCAAAATATTCTGCAAAGAAAATCCGTTCTTTCAGATGTGCCACTATTTTCCCATCATCAACATTCCATATAAAACTCAGAAGGCATGTGTTCACTTTAGAATTAGACAGTAAATAAAATGGCTATATTTCTGTTGTACTCATGGTGACCCCTGGTTCCTATCACCACCACTGTTTCTCTACAATGAATAGTTTCACATCATGAATGACTTCTTGACATCTGAACAATTGAATTATGAAGCAGTTTTAAAAATTTGTGGAATTTCTCTTGAATTAAGCAGAATTTTTGAAATTCCAGTGGAATTTACCTTTAAATAGGAATTCCGCAGCTATGTGCATGTTAATGTGTGAATCTGTCTGTGTGCTTTTCCCATTATATGTGTGCGTATTGTGAGAAGGAGCAGAGCTCCCTCTAGCCACGGCACACACACACAGCAGGGACTTCACACATCAACACTGAAATCAATAACACACACACACACACACAAACAGCACAATCAATAAGACAGGAGAACGCCAACAACCTTTTCTCACTCTCACTCTTTTACACACACACTCGCAACAGGACGCTTACAAATACACATACACACACACACACACACACACACACACACACACGCACATGCACACACACACACTTCTATAATATATACTGTTCCTGTCCAAAAAAAAAACCCCAATATGTATCTCTAAAATAGTAACAGGAGAAGGCAAAAAAGTTCATACGCTCTAAACTTTTCATGCAAGTTAAAAGGCCCAAATCATGAAAACTGAATTTTCCTCACTTTTTAGTCAAATTTTCAAAACATACAATTCATTCCCTTCCATTCAGTCCACATATGAAAAATAAGATCAAAAAAACTCTGGATCATTATCGTGTATCATATGTGATGTCGCAAAAAGCAACGCGTTTGCGTATATCATTTGGCCTACAGCAGTTTAGCTCCGCCCGGTCACGCTGACGCTATAAGAAGTGTTTCAGCCTGGACTGCTTTTTGAGGAACAATACATGGCAGCCAATCACAATAAAGCTCATTTACATATTTTTGTCTTAAAGGCACAGCAACTAAAACATCCTATTTAATTCTAAGAGATAAGGAGAGGTTGAAAAACAGTCATGTAAAATGGAATTATGACCATTTTGGTTCATAATCGCACAACAACAGTCTATATAATAGAAAAATGATGTACAGTATGGGCCTTTTACAGTAAAGAGATTTTATTCCAAGTAATTGTGGAGCAGGTCTGTCGTTCATTATGAAATGTTCACACAATGTGAAAGACAGCTGCTGTGCACAAATGATGGACAGCAACAATATGCTGAGGCTCAGATAGTGTACAATATAAATTAACAGCAACACATATGAGCACATTCAGTAAGTCTGAATAGAAAGCAAATAAACATTAACTTTATTACTTTAAAGCACTTACAGTTATAAGTAAAATCTTTGATTTTGTCACTTCATTGTGGGCCTATACAGACTTCATTCAGAGTGAATTAACCTGCTGTAGTAGGTTTGCCAACCTGGGCTAATTCAGGAGAGGCTGATAGGCAAAAACTGCTTGTACTCATTATGTTTCCTCAGTTTAGTTATTACAAAGCGAAGCAGATGAGCTAAATGTCTACAGCACATTCTCCATCAATCTGAAGAACCCATTCATGATTTAATCATGCAAAGGGTTCTTTGAGTGTTCATGGTTCTATATACTTTACTACTTTACTAAAGAACCCTTGAAGCACCATCTTTCGTAAGAGTGTAAAAGGGGATCTTAAATTCAGAGTTATAAACTCTACTAGTAGGCTTACATTAATTGTTAGCTACATTAGCCTCATAGCTATGCTAAAAAACTATCACATTAAACGGCTTATTCAGTTCACGTAAGGCTGGAGGTGGATGTGAGCTAATTTGTCAGCATGCTGGTGCGAAGGTCCCAAGAAGATCCAGCGAACGACCTCAGTGGAGGATCTCTGAGGCAGGGATTTGGAGACAAACTCGTTCCTCGTTGATTATTCCATTCCTCACTCTGCTAAAGGCCTTGGCCTGGTCCAGGTGGAGTGGGGGAGTGGGGATGGGGGGGTGGGTGGCTCTGTGAGAAAACCCCCAGTGAGAAACCCTCCTGTTGGGTTAGCAGAGCTTTAGCCTCAGGGTCTTAACCACAGCCCCCCACACTACCCACAGTCAGTCAGCAGTTTACAGAGAGAAGAAAGAAAAGGAGAGAAAATGAGAGAAAGTGAGAGGTAGACATAGAGAGAGAGAGAGAGTCTGAAGGGAGAGTGCCAATACAAATATACCATTATTTGCTAATAAAAAGAGAATAGAGGGAGTTAGAGAAGAAGAGTGTGGGCTGTTAGCTGGGGCTGTATCATACAGAGATGTTCCTGCACGTTCTCCACCGCTATAGAAACCAATAATCCTCAAGAAGCTTCACAAATAATGCCACATGGCTTCAGGTGTCCACATGAGCCCTTTTGATTCACACGACTGCCCAGCAAATTCATTACACGCCACATAGACAGACATCAAGGGGGCCAAAATGCTTGCTATGTGTTAATTCAAGTGGGGGCAAGAAGTGTTTTTCACCCACAAATCAACTCTGTCCAACATGCAAAAGTCCCATTTTTCCATTTCAGCCACAGAACAAGGTAGAAGTAATATTAAGAATTGCTTAGACTGTAGTAGATAAGCTAACTTGTGGTAACCCAGGATATAGTAGGTCTCAAGCCTAAAAATCTCAAGCCTTTCTTATCTAGGTGGGAGGTTATATTGGTAGATATTGCAGGTGTAGCCTGTGTTTGAGAGATTTGTTCCAGCCACCACGTAGTAGGTTAGCCAACTTGTTCTAATGCGGTCCTGTCACGCCTCAGATACAGATAACAATGACATTTAGTTGTGCTTAGCAGGTAGCAGATTAACTTGTGCTAGTCCAACACACTCTGCCATGTGAGTTAACCTGTGCTAGCCCAGCATGTAATATCTTTGCTAGGAAACCAGCATTGACCAGTGTAGTCACTAGCGTATGTTGTGTTTTGGAAGCTGGTCAGCAGCACTGAAATGTGTTATTACTAGTAAAACCAGCATATGTTATGTTTTGAATACTGGTATGCTGGTCAACCAGCATTACTATTCTGGGTGGCCTACTAAACCAGCACTAGATCAGCATAAACCAGCAAAAAATACTGCTGCATCTTTGAGCAGGGAGGTTAGCCCATGCTAACTCTAGCTTAGTTTGGTCATATTAATTAATATTAATAGCATTAAGTGTGCTACGTAGCCTCTAGCACAGTGGGCTCCAACCCTCCTCATGGAGATCTACTTTCCTGAAGAGTTTAGTTTCAACCTGTATCCAATAAGCTACCCAGCCCTTTAATTAACACTAATGCATCAGATTCAGCCAATCAGAGACATGGGAAGAGGTTAATTAGCTGTTTAGATTGGTGAGCTAGCCTGTTTCTGTCAGGTGAGTTAACCATTGCTAGCCCAACATGTACTGCAGGGTAGCCTACCTGTGTCCTAGGTAGCAGTAATGATAGGAACATTATTCGTATGTGTAGTGGCAATATTGTGTTAGCTAGAATCTGCTTAGTGAACTGACCTGTGCTAGCCCAGCATACAGTAGATTAGCCAATATATGGTAATCCAGCATGCTCTTGTAGGTAAAGTTATTTGTGCTCCATATTTCCTTAGCTTAAATAGAAGAAATATAATCTGTTATATGTACCAGATTAGCTAGTTAGCATGCTCTGCCATACAAAAGTGAATTAGCCTGTTGTAGTAGGCTAATCTATTCTCTGCCGTTTAGGACTGTTTGTGTTTTCTCAATTTAGGCTGAGGTCATATTACGTACAGAAGCAGATGAGCTAACCTCACTAGCCAAGCGTAGGTTAGCAAAGCTGCACATGCTCTGGCAGGTCTATATGTACTTATCATGCTTTCTCAGCTTAGGTAGAGGTACTGTAATTTGAGATAATCAGATTCTAGCAGATAATCTAGTCCAGCATGCTAGTTCAGTGAGTTAATCTGTGCTGACGAATGCTAGCCACCCTCTGCTAATCTCGGATTCTCTGCCAGTTAAGACTGCTTGTGTTTAATTGACTTCCTCCGTTTGGGTTGAGGTAATATTACATAGAGAAGCAGATGAGCTAACCTTGCTAGCCTAGCATAGGTTAGCTAAGCTATGCATGCTCTGGCCGGTCTGTATGTATTTATCATGCTTTGTTAGCTTAGGTAGAGGTACTGTAACCTGTGGCACTCAGATTTTAGCAGATAAGATAGCCTAGCATGCTCGTTAATCTATGCTAGCCTGTGTTGTAGAATGCTAGCCACCCTCTGCTAATCTAGGATGCCCTGCCGGTTAAGACTGCTTGTGCTTACTATATTACATACAGAAGCATATGAGATAACCTTGCTAGCCTAACATGTCAGTTAGCCCAAGTTAGTGTAGGTTCTCCAAATCATGATGTTTATCCAGCTTCCTTTGCCAGGTGAGCCGCTCTGTGCTAACCCCTCAAGCTTGAGCATGAAAGCTAACCCATTCTAACCCAGTGTGTGGTCGGCCTCCCAGCAGGAAGTGGATGACCCTACCTCACCCAGTAAAGTGCTTGTGTTAGTGTTCAGACTGAATCCCCCCCAGAGACGCGGACAGCTCAATGGTATAATCCCCTTCCTCTCCTCCTCATCCTCGCCGTCCCTCGGCCGCCGCTGTATGAGTCCACTCAGATTTGCCACGCTGCGTACGGCGGCGATAAAATGGAAGAAAGGCCAAATCTCTCTTCGCCACTCAGAGTGTAATCTCTGCAGAGTGGCCTGGTCTGTCCAGCCTGCCCTGAAAACTCAATTACGGCCCGATGCAGCTGGCCTCAGCAAAAAACTAGCATGTCTACGGAATAGCGCAGCGTAAGTGGACTTCAAAAAAATCACACAGTGCTGACAGTGTGCTGCTGACTGTGGCTGCGAAGGATAAGGGAGCAACAATAAATTACTGGACACATATATTTGTACAATTAAAAAAACACTTAAATGTGATTGCATTTTTGTTCCATGTTTTCTTCCATGTTTAAACAATTATGATAAGCTTTATTTGTATAGCAACTTACATACATATTATGCAGCTCAGAGTTCAGAAAGTTAATAAACTAAGAGAGATTTAAAAAAATTATTATAAAATTTTTCAATTATAAAGTATTTCAAAAGAATAAGAATATAAGACACAGAAATACAAATAAGCAATAATAATAACATCAAATATAAATAATAAAAAGTAATAGCAATAGTAGCAGCACTAAGTATGTAAAACAAGAATTATGGAACGAATTTTTTTTTTAGAAATATCTAGCTGCTTAGCTGCTTTCTATTTTAAATCTCTATTAAAATTAAACAGGCTGTTCATGTAAATGTCCTCTGCTCTGATTGGCTGCACTTCATTCCAAAAGTAGTCCAAGCTTAAACACTCCTTATAATATGAGTGGGCGGAGCTGAACAGCTGAAGTCTGAGTAGCCACATATGCATGACTGTATTCTTTTTGTGACATCATAAGAACAATGAACCCAAAACTATTTTTGCAGTTTAGTTTCTATATAATTACATATAACTATGTTCATATACTGCTTCACATCTCGTATACATATTACAGGATTCATAGATTGAGAAGAGGTGGTACAGTGCAGTGTATATATATATTTCTGTTTTTACTTCTGTAAAAATGTATCAAAAAGCACAATAAATCTTTGTATCATAAAATTTGTGCATCACTACACCACTAGAGCATACGTATGCTGGTATGTGCATTAAAGTGCACATGTGAGTCCTATATACTGACCACCAATCTGTAGATTGAGCAACACACAGAAAAAGCCAATGGGACTCATCAATATGCGGGCCGAGCCTCTGGCCCCACGTCAAATTATAACCCACAAAACCTCCCGTCTACAGAGCCCAATGCAGACATAATCAAAAATCAATAATCAGCCAGAGATTATGATAACGAGGCGGTCCGCCACAGGAAGCTCTCCGCAGCACTCAGAAATAAATAAATAACTGAGTAAATAAGTAAATAAATAAATAAATAAGAACTCCAAGAAAACATACTTCAACAATAAATGAACCGTCCTCCTAAAATTAGGCATTCCAGCTCAGACGACAAAGTCACGAATGACACACGGATCGATGGCATCAAAAATGGAACAAGTTTCCTTCAGGAAGACGAATGAAGGGAAAACTCAGGCTGAAGAGATGAGTGATTTCATGAAGAGGACTGTTGCTAAGTGGGACAGCCTTCTGAAAGCAATACTGCTGGCCAGTTTATAGAAGTAGAAGCTCATTGCTGTGTGTCATCATAGCAGCTAAGCCTTAAAACACTGTGGCATCGAATGGATTAAAGGAATAGTGTGGGGCGAAATCAAATGAACACAAATCACACCTTTACTGTAGTGTGTTTAGTGTCTGAAGTTGGTTTGAGCTGTGAGGGTAATGTAGCTAGTAAACAGAGGACGTTTATACATTGCACATTAGCATTGTGCTAACTGCATGCCTAAATCATGTCTCGCTTCAAACTGTGTGGAAGTGTTTATTAATCTCAATTAGACTTGTTTATGTGGGTTTTCAAACAGCCCACCCCAAAGCTGAAAGTTTTTCCCACCTTCAAGGTCATCATCAGAAGGGAGTTTTCCTCTTTAAACCAGAAAATCTTATTCTAAACATTACGTGGCACCACTGTAGGAGGCGAGTAAGCATGTTTACAACAGATATAGTGATATTTATGTATTTTATTTTGGCCAGAGTGCCACTTTAAGTAAACTTTTACATGACTCTCATGACTGTTGCTCTTTACATTGTGTATAAATTTCATGATGAATGGACCAAAAGAAACAGCTCAAAATGACTTGGGAAAAATTCTGGTTCCATTGACTTACATTAAAAGTAAAGTATGTTTTTTGCTTCTCCTGTAAAATTACCATTTTGGAGATACGAGGTTTTGTTCTGACAGCAGTGAAATGCTTCTGTATTCTGACTCAGTGTTTTCCACGCTGAGAAAAAGCATTCACCACCAAGACCTCTTCAGACCTCTCCTCTCCAGGACACAACGAGGCTTTAATTGGGGAAATTGATAATTGATTTAATCGTCTTTCGGGGGCCTGTGGTGCTTGGCCTGAAATCCGGCAGAAAGTGGAAAATAGGATTTCCACAAGTGATTCCATTTTCTAAATAATCCCCCTCGCAATCGTCTCCAGACGCAGTATTCATGACAAGGAGCACTTGTGCTGCCAAAGAGCCGGAGCATATTATAAAGCACTGCATCAGAGCTCCTTAAAAAGGAGGCACCCAACCGTCCCAGCAGGAGATGGAGCATCAGCAGCCGGAGAAAGATCCCTGCAAAATCCAGTCCAGCTAAAATCTATAGGGTGAGGTATTTAGTGTAACAGAGTTATAATCCGGTGAAAAATGGGTTAGGGGCCCAGTAAAGCCCTGAAAATGAAAATAGACTCTTCTGCTAATGATCAATTGATTATTGACTCTTCTTACATGCCATTGTCTTTATCTTCACCTCTTTCTTTTCTTCATATGTTCTGGCCTTCTGCTCCCTCTCAGATGTAAGACATTTTAAGAATTTTTCCCCCCTCCTGCTAAATTTATTAATCAATTCTGCCTTTGCAGGTGTTTACAGTACCTTTACAGTGCCTGAAGGGCAGTGTGACACAAAAAAATATCCAGCTGACTGAAAAAGAGGATACATCAGTCAAAAAATGTGCTCAGAATTTCAAGGCTCAAAAATCTTCTAAAAATGTCTTTATTGAATTTTCCTCCAGGCATTTTTTCTGAATAATTCTGCCCCAGTATCACCTGCATTAGCACCATTTACTGCATAACATTAAAGAAATACTTTGTCCAAAGGTCAGATTTAGATAATTTTGCAAATATCACAAATATAGTCAGCCAATTCATATACAGTGACTGAAATATGCTTCTTTAGTTCTTTAATCCCTTGAAATCCCAGGCTTATTACATACTAAGCCTTGTTATTCAGTAACTCCGGGGACTCCAGTGTAAACTGGTTGAACTATTCTTAGGTTATAGAAGTGTGTTATTAAACTTTGGGCCTACTAATGGGCCCTGGTCATTTAAAGAGTTAAACTGGACAAAAGTATATTAGCTAAAAACATTAGTAGCATCCATCTTGCCTGAATTTTGTCTGTACTTTGTTCATGTTTATAAGTAACAGTGTGTCACACAGTATAAACAACCACATAATCAAGTCTGTAAGAGATTACTGACAGCTCCACCCTGTTTGAGACATATATGTATGCAGTTAGCACCATGCACCAAGCTTACTTGTTAGCCTTACTAGCCTTGGAGCTCCAGTGTATACTAAAGTAGCAATCTTAGGGGGCCAAACACCTCATGGTGGCTCAACTGCATTTGAAATAAAGGCCTTTGCGCATTTCTGCGGTTTATTTGGATGCCACGAAATTAATTGTAATGATAGTTACTTATTTAACTGATATCTTGCTTTTATTCACTGTCTTTTGTTGCAAACTTTTGCAGGTGACATGAACTCACTGCACCAATCACTATTGCCTCTGATGCTGGCATGGCAACCACGAAGATGACTACATCCCAACAACTAGAACTTTTTGACAAATGTCAAAAGGATTGCTTTGTCACCACTTGTGATGCTAACATCTCCGAAAGCAAGTCAAACTGGGTTACAGCAAGGTGAGCTGTCTGTGAAAGCAGTTGTGTGCAAAAGTTTGGGTATCCCTTATCAAATGTAATGTTTTGTTGATTTTTTAAGTGAATGTTTTAAGTTAATAAAGAACACACCTCTACACATTTTAATACACAGTTGTTATTTATTTGCTGAATTTAATATATTGTGGAAAAAAAACAAAACATAACGTAGTGTGTGTGCAAAGGTTATGGCACATTTTGTATTTTATATTATATGTTGAACTGAATAAACAGAAATTAAGCACTTACAATTTTCATGTAGAAAATCAAAACAACATGTAATTTGACTTGTGGTGCTCAAACTTTTGCATACAACTGCAGGTACAGAATGAGGTGTTGGAACTTCTCTTTTTGCTGTGAAAAACTGCATCTAAATAAAGTGATTTTGAGATCATTTGAGGCCTAAACATCGAACCCGACCTTCTTTTTGAGCCTGTGCATGTGACATTATAATGATCACAATTATTATGATTACATTAATATGTAAAGATGTATGATGTATGGTGTGAAAACAACTCCTGGTGTGAAAATGACCTGACGCCTCTGACTTTAAATGATTATTTCAGGCTTTACAGGATGGCACGCAGCAGTGCACACTCACCATATTTCAGCTTCTTTTTACTCTCCTGTCTTGGTAATGATGCTTCTTTCAATTAAAAAAAGAAGAAAACATACATAGTGCTGGTTTAATGCAACTTTGAAAATGGAAGGAGATTCCAGGTTGAAAACAAGCACTACTGTGCAGACACCTTTGTCTTCAGTAGGAGTTTCTGAGAGACACCTTGAGGTGTGGGACACGCAACCGGCCGCCGCTGGTCGGCTGTAAATAACACCAGGGAGACGAAAGGAGTCAAAGCCAGGCCAAACAGTCAGTGTATTATACGAGCTCCTCTCGTTCCTTCAGCACTCTGACAAGAACAGGCCATCAGAAATCATCCGCTATCTTTCCTCTACCCTTGGCAAGCCACATCCATTTCACTATTGGACGCCGTCAAGGGCCTATCCTGCTATCTGACGCCGAGGCCTGCAGTTATTAATAAGTGTCGGGCGGAATTGATGCGCTTTCCTCCGACAAGAATCCAGAGACGCATTGTTCCGAGAGGAAAGCAGGGAGACGTTGTAAGAGTTTCTGAAAAAGAAGCATTCCATCATTCCACAGCACGCAGGAAATGCATATTTATTTTAGTGAGCAAAGAGAGCTTTCACTGCATAGAAAGCAAGTGAGAGAGAGAGGGAGAGAGAGAGAGAAGAAATCATCTGTGTCATTTATTAGGACACCTTTTTAGTTCTCGCTACAAAAGCCAATGCCAGGAGTCTTTTGGAGAATTAAATTTTATGCTCCCTGAATAAAAACTCCAGTCATCTTGTACTTTCAAAGAGCCATATGTAATAAAGCACTTATGTTTTTTTCCAATGCACACACAGCAGTTCATCAAAAAGGAAGCTTTCACTTTTTAATTAAATTGCTTCCCTTCCCATGCATATCTGCTTGACAAGGGTCAGGATTGTCACAGAGCATTTCACAATGTCTAGTGTAGGATTATAATGGTGTTCAGAGCCATTAAGAAGCCACTATACACTAACCTTGCTCTGCTAGCCATCCAGAGACAAAGATCGTCAACAGTGATGAAGGCTCAGGGAGTCATTCATTTACTACACTCAAATACCATTACTAAACTTATCCCACTACTACATTCATATATATTACTACACTCCAATATCATTACTACACTCATACTATTACTACACTCATACTATTACTACACTCCAATATCATTACTACACTCATACTATTACTACACTCCAATATCATTACTACACTCATACTATTACTACACTCATACTATCACTACACTCACATACCATTGAATTACAAATATTTACATAACATTACAACTGTAAGTAAATAATTAGCCTGTAGTTTATGAGGTTAAGAATAACATTAATCTCCTGAATGTTTTTGTAGGTAATATGACAGTAAAAACTCTTGACGAGACACAGTCTCTGAAAGGCATTCAGCTTACCAACCAGTCATATCAAGAACTGCGTGTCAGCTCACCCATCTCCAGCCTTCTATCAGCGGCCACTAAAAACAGGCCGCTTTCCGTCTGGGCCCTTGGAGAGCCTCCATTTTCCCACCGGTGGGGCGAGCGGTAATATATATTTAGAAATGAAGGATCTGTCCGATGCGGCGCGGATGGATGGCATTTATCAGTGAGAGATCTCCTGCTTTAATTGGGTTTGTGAGCAGAAAGAGAGACGCTCCATTAGCCCGGGATGGAGAGCTGGGAAAGCAATCTAACAGTCTGCAGGGTTTCTACAGACAAACTCACTTTAAGGGGGGCCTGGACGATACGGCCAAAAATCACCATCACAAACTACTGTTTCATATCACTTAACACTGAAAATGGGTTATTATATCAGCGGTGTCATTAAAAAAGCTAGAAACTTTACAGGAGGATGTAAAATGCTCTAAAGTTGAATTTAGAGTAACATATGGTTTTATTCTATGTGCTTTTGAGATTTTCTATTGTTCCATTCATCATATAATGTTCATAGAATGAAATTTCAAAAAGGAGATATAAAGGTTTTATGAGAGCAAAACATGTCACAAATCAGAATAACTGTATGAATTACTGACACAGGGTAACCGAGGCTAGAACGGAGTCTGACTCATAGATCTCTGAACTGATCTCTGACTCTTGCCGTGTTATCAAGACCACATTTTGGATTATGATGTCTCTGTGGAGGGCGGCGAGGCTTTGAAGGTGAGGACCCCTAGATTTGCTAGCATGTGCTCATTCTGTGCTTATGTTGCAAATGAGACATTTGGTACTTAGATTCAAGCTTTCTGATGGTATATTGCAGGAGTCAAAACCCAAATGTTAAGAAGAGCCATTTTGTCCTTTCAATAAAAATAAAAACCACCTTGACAGTCACAGCATTTTATGTACATTTTACCATCTTGGCTATAAATATGTCTCGAGATGTGCTAATGTTCTAATATAGGCTAAAAATACTTACTTACTGACTTACTTTGCTCTGCTTTAAGCTTTAGCTCAGCTGTAGCTGCTTTTCTCACATCTCCAGCGGGATACTTTTCCACAAAAGTGGAAGAGTTTCTTGTAAAATGTCTCTCAACATTTGATTTTTTACTAGCCTGAAGTCAGTTTCTCATTCGCAAGTTTCTTGTTCAAATTTCCCCATTCCACCTTAAAAGGTGCCTGAGGTGAATGTAATTGCTGCATCATTTATGGTGGAATGTGAAAATTCGAAGAAGAAGCTGGCAAATGAGAAGGGGTCGGCAACCCAAATATTAAAAAGAGCCATTTTGTCCTTTCAATAAAAATCATTCCACCTTAGGAGCAACAAGGTGTTATGTCTATTTTACCATCTTGGATGTAAATATGTCTCAGTATGTGCTGATGTATTAGTATATGATAAAAAATATAATATACATGAAAACACAAGCTTACTTTGCTCTGCTTTAAGCTTTAGCTTAGCTATAGCTGCTTTTCTCGCATCTCGAGCAGGAAACTTTTCTGCAAAAGTAGAACAGTTTCTTGTAAAATATCTCTCAGTGTTCCACTTTTCACAAAGCTGAAGTCAGATTCTCATTCGCCAGCTTCTTATTTGGTTGAATTTTCCTGTTCCACCTTAAATGGTGCCTGAGGCACCAGAATGTAACTACTGCGCTATTTAAGGTGCAACAGTAGAATTTGAACAAGAAGGTGAACAAGAAACTGACTTCAGCTTTGCGATTTTTTTAATGTTTGATCTTTTCTTGTTGCAGATTAAACATATCAGGAAACCAGCTGGAGTGATTATAAATGCAAATAAGTCCATTCGTCTCAGAATTATTGATATTCGACTTAATTCTTTCTCTTTGCCTTTTTGTTAGCTACTAGCTAGGTGAGATTGTTGTCTGTGTTGCTGTGGTGACCATTAGTCTGCACGCCAATCTTCAGGATTAAAGGGTGAATTAGCAGTTCTACGTTAACTTCAGCGTTTAAGACCATTTATTGTTAAAACTGTGTTGAACGATCAGCAGAGCTTTATTTTACTGCAAAGGAGGATTATTTTTTTACCTAATAATCTAGTTCTGCTGGGCAGTAAAAGTACATTGCATTACCATACTGTTGGACAATTTGATGCATAAAAATGCTTCCAGTACAGTGATCCAGAAAAGGTATACGTTGGAAATTTGGTATTTCCCAGTTTCTGGGAACATTTGAAGGCAGTATTACTAAGCTGGACTGACAAAAAACTAAAGCATAAAATGTGGCCTGTGCAAAGGTTATGCCACACTTTATACTGTATTTACCGCGTTTGTACATTAACCTCAGGAAATAATAAGAAATTGTGCACTAAAATTTGCAGAAAAGTGTCAGATTTGAGTGTGTTAACTTGTGTGTACAAACCTTTGTCTATGACTGTATTACTTGTATCAAAATCATATTTTTAACTGCTTACCAAGCAAAGTTTTATTACACACTTCTATAACCTAAGAAAAGCTCCATTAGTTTGCATTGAAGTCCCTGTAGTTACTAAATAATAAGCCTTAGTATGTAATAAGGATGTTGGAATGTTAAGGGGTTAAGTATCACTACATAATGTCAACAAGATTGTGAGTCCTTTAAATTCTCAGAAACAGGCCGCAGTCGAAGGATCCTACATAAGGGGGCAGGCTTTGGTGACGTGGCGGCTGAGCAGTGCGGCCTACCTCAGCTGCATCCTTGGCTTTGAGACATGTCTTATGTTTTTGGACTTCTACCCTACAGCAGACTCACTGCGGAGTAAACAGGGCACAGATTGGGACTCAGCCTTTGTTAAACAGTCTCTAATGCATTCAGCTAACCAACAGGTCAAGCCGCCACCTCCAACACAAAGCCAGTTTCTTAAAACTGCCTATATTTTTAACCAATATAGTGAGCTTTATGCCTGGTGACTGTGTGAATGCCAGTAAAAAGCGCTCTATATGACCACAGCCGTCCGCTCGGGAGGAAATCGATGCCTGTAGCACGGTGACATTTTAATCTAAAGGTCCTGCATATTTGTTTTTCTGGACTTTGAAGATGATCCCCAACCTAAAGTATATCGCTGGACCCGGAGGAGAGCAGTCACAAAGGATTCCCCCCCCCCTTCACTCCTCCTCCACCCATCCCCCTCTTTTTTCCCCTTCCTCTTCCTCCGCTCTTTCCTTTTTCCATCCTCTCAGCGCTGAAACAATCATCAATTACTCTTATCCTCCGCCACCATCTCATCTCAGCTCATTTCGGAGATGAGGCTTTTCCGTGTCGGAAAGGGACCGTCCAATCCTCTCTCTGTCCATCACTCTCTCACCCTCCCTCTCTTTCTTTCTCTGACCTGAGATTGACAGGCAGCGAGCAAATCAATAATAATTATTGGATTGCAGCAGCTGATGCTCGGACGGCGCTGAACAAACATCCAGTGCGCTCGTCCAGTATTCATTTGAATATTCACCCGCGCAGCCTCGATGGACCCCGTCAAACACGCAACACATTAACAGACCTAATGCATATTTTACTGCGGATGTTGGAGTGTGTCTTGGGAAAGTTTCCTATTATGTATCCAATCGATTCCAGATTGTATTCATAGTTTCATGCAAAAACCTGCAAATATTTAAGAGCAGGTTACTGTATGATAGAAGAACTGACCACACATTTTAAAGGCCTCGTTTGTGTCCACATAAAAGACAATGCCTTCAGAGGTGTCCAAATATATGTAAAACATTTGAATGGTAAGTTTTTAAGGACTTATTTCTTTTTTTTCGCAAAGGGCTCATATCCTACATTTGTCTTCCATTTTATTTTTCCCACAAAGGTCCACTTATAATGTTAGTGTGGTTTATGTAGCAAAACCAGTCATAAATCATTTTCCATGAGCCTTTTCCAACGTCTCTTTGTCTCTTAGAATGTTTTTTGTTGTGTGCCTTTAAGGCTAATGTATGTAAATGAGCTCTGTTCTGATTGGGCCTGTTTTATGCATCATTCAAAAATCAGTCAAGCCTGAAACACTCCTTATAACTTCAGTGTGAGTGGACGGGGCTAAACTGCTAGGTTGAATAGGTGGCTATACGCTATGTGTTTGTTTTCGTGACATCAATAAATAAACAGCGAATTCAAAACAGGCAGCTTAGTTTCCAGATATGGACTGTATGGAGAGTGAATGTTATGCTTTAAAACTCGAACAATGTTCATATCCTATATCAACCACTTTAATTAAAAAAATGAGCAAAATTGAATTTTACACATTATGGGCCCTCTTAAAATAAATGATTACACATTTCTGTGGAGACAAAATTAACAGAAAGGGTTCTTGAACAAAACAAGGTCAGTACTAGGCCCAAAGAAAAGAAAGCTGTCCCTTTAAATCTGTTTAAATCTGGAGTCACATCATGTACACATCCCTGTTTGCAACAGTAACATCATTTTATCAAGTTCTATGTGTAGAACCAGAGTTTTCTGTGAGTTACCGTGTTTATCACTGTATAAAAGATTTGCAAGGTTTCTGTTATTGTTGGATGCACCATGTTTTTTTTTCCAGTTGAGCATTTAAACTCATTCTGAGCACAATTTAGATCAGTCGACCCTTATAATTATCATTTTATTCAATCAGAGTAACAATAAAATGCAAATGATATGTGACATATTTCTATTTTTGTGTTATCTTAATCAAAAGAGCTTCATGATACACAAAATACGCAATATTGCCTTTGTTGGATCATATTCTTTACATATCAAAACAAATGCTTTAATGAACCAAAAGTGGTCCTTCTCTGGTGTCATTCAAGCAAATCCTTTATTTTTAGACCTTTGTTGGACCATACTCTTTGTGTTTTAACACTATTATTTGTGTTTTTTGCACAATTTTGTATCTTTTTGTTTTAGTCATTAAAGTTTTCTCACTACTATTGCCACCATGCACTACACAAATAGGTTATACAACCATTTGGAACCCCCCCCCCTTCCCACAGCAATAAAGAAGTCCACTGATTTAGAAGGTAATAGACATGATATTCAGCTTCCCTCATGTATCCACCCCATAGCACATATAGTTCCTCCCTCTTTCAAGATATGTCATCAGAATGGGGGTTTTCTAGTCTTTAAACTGGAAAATTTTGTTTTAGAGACATTGTGGCACCTCTGTAGGAGGGAAGTAGGCACGTTTACAACCTCTGTAGTGATGGTTATATTCTTCATTTTGGCCAGACTGCCCCTTTAATACTGTAAGTGACCAATGACAGCCATTAGCAGCTAATACTGTTTTTGTAGCTTATATTTGAGCCACATACGAAAGGAAAACCGGTCTCAGTTATCAAGGATTCTCACACAAAACATCAATGTCATATGTATTGGTCATTTATTTGACAACCATAACTCTCATTTTTTTTCTAGATTTCAAGCACAAAAACACACAATTAGCCCAATCATTCCTTTCAAACATGGTCATTCACCAGCAAAGAGACCATAGCTGTACTATCTGCTCTCAGCAGCGACATTTAATCTCACTCACTCTTCCTCAGATTTGTTGTTTAGTCAGCAGTGTGAACACCATGGCCATAAACAAGCCTCAATTAGCGCAATGAGCGCTAACGTTAACATCCCTGTCACTCTAGTACTCCATAAAGGCAAACATTCAATCTCCTCTTGCCTTGAGTGCTGGGTTCAGATGGCTGAATATTTGAAAGCAACCAGCACAAAGACTTAACCAAGTTTCTCATTTTACATATTCACATTTTAGCCAATGCTTGATGCTAATTTGCTAATTTTCCTAACTGATAACTGGTTAAAACAGAAAGAATACCATGCAGTGTTGTACTGTTGGAATGACCTAGACTATGAAAAGTAGTTCAATATTTAACCTCACATGATTAACAAAAGCAAGTCCAAGATAAACATGCCAAAAGCCAACTTTCTTGCTTGCTAGGCTAGTCAAACACAGTAAGATCGATACAACACTGGCAAAATGCCTCTTCATTGGCAGAAAATGTTGGCAAAACGCCTCTTTGTTGACACACAACACTGGCAAAATGCCTTTGTTGGTACTTTATTGGCTATTGGATTCTTGAGCTATTCATTAACTTGAAGTGGACTGCTACTTATTTGCTAAATAAAACTCAAACACAGCAATTTACCCATGAGGCTAAATAAATAAGGGATTCCTTTCTCCCATATTCTGTCCAAAGTTTGGGGTTGCCAAGCTTTTTGCAATGCTTTTAATCCAAATAAGTGTGTTTTTTTGTCAGTTTGCAACAGAATTCATACAAAGCTGTTTAGATCTTGACGTTTTTCTTTGCTAAAAACTGCAAAACTGAAGGAACAAATGAACTTCCTTCAGAATAAAGCCAAAGGTCACTCATTTTATTCCCTTGTTGTGACCTTTTAGGCATTTAAAGCACCTGTGAACCAAAAGAGTTTCAATATGTTTTCAATATAGTTTTTCAAATCATTATTTAGGCAGAATCTGACAAGACACTTGGCTAAGTGCTAAAGCAAAGGATTTTATAGCTAAATAGCTGTTTTATGCTAACAAAACCGTTTTTAATTAAAAGCTATTTTTTCTGGTTTAATTGAAAAGCAATATTGAACATTAGTTAGAAAATCTGAAAAGAAATCAAGGCATCCCCAAACTTTTGACGCATGGTACCTTCTACTCCTAAACTCAGGCCTATTTGAATGGAGCTGTTCATTAGCGGACCGCAGGCTTAGCCTCAGTATGAAGCTCCAGAGGAAGCCCACTTCCTGCTGCTGGGTCCTGGAGATTATAAACTGCACCGGGCGATCAATAGAAGTGATGCCAAGCCATCGGAGAACCGTGGAGGTCATCGATGAGCGTCCAGGGCTGCTGCTGGCAGGGGACATCCGGTAAGACTGCTGGCTCCATAATGAGGCCCAGCACTAACACACAGCTGGGCCCAAACACTCGGACCACAGTGGTGAATATGGCAGGTGGTATTGATTAGGTTAATGTGGCTTGGGAGTGCAAATATAGGCTACATGGTGTTTAGGAGGCTGAAGTGTGAGCACATGCATGAGGCACTGGTTTGCGTGATGTTAACTTCCGTATTACACAAGCAAATGTGTTTATGTTCACACTTCTGGTTCAGTATTAGTCCAATACTGCTATCCAACTGAACTTTGATCATGTAAACAGCACAGTTTGAAATTTGAGTTGAGCTACGCTTAGCAGTCCAGCCCGATGTTGGCCGGACATGTTTACAGATACATGTAAACAGCCAGATCGCTACACGGACATGGATTTTGCCACATTTTGGAGCTTTTCGGTAGTACCTTGAAACTTTTTACCTTGAAATGTAGCTATTAAAATACTTATTAATTTTGTGTTAATGTGTGAATCTATATTTCAGTCCCTCAACATTCACTCAACCCTGTTACCTGAACATGTTCACCTCAAATATCTGGAACCTGCCACATGTCAAGTGTTCAACAAAAATTTCCATAATCCAAATTCATGGAGGATCATAAGAAGAAGTAAAGTTCTCCCACTATCTTTTCTTTATTTTCAATGACTTTATGACTGATGATGTCACTATGAAAGCTCAACCCTGTTACCTAAATTATAGATTAAGAGTAAGTCATTATTTTTCAATATATTTCATCGCTGTCCAAAGAAAAACAAGTATCTCCAAAATAGTAACTTTACAGGAGAGGGCAAAATCACTCTTACCTTTCAATGTAAGTTAATGTAAAGAGATTTTATTCCAAGTGATTTTTGAGCATTTCTATTGGTCCATTCATCATGAGATTTAAATGGTAAAGGACAGCTGGTGTGTTGAAATGATGCAGAAAAATTTTAATCAACAAAAATGGTGATGCGTGGTTTTCTTCGGACAGCAACTCTATATACTACACATACTATATTATATTCTATATCAAGCATTAGCCTGTTAGAGAAACCATCATAGACCAGCATGCCTGACCACCAGTAAAACCAGCATATATTGTGTTTTGGATGTGGGTATGCCGATCAGACGCATGACCATCCCGGATGACCAACTAAACCAGAACCAGACCTGCATATACCAGCTTAGATCACCTGTGACCATCTTAGACTCCAGACTTCTTCAGCAGGGTAAAATGTCCTCGTGCCATTAGCATGGATGCTAGCTAACCCAATTTTGTATATTTGCTAATGCTATGTTAAGTCAACCTTGCTACTCATTTAAATTTATCTAAAAAAGGATACTGTTTATTGTTCCTAAGATAGATTAATATATTTTTTGAATGTGTAAACACACTTTCCTCGATTTCATGTCAAAAATGATAAGAAATAAAGTGAAATTACCATGTCAAAGAAAATAAAATAACTCTCAAAAAGATAACAGCTAAGATTTTGGTAGGATTGTTATATGTAAACACATATTTTGTTATGACCCCACGTTTAGTCTATGGTGCTGTGGGATCAGTAACTTGTGGCATTAAAAGACTAAGCTGGTGATGATGGGTTATAGGCTTGAGGGACCAACCAATAGAAATTTTGAAGCCATTTCATTAAAACTAACCACAATAAAATGGTGTACTTTGAAATCTAGAACCACACTGGAAGAATCAAACTGTGGATGGCACCAAAGACAAGAACAAAACCAGACCATGCATGCCTACTCTGAAACAAAAAGTACTTAGCGAACGCTTACAAACAGGTTTATTCACGTGTGCTATTAGTATACTTCTTTTACACCCAATATGAGTGAGTGTGCTCCGTTGACTTTTTAATGTAAATATCAAAGATACTAGACAAAATTAGACACAAGTATACTTGGCTTATACTGACAAGTATGCAGAAAAGTTTAAGTATATTTGTCTATACTTGTACTTATACATACACATGTATACACACATACTTGCATGTATATATTCATATACTTATATACTTAGGGCCTGTACTTGTAATTATACTTATAGTATAAATATAAAATGTCATTTAAAATTAAAAACTAAAATGTGGGTTAGAAGCATATAACTGGTACCTATAAGTTCATTTATAGTGTATTTCACAGTACTATTTCACTAGTTGAAGTACAAAATAAAACTTACATGTAAACTGGTTGTGTACTCAAAGTTTACTACTTTTACACTTAAAAATATAGTTTTATAAACTAGAAAAAGGGCCAATTCAGTCCCAAAAAGTATGGAAATAGTACAATACTAAAGTATACTACTAGAAAATTGATATACGTATACTTACTACATAAAGTACACTTGGGAAATGTACTTGAACTTTACTTAAGTTTACTTAATAAAATGAACTTTAAGTATGCTTTTTTGTATAGGGTACCTAAAACACAAACTAAAACACGGCACACATCTGATCAGTTCTCTCTCTTTAGCCATGTTGAAGGCCTTTTTTACAGTGTAGGCTCCTCCCCCAACTACACCAGCCAAGCCTCTGATTGGTTAGAGGTCAACCTCACATGACTGACTGCAGAGCAGGTACACCTGTGAAGGGAGAGAGAGAGAGAGAGAGAGAGAGAGAGAGACAAGCAAAAAACCATAATATGTGCTTATATGTTACAAGGATGACAGGAAAAGGTATCTATGCTTTGTCTAACAATGTAGTTCCCATAAATGTAATTAATTGGCCAAGATGTGGCCGCTTTAGTTTCACACTGGCACTAGGATAATATAGCTGAGTACACTGTTTATCTTGCTATTAGCATGCTAAGTCATCACAGACTTGTCTTGCACCATGTTGAGTTGTTAAGTAATCTCTAATAGACCTAATTATGTGGTTTCTGACACTGTTATCTATAAACATGGACAAAATTATGTTAGCGTAGCTAAAAACAGTAGCAGTCATTGTAAAGCCTGAAAGGTGAGTGTAATGTAGATGATTTTATTGTTGCAGATGGTTGAGAATACATGTAGTTCCAAAAGTGGTGCCAAAATCCCTCACAGAGACTTAAAACACATTCTTCTCAAACCTATGGACAGTT
Source organism: Colossoma macropomum (assembly GCF_904425465.1). NCBI lineage: Eukaryota > Metazoa > Chordata > Actinopteri > Characiformes > Serrasalmidae > Colossoma > Colossoma macropomum. The sequence continues at coordinate 195,876 of NW_023494798.1, forward strand.
AGCAATTAGCCCTGCGGCTGAAGCTCCAGGAGATTCACCTGGCCTTTCTGTGATCGATGCTCCGAGACTCCAGCACTATCCTCTTTTGTCCCAGCTTCAAGAACAGAGAAAGCAGCGTTTCAAAATGGCCGCTGGGCTGAGTGCGTATGTATGGATGGATGGCAGTCCAGGTCCAGTACTGCGGCGCTGCCAAAGGTCAGCTAGCCACTGAGAGACATGAAAGAGCTCCTATGGAGGCCCAGCGGGGGTCCACACCCATCAGCACTGCACCAGAGTGGCTCAGGTCAATAGCACCACTGTTTCAAAAGGGCCTGCATCCGACGAATCAATGTACGCACAAAAAGAGCAAATGGCGAGATCAAACCAGGGGAAACACAATGATGACTTTCCACTGTCCTGTCTCTACCTCATGAACTCTCCGACCTCGGGAGTCTAAAAGAGGAATACAGCCGGTTTCTTGACTCTAAAACCTGTAGTAGAAGGATACAGTAGAGCTGTGTGTAGTTTTGAGACACCTTGCCTTCATTCGATATTTGAAATTAGAAATTTTTCACTGTTACTAGAAGAAAATAAAGTTATGCTAAAAAGTTCAAACCTACATTTAGCCCAGACTTTCTCATGGTTGTTCCAAGATGTTCTTGTTATGAGATTACATCTGGCTCTGTGGGATCCCGGTAGGAATGGTAGGAAGAGCAGGTTTTGCCTAAATAATGATTTGACAGTCATCCAAACTACTGTTAAAACTGGCAACATGCAGCTCCAAAGCCGCATCCAGCTCTTTGACTGCCCTGTTGTGGCTCCACAGCAGAATTAGATTTGTAGGTAAAAATAAAATAATCCTCCTTTGCAGTAAAATAAAGCTCTGCTGATTGTTCAACACAGTTTAACAATAAATGGTCTTAAATGCTGGAGTTAATGTAGCTTATAACTGCTAATTCACCCTTTAACCCTGAAGGTTGTTGCACAGACTGCTGGTCACCATAGCAACACAGACAACAATCTCACCTAGCTAGTATCTAATGAAATGGCAAAGAGAAAGATTTAAGTTGAATATCGATAATTCTGAGACGAATGGACTTATTTACGTTTATAATCACTCAGCTGGTTTCCTGATACGTTCAATCTGTCAAACATTAAAAAATCACAAAGCTGAAGTCAGTTTCTCGTTCGCCAGCTTGTTGTTCAAATTCTCCCGTTCCACCTTACATGGCGCAGAAGTTACATTCTGGCACCTCAGGCACCATTTAAGATGGAATTGGAAAAATCTAACAAGAAGCTGGCGAATGAGAATCTGACTTCAGCTTTGTGAAAAGTGGAACATAGAGACATTTTACAAGACACTGTTCTACTTTTGTGGAAAGGTTTCCTGCCAGAGATGCAGGAAAAGCGGCTATAGCTGAGCTAAAGCTTAAAGCAGAGCAAAGTAAGCCTGTGTTTTCATGTATATTATATTTTTTATTATATACTAATACATCAGCACATACTGAGACATATTTACATCCAAGATGGTAAAATAGACATAACACCTTGTTGCTCCTAAGGTGGAATGATTTTTATTGGAAGGACTAAATGGCTCTTTTTAATATTTGGGTTGCCGACCCCTGTGTTAAAAGCACATGTTGAAAGTCTTTTGAGCCTGAGGTTGGTTGAAACACCTGAGACATTTAAATGCTGATGAGTGCTGACATGACAGCAAGGGGATAAAATGGTGGACATCTGCCTTAATTCCCAAGTCACGGCTTTTGGCAGGTGCTCTATTGGGGTTTACACTTAAACTGCTTTATATTAAATGTGTTATGGCACACTCTTATTTGTATTCAAATCATTTTTAAAAGCTATGTGCACCCAAAGTATTGACATTACGTGCTAACATTGCTAGCATTGCTAGCATTGCTACATGCTAGCATTTCTTCTGATCATTCCTGACGACTATATTTGGCAAAGAGATGATCCCTTAAGCCTTGCCTTTGCTGTATTGACGTTTCGTGCCCTTTTGGCAGTTCCCCGCTGCTCCACGCTTCTCCCCGCTGCGGTTCTATCGGACTCTGAGACCCGCGGGGTGTCTCCATGACACTGACGGGCTAGAGGGCAGGTATTGTGTCCCACAGTGTGGGCCTATAGACTTCATCCCATACAGCACGAAGGCCACTGCACAATAACTGCACATTTGAGCATCAGCCTGACTACCACTGAAGCGGAAATCCATCAAAGGCATCTTTTCACCAGGTTGGATCCCACACAATCTGATTACACCCTCAAAAATAAAGGTGCCAAAAGGGTTCCATAGAGTAAAGTCATAGAGGAACGACTTTGGGTTCCCTGAAGAACATCTCTATAGCTTGTAGTGTATATACTTTGAACATTTTGAACATTCTTTCATTTAACTATAGTATATTAGGGCTGTCAAACAATTAAAGTAATCATCATGATTAAGTGCATTCATTAGTGTAGTTAATCGTGATTAATCGGTTCCCTAAATCACAGTTTTGGCTCCCTAAAAATATTTCAGTGCATTTTCTGCACTTGTAATTGTATAAAGAGCATTCAAGCTGTCTTTAATTTCCAGTACATTAGGACTGGCAAATGTTTAAAATAATTAAACACGAATGATTGCATTGTTTTGTGCAGTTAATCACAATTAATCAGTTCCCTAAATCATGATTTTGGCTCTATAATGAATAACTGAATGTACTTTATACACAATGTAGAGAATGTAATGTTCAAACTTAGCAATCTTTTCTTTCTTCTGTTGTATATTAGAGCTAGCAAATGATTAAAGTAATTATTCATGATTAATCTCATTATTTTGTATAGTTAATTGTGATTAATCACTTCCCTACATCTTGATTTTAGTTCCTTAAAGAACATTTTAATGCACTTTGTACACTTTGTAGTGTAAACACTTTGAGCACTTCGAACATTTTGTGTCTCTTTCCTTTCAACTACAGTGTATTAGAGCCGTCACACAATTAAAATAATTAATCATGATTAAATGCATTCATTTGTGTAGTTAATCACGATTAATCAGCTCCCTAAACCACAGTTTTGGCTCCCTAAAGAATATTTCAATGCACTTTATGCACTTTGTAGGCTTTGTACACTCTGTACTGTATGAGGAGCATTCAAACCTAGCTGTCTTTTCTTTCCACTACAGTAAATTAGGGTTATCAAATGATTAAAATAATAAAACACAAATAATTGCATTGTTTTGTGTAGTTAATCGTGATTAATCGGTTCCCTAAATCATGATTTTGGTTCCATAAAGAATATTTTTATGTTCCTTTTATACTATGTAGTGTATGTGATATTCAAACTTGTTTTATTGTATACTAGAGCTAGTAAATGATTCAAATAATTGATTGTGATAATTTCATTCTTTTGTTTAGTTAATCATGATTAATCACTTCCCTAAATCTTAGTTTTAGTTCCTTAAAGAACATGTCAGTGCACTTTATACGATTGCAGTGTGAACACTTTGAACATTTTGAACATTTTGAAGTGTATTTTTTCGTTAAACTATAACACATCAGGGCTGTCAAACAATTAAAATAATTAATCATGATTAAGTGCATTCTTTTGTGTAGTTAATCGCGATTAACTCGTTCCCTACTCACAATTTTGGTTCCTTAAAGAATATTTCAATGCACTTTATACATTTCATAATTTATATTTCAATGTGAGTACACTTTGTAACATATGAAGATTGTTCAAACCTAGCAATCTTTTCTTTCTTCTGTTGTACATTAGAGCACATGATTCAATGCGATTAATTGTTTTTTTTGGGGGGGGGGTAGTTAATCACGATTAATCGATTTAGTAAAATCGATTAATTTTTAAAATACTTGCAAAATACGATTTGTAGTGTATAAAGAGCGTTAAAACATATTTATTTTCCCCTCCACTATAGTATATTAGGACTGTGAAATGATTAAAGTAATTTATGAAGAATAATTCCATTGTTTTGTGAGGTTAATCACGATTAATCGGTTTCCGAAATTGTGATTCTGATTTCTTTAAGGGATATTTAAATGTACTTTATACACTTTGTAGTGTATAAAGAATGTTCAAATCTTTTCTTTTTCCTCTTGTATATTAGAGAAAACGACTAAAATAATTAAACACTTCTTTAAATCATGATTTTGGTACCTTAAAGAATATTTTAACATACTTTATATACTATGTAGTGTATATACTTTGAACATTTTCTAAAGTATAAAAGACGATTAAACTTGACATCTTTTCTTTCTACTACTAGCCTATTGGGGCTGTCAAATTATTAGAAGAATTAAATGTGATTATTTTTTTTTCATTTTAGTTAATCATGATTAATCATTTCCTTTGGGTAATCTTTTAATTGCATCTGCATTATTTGAGATGGTTTTCAATTTAAAAAACAGTAACTTTGTTAGAGCTGTACATGTGAACAAAAATGTATTTATTACTTTTAATATTTTATTGTGTGAATGTTGAGTGAACATGAAAATAAGATGAAAAAAGTTTCTAATTTTAATCACCGTCACCCAGTGAGAGCAACAGTGGTTACACACTTATGGTTCTTTAAGGGGTCTTTAGTAAAAACAATGGTTCAAGTTTTATATAGAACCATTGTGCATGCTTCAATGGTTCTTTGCATGGTGAGATGGCACTTCAGATTGATGGAGAATGTGTTTTATATGGTTCTATATAGCACCAAAATGGTTCTGCTACTGGTACAAGCTTGACACTGTAACATATCAGAACTTCTTCAGGTGCTATATAGACCCATTTTCAAAAACGTTCTATTTGGAACCATATAAAACACATTCTGCATCAATCTGAAGTACCATTTCACCATGCAAAGTACCATTCAAGCATGCAAAATGGTTCTCTACAGAACTCATGGCTTGAAATAGAACCATTGCCTTGACTAAAGAACCCTTTGAAGAACCATTTTTAAGTGTGTAGATGTTCCAACTCCTCTGGGATGGTAGCCTCTCTCTCTCATACATTACGTCCAACTGCAAGACACCACTGTGTTTTATATTATCTGTATATATTTTCACTTTATATTATACATTTTATATTCACTTTTTATTTCTTTTAGTATATAAAGTATTATGGCTGCTATATGTTGTTCCAATACATACACAGAAACCTTTCATCACTAAAAGTCCTCTTCTACATTCAGAGAAGCAGTGCCGATGTAAAAGCCGTGATGGAGCAGTCCTGCTCAGAAGCATCTTTGTGTAATCACTCACAGATTGTTTAGAGAATGCAGCCGTAATAAAACACCGCAGCCATTTTAATGAGACAAGGCAGAAAAAAGTTAAGCAGAAAAAAAAGAAAGGGAAAAAAAATATGAGCCGGTCCCTGAGAAAAAGCCTGACGCTCAGACAGACCAATTCATTAAGCCTCTGGCCTGTCAATAGCCTGTTCATCTCCGCTATCACAATCTCTCTAATGGAATTGGCCAGCGTCAGCTTGCCGGCCGCACGCCTGCATTAACACAATGGAAGGTGCAGATATATTTCCCTCACTGGCTCCTCACACTGTCCCATGCCTATAAATTATGAAATTCAGAGGAGTAAAGGTCAGGGGATGCTACTGTGCGTGTGGGAGATTTCATGTTCATCCCATCGATCTCATTTCGAAAAGTTTATGAGAGCAGAACCTGTTTGTTTAATTGAAACGCTCAGCACTTCTGTATGCGTGTGTGCGTCGACTGAGTCTGTTGCATGATTGCATGCATGACTGTTTCAACACTGCATACACTAACTATATTATTACTACGTTAATAATTTAAATGATGCAAATTTATTTTAGCACTGTTAATGCATTTTCCTAGTTTGAACCTCCAACCCATCTGTAGTAGTGCAAGCTGAAGCCCAGCTGCAGTGCTGTATGTTACTATGATAGACTATGATGACAGACTACACTGGACAAACACTTGCAGCGAAAACTATGGATAAATCAACAAGCAGCAAACTAACAAAAGTAGCAGCTTGGTGGAGCTCCAGATCCCCTCGAGATTCTCCACTGTAACAGGAACCCTCGAGCTGTATGAATGAAAGCGAGAGGCTACAGGAGCTGAACCACTGACTGTATATATGATATACATGATATTTATAATCACTGACTGTTTATATATATATATATATATATATATATATATATATATATATATATATATATATAAACTAGAAACTGAGATTTTCTTGTTTAACAAATCAATCGTGTTTTAATAAAATGAAAATAATTTTAATTATTTCAATTATTGAAATGAATGAAAACATTCTGTTGAAGCTTATTTTGTCCACTCATATAGCTACAAGAAAATGCACTACTTTTAAAAAGAAATAATCTTATATTTAGGGTTACATTTAAGCAAATAAGGCAAATGTTATCAATCACTTTCCTTTGCATAGTTAATCATGATTAATCACATTTGTCTAATTTGCTCAAATTTGCTAGCTCCTTTGGAAACAGGCCATTTTCCTTTAGCTAGCATTAGACAAGAGATTTGTAGTCTCTTCTCATGTTAAGTATCATGAGGAAGTACGGCAGTCAAGAACTTCTTAACTACATGTTTAATGCCACACAAAATCATGACACGTTTTGTCTGTGAAATGACAAAAGAATTCACAGATGACAGCCAAAGTGTAAATAATCACTAAAAACTAATGGAATTCATTGGTGTAAATAATAACTAAAGAAATAACAGAACTCATTGCCATGAATGACCAACCACTGTAGCCTACATACTGCAGTAATTGTAGGAAGTTTATTTAATGTAAATTGTTTTTATTCAACTTTTGGCTGAGTGTTTCCTTAATTTCATTTTTCAGTCCAGAATTTTCATTTCGCTGCATCATTATTAAACAATTTGCATTTCTTGGAATAACTGGCCATTATGTTGCTTGGCACCCATAGCCTACTGTTAACTGCCTACATTGCCTGGTGAAATAATTGTTTATTGTCATCATTATTAACATAACAATTCATTATTTCTTGAGCATTGATATATTTTATCCTATTGCACTTTGGCACTGTCTTATTAAAGCAATACAACACCCCAGGCTGTATGTTGGTGACCTTATCAGTGTTGCTAGAGACGCTCCCCATTTCCTCCATTAAAAAGCACCATATATACAAGCCTTGACCCTACACGTTGACCATTATGTTGTATTCAGTATAACTCCTATGATTCCTTCTTGTACCATAATCATGTGTGCAAAAATGCAGAATATGACTGTTTAGCATAAAAATGCAACATGATATCTTACATGCCTAGAGATGCCTCCGAGTATGTCCATTAAGAAGCACTAACAGTGCACGAAAACCCTGACCGCCTGATCTTCCCATGTTCTTCCGTCACTATAAGTCAAACTGGCCAGACGTTTGGGCAGTGTCAAACCCCCCCAAACCCAACAGTGCGCCTCTGAAGTGCTACAGCTCCATTAGATTAGCCCATAGCCATGACCGCAGGGGGTGGGGCGGGGGTATGATTAAGTTCCAGTAAACTCGATTGCTGAAGGCTACATGTAAGATAATGGTTTGGTCCGTTGAGGAAGCCAGTTAAAGCCAGCATCAATCTAGCTCTAATCTAAACCTTTGCACTGTCCTCCCTGCCCTCCAAGGGTCATACGCAATCATAGAATTGATCTATAGCGAAAACATTTCAGCTCTAAATTAGCATTGGATGGCCTTCGTAGCAGGATCTGCAATCCATGCATTAATGAGATTATAGGATGCTGTTTATGCACAATTATGTGTAATTCATCTTCAATAATCCAATCACGTACAGTAATGTGATAACACAAATTATGGCGTCTGAGGAACAAAGCGTATTTCTTAATTTTGCAACCTCATTAATTCTGCAGCAGAGCAGAGAAGAATTGTCTTGAGGATGGAAGGCAGGAGTTGAGATGAATAGTTGCTGATGTTTTCACTTTTATAGTTATAGTCCAGTGAAAAACACTCTAAAAAGCAGTGGACACACTCTGCACTCAGTAGGCACTGGCTAAATGCCACAGCCTTGCTACAACATCTGGATTATGGATGCCAACCAAGTAGTTTGTTCCTTTCCACATCTGATGGGTTACTCCCATCACTGTTGGGGTAAAGGTGCAATATTCTGAGGTCATGTGATGTTGAAGTTTGCTGATAAGCACAGTTGATTTGAAGGAATGCTATCTTCTCCGTGCTAGCCAGCTTGTCTTGTTTACCTTGTGCAAGTTCATGTTGCTTTATTCATGTTCATATTGCAGCTATATTTGCTCCACAATGACAAACAGCCAGAAATCTAGCTATTGCTGGCTTGTTTGGCTAAATTTATGTAAACATTCAGTTTGCTAACTAGCTAGATGAACAGTCTGGCAAGCCAATTAGCAAAAAATGCTTTCGCTACTGAAGCTAACCTCAGGGTTGTCTACCACATGTAGGTTTACGGGTGCTTCCTGCATCATTAGCAGCTAGCTAGTACACTCTCTAAAAAGATGGTTCTTCAAGGGTTCTTTAATAAATAAAAGGTTCTATATAGATCCATGAACACTCAAAGAACCCTTTAATAATACAAAGGGTTTTTTGAATGTTCATGGTTCTACCGAGAACCTGGGGTGCTTCCTGCATCATTAGTTAGCTAGCTAGGACTGTCTTAAAAAAGAGGGTTCTTTAATAAAGTAAAGAAGCGTTTCAAGGGTTCTTTAAAAAAAATGTTCTATATAGAACCATAAACACTCAAAGAACCTTTTGTTTGATTAAAGAGTTTTTGCATTGTAAAAGGTTCTTCAGACTGATGGAGAATGTGTTGTAGATGGTTCTATATACAGCCCTTTTTGAAAAGTGTTCTATATAGCACTAAAAAGATTTCACAGTTGTTACAAAACAGCCTTTGCATCATGAAAGAGTTCTTCAGACAGTTAAAGAAAAAGTATTATTCTTTTGTTATGGTGTCAAGCTTGTACATGGTTTTATATATATATATATATATATATATATATATATATATATATATATGTATATATATATATATATATATATATATATATATATGTATATATATATATATATATATATATATATATATATATATATATATCAACAGGAAAAATAAAGAACAAATAAAGAGATACATGTACATTCAGATGATCCCAAGAATTCCAGAATAAAATTGAACTCGGTGCTCAAATCTGACTTTCTTCCTGTTGTAAGTGCTCCATCCTTCCGTGTTGTGTCTATGTGTATTGATCGGCACTGTGGCAGTGGAGGGAAAGGCTCTAATGATGTTCCTCACCTCCTCGTTTTAGAGAGGAGAGAGCCATTTCTTTATTTTACAGAAGAGAAGGCCGTTACACTCTCAGCATAAAGAGAGGCTGCCTCCTCACAGCTGTGGGACGAGCCCAGCTAATTACCTCTGCTCTGTGTGTGATGAAGAGGACGGCTAAATGACTGTCGATTGCCGTTCTCTTGGACTCATTCGCAGCTGCCCGTTTTGAAGTTATGAACGAAATGCAGACGACGTCCTTGACCTTGTGTGTGGTGCGTTTGGTGGGTGTGTGAGTGTGTGTCCAATAGAGGAGTCCTGAGACACCCATTAGTGCTGTCTTTTGATTCCCGTCTCAACACCTAGCACTCAAAAACACAGCATTTCTAGCCACAACAAACATTAAGTACAGATTATTCAGTTTTCAGGAGATATTCTTAAAAAAATTAGATATAAGATAATCAATTTGTCAAAGAAGTCAAAGAAAAAACGGGAGTTCAAAAATGGATTAAAAGCTACAGAGAAAATGAGACTCCTAACAACCACCTGGAAGACCTTGTAGACCCCAACACTGCCCCCATCAGATAAACAGCACTTAAAGCTTTCATCTCTGAGAGAGAGGAGAAAATCAAGCTGATCAGATCTGAAAACATCCACAGGTGTTTCTGTCCATCCTTCCACTGTGAGAAGACGACTCAGCGCTGTGGGTCTGAAAGGATGTGTAGCTGATCAAGAAGAACCTCACTGAGAAAAGGAGACGGACACATCAAACAAAGAAGCTGAACGATGGACTGACCACCCCAGAGTCCAGACCTCAACACCACTGAATGTGTTTGGATTACTTCAGAAAATGATCAAACAACTTATAAGACTGAAATTTTGGGCTAATTTTGAATAATAAATAAATTGGCTAAATTTATGTTGTTGCTATCACCACCAATGTAAATAAATCTGAACCATTTCACTCCAATCCACGTCTCACCCACAGAATTAGGCAGAAATTTTGGAAAATCAGTGGAATTCCTTTGAAAACAATGACAAAATTTTCTGTACGCTATATTGTGAAGAACACCACTAATGAAATCAGGCTTTGAGCTGCAGGAGTGCTAGAAACCAATTCCAGTAGGCTTTGTGCAACTGACCTTGGGGGTCAGAGATCACTGACCCAGAATGCAATGTAAGGAGCCGTTCCCCTCGGCTACGGCATCACTCCAAACACCATAAAGATACAGAGCAAGCTTGACTTCACACATGAACATGTGCATTCAAATTCCTGAAAAGTACACAATTAGCAGAATATTTTCTTGCTAAAAAAAGTGGAATATGATAAAAATCCCTGGCAAACACATACACACATATACATGATCTGCTACTGATTGGATGTTTTTTTTTCTATAATTTATCTTATATGCTCTTTATACTAATATAATGAAAATGTTGAATAAAAATCACATTAAAAAAATCGACTCTTTTGGTGATAAAGTACTTCACCTCTCATTTTGAAACTCTGAAAACACATGCATTAGTCAGATCCTGCTGGTGTGGGTTACTTCTCTTTAAAAAAGGCACATGCAAAAGCAACTTGCATGCCCCCTGCTGGAGAAACATCACACTGCTAATGAGTGAGATGCAAAGCCTGGAATTCATTTATTTTCTTTGGCTTTCAAGTCAAATGGTCTTTATTGTCATTCAGTATAGTTGGTAATAAATTGCAACAAAACAGCAGCACATTACACAGGACTACACTCTTACAAAAGATGGTGTTCTAAGGGTTCTTTAGTAAAGAAAATAGTTCTATATAGAACCATGAACATGCAAAGAACTCTTTGCATGATTAAAGGGTTCTTTGCACTGAGAAAGTGTTCTTCAGATTGGTGGAGAATGTGTTGTAAATGGATCTATATACAGCCCTTTTTGAAAAGGGTTCTATATAACACCAAAAGGGTTCCACAATTGTTACAAGCCTTTGCATTGTAAAACGGTTCTTCAGATTGATGGGGAAAAGTGTTCTGCTTTTGTTATGGTGTCAAGCTTGTAAAAATAAAAGAACTCTTTTGGGTTCTACATAGAACAATCTATAGCACATTCATGCACCTTTTCCATCAATCGAAAGAACATTTTCATGTTGCAAAGAACCCTTTAATCATGCAAAGGGTTCTTTGAGTGTTCATGGTTCTATAAAGAACAATTTTCTTTTCTAAAGAACTCTTTTAAGAGTGTAGACAAATTATACTGCAAAAATGGCATCTTGTCAAGTGATATCATCCTAAATCTAATAATATTTCCCAATTTTTACCTGTTTTAAGTAATGTTATTAAGCAAAACTATCTCACTAGAGAGGCAGTGGCAAGCACATTTCTTAAAACAAGCAAAGTTATCTGCCAATATAGTGAGATAACTTGATAAAATTACTTAAGACAAGTAAAAAACGTCAAGAAATAAACTAAATAATCTTCCACACATTAGAATTATTGACTATATTTAAGATAGTTTTACTTGACAAGACACCATTTTTTGCAGTGTATATAAACTACAGTTTCTCCTTCCTTATGAAAGTGAATTATCTCATGTCTTATATGAAGGGTGGTCTACAGTGGCTACAAAGGGGGCCTTAGAATGAGAACCTCTGTTATAGGTACAGTGTGTATGCAGTAAAATGTAAGAAAAGGACCAAATGTGTGTGTTAGGAAGGTCAGAGGAATGAGTTTCACTACTGGTCAATAATTTGATGGATGACTGATGGATGACTGTCCTCTCTCTCTCTCTCTCTCTCTCTCTCTCTCTCTCTCTCTCGCTCTGTATACCCCTGTCTAACACAGATTTGCCACACTGCTGTCACAGAGTTGATAGGAAATAAACAGAGTGGGCTTCAGTATTCAAACAGAGATTTTCTCTATGCAGACAGATGGAGTAGACTAGATTACCACGGCGACGACTGTGTGTGTATGTGTAAGCCAGTGTCACTTTGTTAGACAAACACTGCACCTGAAAACACACGGAGGCCTACAGGATGCTGAAAATCCTTCACCAACAGAGGATAAACGTCACCAGCAGAGGGGAACCTTCAGGGCCATCCAGGCCTGATGATTTCTGGGAAGTAAATAAATAAATGTCTCTAATTTCTTTAAAATTTGCAAGTAATACTCTTATTTCATTTGAATTTATTGAATCACTAAATGGAAAATTATCCACTCAGGATAACAGGATGTCTAGGTATCACAGTAGATATAGCCAAGCAAGCTCTCCCATTGGTTAGGACTGGTCAGGTGCTAAACTGAAGGCCTTTCACGTCAGATTAACTACCAACATAGTTAGGAAGTGACAGAGAAATCAACCAATCATGATTTAGAATGTGTAGTAAGAAAATACATCACTCTAGTTGTTCTGGAAGTGCTAGATATGTCAGTGGTAGTGTAGGCAGGTTTAGGTTATTTGTTAGGAATGGAAAACAGTGGCAGCAGCTCTATACCAGCAGCCAGCTGCACCAGCTAAACGTAAGTTCGATCGTAGCCTAGTTTGAACGCAAACTGCTTCTACGTTTAAGTTTACAAGCTACTAGAATTTGACTGGCTGCACCAAGTAACATAGTTTCAGCATTATAAGTTATAACTATATGTAAGTTCTGTGGTAAAAAAAAATCTGTTCAAATGGCTGGTCGATTTGATCGATGGGAAAACTTGCAAGAAAACTAAATCTGGCTTAAAACTAAATCTGGCTTGGTTGGCATCCAGTTCTGCAGGATAGATTACACCCGTTTTCGTTGATCGGAGATAGAAAAGATCACAGAACTCCTGGCCACAGATTTGCAACACAACACAGATAGTAACGGAGCCCTGAGTCCTACGTGTATCTGGCATTGAGATGTTTTGCTACAGTGTCATTGCAAAACCTGGTGGGCGACTCTGTTCAAGTACACAAGTAAACTGTGTTCAGAGCGATAAGAGCAGCTTCATCCGTGCTCAGGTTGTGTGTGACGCTGACCTTATTAGCATACAATACATAACGCACATTATTTTTTGAACATAATAACAAAGCTAACATTTCCTTTCTGTCATTCAACAGATTCAAACAGCGATCACATTAGCCACAGCTTCGCTAATGTTACTGACCGCTCATCAATAAAGTGCCGTTAAAATATTATGCATGAGAACGCAGTTATAAAAAAATTCCAGCAGCTGAACAGAATAAACACACATATAAGAGATGGACACTTTGAGGACACCACTTCACTGTAAAACAGACTCTTTTGGAATTATAGCTAATAACACCGACACACCTTAAGAGAAGTAAATGCAGCACATGAAGAAAGAAATGCGAGTGATTTCACTGCGTGTGGAGATCATGCGCATGGGTCATTCTACAGAAACGTCCACTTTTTTATCTCTCCATAGGAGTTACTGGTGTTACTGATCGTCACTGGTGTCACACATAAGAAAAGTAACACCGGAGACAGTAACACCAGTGATATTTTTAATAAAAAAATACATTTTAGAAAATGGCTTCTACAGTCAAACCACGTTATCAATCATGGAACATCCACTAAAATATATAATTTAATCCATTTGTATTTTATTTTTTCACAATTACCTAAGAATAAAGTGAGTCACACCAGTGACGTCAACTAAAAGCTTCATATGAAATCATGAGCTAAATGAGAAAACTGATAACTGAAAAGACACAGTGGACTCACCATGAGCTTTTCTTCATTTTTTTTGTGATGCAGTAACACCAGTGACACGACTCCTGGGGACCACAACTTTCATTATATATTTTATAATATTTATTTAGCATTTGTTTTCTTTATGTCATTTAAATCATATATTTCATAGTCATGTAGAGATTATTGCAGTTAAAATTGCAGAAATTCATGTTTTTCCTCAAAATATGGCCTCACCTTTTACACGTGACTGTGAGACCAAGCACTTCTGTGGTGCTTGGAGTTCTAGATAATTGATTTAATAACCAATATTGCTAAATTGATGACTCAAGAAGGTATAATTGTTAAAATAACTTATCATTTTATTTTAAAATATAAATAAATTGTAACCCTAATGTGTTTTTTGAGTGTAATATATCTGTAAATGCTAGGGACAAGAAAAATGGACATTTGGGTAGAATGACCCATGTAATGTTTCCCGTTTATGTTACTGATTGGCTGCAGAGTGAAAACTACATTTGGTGCGACAGTTTTGTGATCTACAAAAAGTTTACGTTCTACTAGCTAAGATGTACTGTAAGTGTCTGTGGTGCAACCGAAATTCTGCGTGTCGCTAATTTTAAACCAACTACTCTCAACTTAAGATTTAGGATTTACACTCCAACTTATGATCAAACTTACGTTCAGCTGCTGCACTCTTTACTGAGTCACTGTAAAACTGATACACACAAGCTCAAATGTCTGTTACAAGCTTAAAACAGAGAAGGTTTTATCGACTTCAGAACAGTCAAAATAAGTTAATGTGCACTAGCATTAGCTTAGTGCTAACGTACTATTTGAAATACCATAGGGGCACTAGCAGAAATTAGCATTATTGTAGAGGTATGTTGACATTTCTGGAGCTGAAGGCCCAGCGCTAGTCACGGTTCGACACTATATGTGTGTGTGTGTGTGTGTGTGCATGTGTGTGTGTGTGTGTGTGTGTGTGTGTGTGTGTGCGCGCGTGTGTGTGTGTGTGTGTGTGTGTGTGTGTGTGTGTGTGTGTGTGTGTCAGGGGATCTCTCAGAGCTAAATTCCACAAATACAATATCAGATGTAAGACCACCCCCCCCCCTCAAGTGAGAGCAGTAGGAATGGTTGCTGAGTAAACAGCAGTGAGGTCCTGAGGGCCTGTTGGCCTGAACAGTGCCTGATTAAAAATCATCCTGAGCCAGAGCTCAGAAAGGTTATCAGAGAAACGGCTCAACACAGAGAGTCCCTCAGCACCCTGAACAGGAACCGGTCTGAACGGAGGAGGAGAGTGATGAGGGGAAAATAGAGAATGAAGGGGGGGAGACCCCACTCTCTCTTCCTCCCTTACTCCCTTTCCCTCTCTCTCTCTCTCTGTCATTCTCTGTCTCTCTCCTCCTCCTTCTTCCTTTCTCCCTCTTTTTTCCTCTCCTTTACTCTTTTTTCACTTTCTGTTTTTCTCACTCCTTCAAGTTCTTCTCATCTCTCTCTAACAACTCTCTCACTCTTCCTCTCTAACTTGCTCTTTTTACTCTCTCTCTCTGTCTGTCTTTCTCTGTCTCTCTCCTTATCTCTCCCTCTTTTTCTC
The DNA here is from genome assembly GCF_904425465.1 of Colossoma macropomum. Taxonomy (NCBI): domain Eukaryota; kingdom Metazoa; phylum Chordata; class Actinopteri; order Characiformes; family Serrasalmidae; genus Colossoma; species Colossoma macropomum. The sequence continues at coordinate 211,371 of NW_023494798.1, forward strand.
TTGCTTCCTCTTTTTCACTTTCTGTTTTTCTCACTCCTTCAGATTCTTCTCATCTCTCTCTAACAGCTCTCTCACTGTTCCTCTCTACCTTGCTCTTTTTCCTTTCTCTCTCTCTCTCTCTCTCTCTCTCTCTCTCTCTCTCTCTCCTCTCTCTCTCTCTCTCTCTCTTTCACTCTCTCTCGCCTGAGGCTTGCTAACACTCACCTGAGGGGAGGTGAGGATGTGTCTCACGAAGGTGTATGTGTGTGTGTGTGTGTGTGTGTAAGAGTGTGAAATTGTACATGAGAGTGTTTGAGTGTGTTTTCATGAACACATGAGGGCATGTGAGTGCGTGTGAGTGTGTGTATGTGTGAGTAGGTTTGAGGGTTGCCAGATTTCAGCTGTGTTAAAACTGGAGGATGTTGGGTTTCAGCAAGCGTTCAAAATGTCTTTATCATATATTCAGTATCATAAATGGGCACACCTGTGTATAACAGAGAGAGAGAGAGAGAGACAGAGAGAGAGGGAGGGAGGTGTGTGGGTAGAATAGCACTTTATTTACCTCAATAATTGGAATAACTCATCCAGACATTTTAATATACGGTCAACAGTATCAGCTGGACACCAGAGCTCAAAACCAGTCTGGCTGCTCCAAAACACCTGGCAACCCTAGTGTACAGCTTCATGAATTTTCAGGACTAACAGGGAAAATTGTTCAATTAAGAAACCTCAAATTGGTGTGTGTGTGTGTGTGTGTGTGTGTGTGTGTGTGTGTGTGTGTGTGTGAGCAGAAGTCCCACCTTTGAATGTTATTGACCCTCAAAATGACCTGAAGCTAAAGCCTCTCTCTCGGTTTCTGACTCTCACTCTCTCTCTCTCCTCTCACTGCATTGTTTATAAGACACATGCTGTGTAGGGATGTAACTAATGATTATTTCTATCAGTCTATCAATCTATTGAGCCATGAATTATGAATTGCTTGAATTGATGATTGTCTATTGATGTAAATGTTATGCATTCTTCTGTTCTTTCTCTTCTGTTTCTAATAAAGTGGCCAGTGAGTGGAAGTACAAGGTAGGTGTTTCTGATAAAGTGGCCAGTGAGTGGAAGTAGAAGGTAGGTGTTTCTAATAAAGTGGCCAGTGATTTGAATTACCAGGTAGGCGTTTCTAATGAAGTGTCCATTTAGTAGAATTACAAGGTAGGTGTTTCTAATAAAGTGGCCAGTAGTTTTACATGTGTCATGTGCTCATTCGGCTGCAGTATTGCTCTGGTTTTGTTCTTGCTGACTGGTGGCTGTTGTAAGTGGATGGATGGGTGAGGGGTGGATGATTGAACTGTGTGATCATTGCATGGTCCTACTGGGGATGGTCCCCTGCATGTGTGTGAGTGCGTGTGACCCTGGCAGCAGTAACGTGTGGTGCTCTGAACCGGTGACTCCACCTAGCGAGAGTGTGGAGGTGAGAGAAATGACAGGTTTCAGAACATTGAATCACCTTGACAGTTGTGTGCACTCTACTGAGAATCGCACTGACACACCACACACATTTTTTTGTTTTTTCCTCTAAATGCACCACAGTGTCCTACATTCTGCGTTTTGTCCAGCTGGCCAATTTCTGAAGCTTTTTTCTCACTTAAAGGAATACGCTGGTGAAAAATCAAATGTACATAGCTTTCCCCACTCACCTCAAAAGTGGTCAATAAACCAATACATGTTAGGTGTCTGAAGTTCTACAGTTTTGCACTGGAGCTATGAGGCTAAAGTAGTTAAAAATGGTGGCTTTTGTCACTGTTGGTCACTCATGATTCACCTTTGCTCTGAAAGCAAAGGGAGTCCCTCAGGGATCAGTATTAGGACCAGTACTTTTTTCCCCCTCTAAATGTTACCTCTTGGGAAGATGCTTCCTAAATATGTTCTAAATATGTTTTTTTGCTAATGACACTCAATTTTTGTCCACGCCAAGTCTACTGACCAACTTCTACCACCAGCTGTCTCTAGGACGTATCCCACTTATCTTAGGAAGTCAGATGCTTTCAGTATGTATTTTGGTGGATCCATCATTCATGCTGCTGGATCCTGTCCTTTCCTTTAAAATTCATAAATAATATGCATGCTTATCTGTGCTGGAGTGGGTAATCAGAAGAGACAAGAGAATTTCCGGTGGGCCGGTAGCTGTAACAGTGATTGGTGGATTGTGGAGGTTCATCGGTCATTATCTCCCAAAGAGTTCTGGGAAATGGAGTCTTTGAGAATTTCAGGCCTCGAGGGACACATGACAACAACAGACAACGCTCTTTTGAGTTTTTGCATAATGTCTACATGAACTATGTGAAGACAGTAATGGCAAGAACCTCAGAAAATCAAGGTTTTAAAAAGCTAATTAAGGGGGATGAGGACATATCCGAGTATATGAGCAGTGAGAAACATTAACAGGATGTTAATTTAAGTTAGTTTATCTTACAGTAGTATGATATGTAGCATATTGACTGTCTTGACTGTCATTTTTAGAACAAAAACTTCTATCTAGCCACCTTGTTTATCTCAGTATAGCATGTAAATAATAAAAAAATTACATAAAAATAAAAAAGAACTGCACAGATTGTAGAAACATTTATCAAGGCAATGCTGTGTGTGTACAGCAGGAGAAAAACAGTTAGAGTTTAAGGTGGGTTTGTCGGCACCATATAACTCCCAGTCTGAAAACAACCCCCCCTCCAGCCCTTTGGCTCCCAGTTAGATACCATAAAACTTTTATGATCCTTCTTCAGATTTACATTGGCTGCCTCTTACATACCACAGAGGAAAAAATCCTGACTGGTGATTTTTCTGTTGGGCATTTCAACCAAAACAATGAAATCAGAGAATGACTACAATACTTTCAGAGATTAAATAATCAAGATACACAATCATAAAAATTTATATGAAATCAAAATGAGCTAAAACTTACAGACATGTATGATTTTATTTCACAGAAATCAGCAGGCCTTCTCTGAAGGCCTAGAATGGGCCAAAGTATGTTGCATGGATAAAAACAGTCATAGAAATAATCTTGAAAAATAACTTTTGAAGCAAATTTAACACTTTAGTATAAATACATTTACAGCTTAGTTGCATATGTAAATATGCAAAAGATATGCAAATAGCATAACAAAAATGACTAGACACCAATCAGAACGGCTAGCGTTATGTATTAGGTCTTAAATCACGTGAACATATCTAATAGTTCTCGTTTGTAAAAGTATTATAAGGTTATTCAAATTAGATCTTTTAAGATATGTTACTTATCTCAAGTAGTTTTATTCAGATCAGTTTGGTTGTTTAAAGCATTATAATGAGAAACAAGTGACATATTGATTGAATTTAATATGTCATAACTTGCCAACATATCATTTTTGAAGCATATTTGTTATATTTTCATTTATAGAAAATGTTTCAGAGGTGAAATCACACACAAGGACTATTGAGTGTCTCTAAAATCATCTTGGATGATTAAGATATCTGATTGAGTCAAATCCTGTGAACAGACCAGAATCAGCTGTGCTCAGTGTCACCCTCGCTTCATTAAAAAACAATTACGCTTCCGCAGAAAGCTTTTGTTTACAGTCAGTTTAACTGATTCAGCGACTCTGAAGGAAACCATTACTTTCTTCCACTTTTCCCCACGTTTTCGTTCTTTCCTGCACTCCTGATCCCAATTCAATTACTCACTTTTAAACGAAGCCCTTATTCGCTTCCCTCTCGCCACTTCCGCATGGAAAAATCCATACGGCAGGAGTGAGCAAACTTCTCTTTCAAGAGCGAGATTGTTTAACCCTAATGCATTTTTCAGAGTTACATTTGCGGTACTTTAGCTGCACCCTTGACACCAAAATGAAAGGCATTATTAGAAATTAGCACCTTTTGAAAATGGCTATTGTGCATCATTGCGTATTGGGTTTCTCCCAAGTTGAAGTGACCAGGTCTGGACATCTACATTCAGGGCTTTTTTATATAAAACAAAAGTATCTGTTTTCATGCTAATAATTTGAGTGAAACCACACTTTTGATGGAAGTTAGGCAATTGTGTTTGCCTTGGGTCACTTTCAGCCCTGCAGTCAATGTTCAATTACCTTTAGAAGATGTTTATTCAAAAACTTTTTTTCCCATCAGAAATGAATGGCAGAATGTTGAGGAAACTAAAATCTGCCACAACTGATGCTTACAGAATGAACACATACATACACTAGCAACATCCAAGTATCTATGTGGGATACTATAGCAAATGGGTGGCAACATTCTGGCATTTCGGACACATTGGCAACCACCTAGCAACACCCTAACAACCACCTGGGACGCCACAGTAGACACCTAGCAGCCATCCAACATACCATCACAACCCCTTAGCAACCTCCTAGCAACACACTGGCAACCACTTGAGATACCAGAGCAACCTCCTAGCAACACCCTGACAACAACTTGGGATGCCATAGCAACCGTTTAGCAACATTTCAACAACCACTTCAGATGCCATGGCAACCTCCTAGCAACACCATAACAACCACCTGGGATGCCACAGGAGACACCTAGCAGCCATCCAACATACCACTTAGCAACCTCCTAGCAATACCCTGGCAACCACCTAGCAACACCATATAAACCACCTGGCAACACCCTAACAACCACCTGGGATGCCAGAGTGGACACCTAGCAGCCATCCAACATACTATAACAACCCCTTAGCAACCTCCTAGCAACACACTGGCAACCACATGGGATGCCACAGCCACTGTGTAGCAATGCTTCAGCAACTACTTCGAATACTACAGCAACCACTTGAGATACCAGAGCAACCTCCTAGCAACACCCTGGCAACCACTTGGGATGTCACAGCAACCATATGGCAACACTTCAGCCACCACTTCGAATACTATAGCAACCATTTGAGATACCATAGCAACCTCCTAGCAACACCCGACAACAACTTGGGATGCCATAGCAACTGTGTAGCAACACTTCAGCAACCACTTCAGATGCCATGGCAACCACATAGCAACACCATACAAACCACCTAGCAACACCATAACAACCACCTGGGACGCCACAGGAGACACCTAGCAGCCATCCAACACCACTTCGCAACCTCCTAGCAACACACTGGCAACCACCTAGCAACACCATATAAACCACCTAGCAACACCCTAACAACCACCTGGGACGCCACAGTATACACCTAGCAGCCATCCAACATACCATAACAACCACTTAGCAACCTCCTAGCATCACCCTGGCAACCACATGGCATAGCCATAGCCACTGTTTGTAACAGCAACCACTTCAGATACTATAGCAACCACTTGAGATACCATAGCAACCTCCTAGCAACTTACTGGCAACCACTTGGGATGCCATAGCACTCATGTAGCAACACTTCAGAAACCATTTTGGATACTATAGCAAACACTTGAGATAGCATAGCAACCTCATAGCAACACCCTGGCAACCACTTGGAATGCCATAGCAACCATGTAACATTACTTCAGCAACCACTTCAGATACCATGGCAACCACCGGGCAACACCATATAAACCACCAAGCAACACCCTAACAACCACCTGGGATGCCACAGCAGACACCTAGCAGCCATCCAACATACCACTTAGCAACTTCCTAGCAACACCCTGGCAACCACTTGGGATGCCATATAAACCACTTAGCAACATCTTAGCTAGCTTAAGCTGTGCAACCATTCTGCACTTTTCTAGTTTTCATTGCTTTCTTTACATCCATTCATTGGAATTTGGACCATTTCTTTTGACCCTTACGTCACGAGATGTTAACACAATGTAAATGACAGCTAGCGTTTGTGATCGGTCCATAAAAAGAGGAAGAGAAAACAAAGTGGTTGCGACGCTTTAAAATGACAGAAGTCACATGAGTAAATGTAACGTGTGTCAGGTGAACTGACTGGTGCAGTAGCTGAAAACGGACAGTAGAGCTGTCACACGCAGGCAGGCAAACAAGTGCTGGTCCAGTGTCCTTGACTGCTCCTGTGATGGATGGGCCTGTCAGCCAATGACGTGGCGGGACAATTTGATGTGATGTTTTTCGGGGGCCTATTTCACAGTGGCACAGGAGCAATGGGGCATGTGATTGGGCACCGCAGAAAAGCAGCACACTCGCACTCCCCTCGCTCCAGAGTGGATGAGAAAACAATTCTCTACAGCACTGCGCAAGGCTGCATCGCTAAAACCAGAACGGAGGAGGAAATGAAAATGATTTGGGCTCAAGTGTTCATGATTTTGTTCACTAATCAACCACTATTGCTTCATATCAGAGTCTGACTGATGGTATATTGGTTTGAGGAGAGAGAGAGAGAGAGAGAAGGAAAGAATATGTGAGGGTGAAAGACACAGACATTGAGAGACAGTGAGAGAGAGACAGTGAGAGAGAGAGAGAGAGAGAGAGAGAGAGAGAGAGAGAGATGTGAGATGTGAGCTTCAAGAGAGTTTTCGGTTTATTTTCTCTCCTGTTCAATCGTTTATACAGGATGATTTTTTTACATATTTACATCGTCTTTCTCTTTCTCTCACCACCTTCATCTGTTTCTTTTTCTCCATCTTTCACTCTCTCTCTCTTCTGTTTCTGTGTCTCTCACTGTCTATTTTTTTCTCTCAGACACTCTTTCTTTGTTTCTCTTTGTCTTTCTCGCTTTCTCCTATCTTTCTTTCTCTTTCTCTCATGCTCTGTCTTTATCTTTCTTCCTTTCTATCTCTCTTTTTCTGTCTTTATTTCGCTCTTTCTCTCTTTTTCATCTTTCTTATGCTTTCTCTGTCTTTTTTCTTTCTATCTCTTGCTCTCTTTATCTCTCTTCCTCTATCTTTCTCTTTCTCTTTCTTTTTTGTCTTTTTTCACTCTTTTTCTTTCTTTCTCTCTCTCTTTATCTCTCTGTCTTTTTTTTTTACTCTCTCTCTCTCTCTTTCTCTCTCTCTCTGCCTCTCACCCACACTAGGGTGAAGATAGTGTCATTCTCAGACTGGGGGTCTCCTCATATTTGTTCCTTAAATACGAACAGCTTCGTAACTCCAGCATACAGCCTCACACACGTCCCCTGACATCCCTGTGCTAATTCACACACACACACACACACACACACACACACACACACACACACACACACACACACACGCACACACACCACACACACACAGAGGATCGATGAGAGGGTGAGTGTGAGACCTCGCCACTCAGCCAGACACACACACACACACACACACACACACAAATGCTGTCTGATGGCCTTGTGTGAGTGTGTGTGTATTTGTCTGTCTGTGTCTGTGTGTGAATGTGTGTGTGTGTGTGTGTGTGTGTGTGTGTGTCTGTGTCTGTGGCACTCTCAATAACCACACACACACACCACACACACACCACACACACACACACACACACAGATCTCTCTTCCACTGAATCCTCATGATGGGGGTCAGAATATAACATAAAAACAGAAATATCCTTAAATATCTGGACACTTGTGTTTATATCTGTAGCCTCTGTCCCACCGGTGGCATTGTGAAATTGTGTGTGTTGTTGAGCTGCTAGAGAGCAATGAGGGGTGAAAGGGGGGTGAGAACCCCCCACTGTGAAAAACAATTCACACCTCTCCACAAAGACGGCCGGGCCGAGATAAAACAGACAACTGCATCTTCTTCATATCAAACAATCCAGATGGGTATCCCACATAACTTAATCCCAAAGTTGAGTTGACTGTCCAATCAGAATGTCCCTTAGCTCTTTTCCTATTGGACCAGTCTGATTTTAGGTTTAAGTTATTGAGTGAAACTGAGAAATCCTGCTCTGTGAAATATCACCCTGTACAGCTGACATAATAAACAAACATCAATTAAACACAATAAAATCGCTTTTAAAACCATACAGAAAATCCACGTCTCTTCTGGTTTTGTAAATCATACACATTTCCATCTAAATTCCACCAATGCATAAACTGAGGGACCACTTGAACAGGCACACTCTGCCTTTCCTGTTACTGTCAGAGGGATTTCCAAAACTCCAAAACTGGAAGTTACATTTTATGGCTGATGTAAAAAAGGGTTAAACATTATTCATCAGTTTTCTTTAATGTCTTTATAAGCTTTTAAGCTACTAATACCACTTTGTTTCCTGTGGGGGTGTTTTTTTTAATTTTATGATAACAGACAGGCAAATTTTATGATGCACAAGGCAAACAAATAAGGTAAAAAGCAGGACAAGCTAGACAAAAACCCTTTGCATGATTAACGGGTTCTTTACTTCTTCAAAGCGTTCTTCAAATTGATGTGTTTCTAAACAGAGCCTTTTTGAAAAGGGGTCTTTATGGCACCAAAAAGGGTTCTGCTATTGTTACGACATCAAGCTTGCAACAATGTAAGAACCTTTTTTGGTGCCCTTTTCAAAAAGGTAGTAAAGCACATTCTCCATCAATCTGAAGAACCCTTTCACGAAGCGAAGAACCCTTTAATCATGCAAATGTTTCTTTGAATGTTCATGCTTCTATAAAGAACCATTTTTTTTGCTAAAGAGCTTGAAGAGCCATCCTTTTTTAAGAACATACCCCTTAAACACACCACAAAGCCTCACACAGAAATACATCGGTATTCCAGACTCCGTTTCCGGATTAGAACCGAACACCTATTAACTGCCCTTAAAACCTGCACGTACTACAGGGATCCCTCCGACTTTACCAGCTTCTCTATTCTCCTCAGACAATCCAGCTACAAGCACTCGGAGCATGGCGGTCAAAACCAGTCGCTCTAATTAATGTTTACCAAACGGAATCAAAAGCCCGAGTTTAAAGTAATGCGGGGCAGCTTAGGGAGAGCCGAGCGCGTCTCCGAGGAGAAAAGATGAGTTTTAAATCTTTCCAAAGTCAAGGTCACTGTTTTTTTTCCACTTTTCTCCACGTTAGCGAGCCTGAAAGGGCCTTTGAGCGGCAGATCGTTTTAGTGCATTGTGCTATCAGCTTTCAATGAATCCTCTGAACCAAAAGTGAATGATTGGGCTTTTTTCCTCGAGCTGTTCAAAATCACTTTTTTAAATGCTCCACACTAAACAGCAGCTTCGACATCTTCCTTTGTCCGCTTTGTAATTTTCCACTGCTCTATTTTAGCTTCATTTGGTATGATTTGTTGGAGGTGGTGGTTCTTCTGGGTGGTGGACAGAAGACGACAGCTAAAGCAGGGTCAGAATATCAGGAAATACATTGGTATTAAAAGTCGAGGGACACTATGATCTTGGACTGTAATGTTGTTGAAATTAGTGCAGATAAAATACTTTTCTCTAATCCAATCAGATCTGCTCAATGAATTGTAGTGTTTTGAAAAAAATATGAGGTCAAACCTTCATTGTAATGTGCATATCTTCTAAGAACTTGTTACTGTGCTACAGCCATGGAAATATGTTTAGTGTAACCATTAAAACAGCTGTACCTTAACCATCATAACCATGGAAATTGGAGTAGTTCAACCATGAAGATAGGTGTACTGTAACTAAGGACATTCATGTAGTGTAACTATGGAAAGTGGTGGAGCATAACCTTGAAATTTTGTTTATTAAAATCATGGAACTTGATGTAGTGTAACCATCAAAATTGGAGAGTGTAAAAATGGTGGAACCATGGACATTGGTGTAGCATACCCATGGAAATTGCTGTAGTTTAACCATGGAAATTGGGGTGGCATAGTGATGGAAATTAGTGTAGTGTAACCATGGAAATTGATGTAGTTTAATCATGGAAATGGGTGTAGCATAATGATGGAAATTGGTACTGCATAACCAAAGAATTTGATTTAGTGTAACCATGGTGTAGACTAACCCTGGAAATTGATCTAGTGTAACCATGGAAGCTGGTGTTGCATAATGGGTGTATTGTAACCAGGTAAACTGGAGTAGTTTAACCATGGAAATAGGTGTACAGTAACCAGGGAAATTACTGTAGTGTAGCTATAGAAATTGGGGCATAATCATAAAAATGTGTTTAGTGTAATCATGGAAGTTGATGTTGTGTAACAATGGAAATAGGCATAGCTTAACCGTGGAAACTGATGTAGTGTAACCTGGAAATTGATGTATTGTAACTATGGAAATTGGTGTATTGTAACTATGGAAATTTGCGTAGCTTATTGGAGTGGAAATTGATGTAGCATAAACACGGAAATGGGTGTAACAGAAACATGGAAAATGGTGTAGGCTACCACTGAAATATGTGTAGTGTAACCACGGAAACTGATGTACCCCGCTTTGATGCATATTAAAGGTGTAGTTGTATTGCAGATGTGGGGGAAAGTTGGGGGCACGTGGTTGTAGCAAATGGTTTGTTTTTCTGAGTTTCCCTTTGGGTTAAAAGCTTTGACAGTGTTCTGTAAAGCTTGTCCAGCCTAGCAACCATTGCTATGAAATAATGCATTTGTGTCCAGATCATGAACAGCTCGATTAGAGGGTGAGGTTAAAAATCTAATCCAGTCATTTTATTTGCATTATCTTCTACAGAAACTAGTGGGCCTAAAAAAAGAGCGACCTCTCTATGCACAGAATTTCCAGTGGAGAAAAAAATCTCTCATATCATAGTAGTGTTTTTCAGTGTAAAAGCTACAGCAAGGTTTTAAACGTCTCTCAGAGGAACGCAGCTCAAAGCACCTGTAGAGAGAGAGAGAGAGAGTTTGATGTTCAGGGTCAAGGGGAAAGCCTGTTCTGCAGCAGCTCTCTCTCTGAACTCACCCCTGCAATTAATACGCTGTTTTTTTCTGCTCTGATCCCTGGACGTGGTCTCCTGGGTCACGCTCAGAGCCGAGCTTTGATACTCTGAAAGGTCACGGGTCTGATCTGAATGCAGCCGGCCGCTGTAAACAGAGCCGGGCGACCGCACACTGCGGAGAGAGAGAGAGAGAGAGAGAGAGCGAGAGAGAGAGAGAGAGATTGCATGAGGTAAGACAGAGTGGGAAAGGGAGAAAAGTGAGAAGTGAATGAGAGTGAAAGGAGTGAGAGAGCGGAAGAGTGAGAAAGCAGGTGAAAGGGGCAGAGACAGGCAGAGAAGACAGAGAATGGAAGGGAGGAAGGAAAGAAAAGAGAGAGAAGCAAAGCAAGAGTGCGAGAGAGAGAAGAGAGAGAGAAAAAGGTGTAAGAGAGAAAGCAGGAGACAGAGGTGACAGGTAGTGAGAGAGAATTGAAGTGAAGAGGGAAAGAAAAAAGAGAGAGTGGCAGAGATAGAGAGGAGAATTAGAGGGGGAGAGACAGAGAGAGAAGCAGAGAGAGGGAGACAGAGAGAGAGAGAGAGAGAGAGAGAGAGAGAGAGGAAGAGAGAGAAAGCAGGTGAAAGAGGCAGAGATAGACATAAATGACAAGAGAGAATGGAAGGACAAAAGAAAAGAGAGAAGCAGAGAGAAAAAATAGAGAGAAGCAAAGCAAGAGAGAGATAAAAAGAAAGAAAGAGAAAACAGGTGAAAGAGGCAGAGATAGAGATGACAGGTGGTGAGAAAGAATGGAAGGGAAGAAGGAAAGGAAAGAGAGAGAGTGGCAGAGAGAAAAATGAGAGAGAAGCAGAGAGAGAAAGAGAGAGAGAGGCAGAGAGAGACAGAGAGAGAGTAGCAGAGCTAGAGACAGAGAGAGGGAGAGGGAGAGAGAGTTTTGTCTCTCTCCTTGACATTCAGCATGTTTGAGTGGTCAGCTGAGTGACCTGTTCAGTCTGCAGTCCAGCAGGTTCAAGTGCTTCATGACTGATCGATGTGGAATAAGGAGGAACTGAGAGAGCCGCTGAGTGTGAATGTGAACGAGCTCTCCGCTCAACAAAACCTCCACAGGCCCACAGCAAACAGCAAACACCTAAATAACATCTAGTTCACAGTCAATCACTGTTTCCCATGTGATTTTTTACTGTTATGCAACGGACACTCAGGCTGTCCCTCCAGTGTGACCTTTTACACACAGGAGACTAAATCATAAAATAATATTGCACATAACATTTACAATTAAAAAAGAGTTGTGCTACAGTTTCTCTTTAGGTTGAACAGAACTTGTGCCAACGTTCAAGCTTTGCTAACCTAGAAACACAAAAATGGCAACAGTGACTATTATTATTATTATTATTATTATTGTTGTTGTTGTTGTTGTTGTTGTTGTTGTTGCTGTTGCTGCTGCTGTTGTTGTCAAAGCCCATAAACAGAAAATACACATAAAAAAAATAATACTTCATACGATTATGTATTTTTTTTTTCTGTAAGTTATTGATCTTTTGAAATTATGTGATCATTAATGTTGTGTAATAAATAAATAGTCAAAAACAGTACATGTACTGCTACTACCATGTTATGGTTTAACCATCATTTAGCCATAAATGTTATGGTCAGTTTTGTTCATTGTATGCATTTTTTTTTCTGTAACAGTTATTGATCTATTATATTATCATTATTGTTTTTGTGTAATGAATAGTTAAAAACAATATATGCAATACTACTACTACTAATAATAACAATAATAACAATAGCAACAATATCAACAACAATAATAATAATTTATTATTTTCTGCAAGCAGTTTGTTTCATTGTACTATTATTATTATTATTATTATTATTATTATTATTATTATTATTGTTGTTGTTGTTCTCAAATATACAATGATAGTAATCATATGATAATAATTAATTGATTTTTTCATGTATTTCTCTGTGAAGGGTGTAAATGTGTAGTCTGACTCAGATTTACAGAACAGCTCTATCTCACTGTATAATTACGGTGTATTCCTGCCTAAAGTACCGTCCTGCACAATAAAGCCTGTATAATTCTGGGCTTGTGGTCAGTAATTTCTTCAAGCTCTCTGAGCAGCAGTCAGCGAAGCGAGCAGAAAAAACCCTGGGCCTGCTGTTCAGAGCTGTGTACACAATCAGAGAGCGAAAACAATCACTGAAAGAGAGAGGAGGGTTATATAGATACACCTATAATAACAGCTTTGACCTTAGAAAAGACTAATAGTAGCCATGAGCTGTTTTACTCAGTGTGTGGCTTTTAAATCACACACACTCACACACACACAGAAAACTCTCCGTTTGTTCTCGGCACACTCCGGGCCGGACAATGGCTGCTGACATGATGTGAATAAGCTAATCGGGGGTTTGTTAAAGAGCCTGAACACGCGAGCTGAGCAGAGGCCTCCTGGTGTTAATAGGGGAGTGTGTGTGTGCTGCAGAGGCAGGCCTGACCCCTGCATGGCCAGCTGCCTCCACACACACCAGTGGAGAAGGATAATAGAATGTACCGAGTAAGAACAGATTCGTGACGTGTGCTCGTTCATTAGAACGCTGACAGACCAAGCCCACCGTCAGCCGTCGTACAGCATCAGGCTGTCATTGAGTATCGGTGGAGTTTCTGAGATGTGCCCCGAACTGTTGGCTGTAGTCTGTTCTTATCAGCGCTACTTTGGCAGACTGAGCATGTTGAATAGCTGTCTGATGTTGGGTATCATTTTGTAGCCAGCGTCATGCTTATATGCTCTAGTCAGTTTATCTCTATGGCAGAAATGATTATTGCACCCTGATATAAACAGAAACGTTTCAAAGCCAGCATGGTTGGTTCTAGTTCAGGGGTCGGCAACATGCGGCTCCGGAGCCATATGTGGCTCTTTTACTGCCCTGTTGTGGCTTCACAGCAGAATTTTTGGTAAAAATAAAATAATCCTCCTTTGCAGTAAAATAAAGCTCTGCTGATCGTTAATGTAGAACTGCTAATTTATCCTTTTACCCTGAAGGCTGGCTCCAGACTGCTGGTCACCATAGCAATACAGACGATTATACAATCTGGCCTAGCTAGTAGCTAACGAAAAGGCAAAGAGAAAGATTTAAGATGAACAAGTTGGAGATGAATGGATTTATGTGCATTTATAATCACTTTAGCTGGTTTCCTGATACATTTAATCTGCAAGGACAAACTGTCAAACACTAAGAAAGTCATGAAGCTGATGTCAGCTTCTCTATCAAGATTACCCACCTTAAGTGGTGCGGCAGTTACATTCTGGCACTTTGGGCACCATTTAAGGTGGAACGGGAAAATCTGAACAAGCAGCTGGAGAATGACATGTTGACCTCAGCCTCGTAAAAAGTCGAATGTTCAGAGATACTTAACAAGAAACTATTCCACTTCTGCATGAAAGTTTCCTGCTGGAGATGCGAGAAAAGTGGCTATAGCTGAGCTAAAAGCAGAGTAAAGTAAGTCTGAGTGTTTGTGTTTATATCATATTTTAGGCTGTACTAGCACATCAGCACATACCGACACATATTTACAGCCAAGATGGTAAAACGTTACTTCAATAAAGACATAAAATGTTGTGGCTACCAAGGTGGATTCATTTTTGTGGAAAGGACACACTGGCTCTTCCTAACATTTGGGTTGCCAACCCGGGTTCTAGTTGGTTCTTGTCAGTGTTATTTTGAGTGTTTTCTAATGTTATATAGACCTCTGAAGTTGTGTCATCATTCTGTATTTAGTGTCATGCCCATACTAGGAACTCCAGGTCTAAGTTGGTTTTCTCAATGGAAAAAATTAAAGCCATTTTTGGAAATCATCACTATTCCTCCCTGAGATGTTAAAAGTCAATACTAGTCAGCCTCTAGTCAGTGCTGACAGGTTCTAGTCAGGCCTTGTCAGTGCTGTTTTGGCCAACTCAGGATACATAACAGATCACAGGTTAGAGGTTTCATGATCTCAAATTTTCTCAGTCAACAGTTATTGGTAAAAGTCAGGTTTACCTCGACTAATCACTGATTATGTTATCAATAAAACCACAGGAGATGGGAACAAGCAACTTCAAAAATCTATGATGAAGCCAAAATCCACAGGTCAGTGGAGTGTGACGTGTCAGGACCCCAAAATCTCACAGATTTGTATCCATCTTTGTTCACCTAGACGGCCTTGCAGAGATGCTTGCCTGCAATTGCGAATGTTAAATAGACCTGTAGTTGGTATCATGCCCATATAAGGAACTTTGTGTTGAGATGCTTTTTTCTCTATGGGAAAAAAATGAATGCTGCACCCTGAGGTAAACAGAAATGTTCCAAATCCAAAACTCATGCACACATTTTTCCCAGAATATCACTGAATCCTCTGATTTGTGAGGTTGTCAGTATATGAATATTACTACATGCATGCTACATACAAGCTAGCACTACTGCACACTGAAATAATATTGCATGAAAGTCAACTAGTACACTTTTTAATGCTCCTATATAAGCTCCTAAAACTGTGGCCTAAAACTGCCCAGGCAACTAAACTACCACATTTGAGAAAGGGGGGTATTTTGGTAAGATTGCCAGTCTTATGATGTCAATGCAAAGTTCTGCAGTACCTCATAGTTTCACGGATCCAGTGATATTTGGGAAAAACATACACAAGTCACAAACGTTTTTGGCTTTTTAAAGCTTTGGTTTACCACAGAGTAGAGAGTACAGAGCAGCAGTGAGCGCTATAGAATTTTCCCATAGAGAAAATCAACATAGACCATAATTTCCTTATTTGGGCATAACACAGAGTACAGAATGACTACGCATCTTCCGAGGTCCATGGTCTTCGCCCACAACAGAGAGCTCTCTGATTGGCTGTTTAAAGAGTCCATATTTAGAATGTAATGCAACTTTATAAGATCACAATGCACATTTTCACACAGTGAGTCCAATGACCTCATAAGTGAACCAATTAGATTATTAATAACCCCTTAAACTGGACAAAAGTATGTTGCATAGCTGCAAACAATAGTAGTAGCTGTGTTAAAGCCTGAATTTTATCCATGTTTATAGATGACAGTGAGTCATACCGTGTCAGAATCCACATAATCAAGTCTATCAGACATTATTAAACCACTCCACACTGTTTGAGGCAAGTGTGATGATTTATGCATGTAGTTAGCACCAGGCTAATAAGCTTCTATTACTGGTTAGCTACATTGGCCTCATAGCTCAAGAGCTAAACTAAAGAAATTCAGACATCAATGTCTTGGCTGGCAAACTACACTTGGTTTACAGAAACTCTGTATGTTAGATTTTCCCCCAAACTATCGCTTTGAGTAATAGCATGCACTGTGACAATCGTCCTCACATCGAGAAAAGTGTCCAGGTCGAACGAGGTCGAGGTCTAACTGGGGTTCAGCCATGCCGACTGGCTGCCCAAAGTGTCCAGAGAGCACTCTAATCCTTCCTGACCACAAGGAGAGAGCAGTCGAGATGGACTTGGCTACCAGCCCGTTATGCGCCATGACCCCAGATAACCTTTACTGTGTGTACGTGATTCAAAGAAATAGGCTATGTCTGAAATTGCATACAGAACTGTGCAAAAGTCAGACCACGCTTCATTTTTCAGCATCAGGAAAAAAACAGTAAACACATTCAACAGAAAATTACCCAGGAGGTTCAACGACTAATTCTAATCTCAGCTGTTTGAGTGTTCAGTGTGTCAATCTTCACCTTTATTCCAGCTTCCATTCTTTTCAGGAGACTCACTTTCAGCTCCTCAAAGAATCTGCAGACACACCTCCAAAGTTCAGTCTTAGAAGCTGGTTGATGATTTTCTGAAGTAATCAAACACATTCAGTGGTGTTGAGGTCTGGACTCTGGGGTGGTCAGTCCATCGTTCAGCTTCTTTGTTTGATGTGTCCGTCTCCTTTTCTCAGTAAGGTTCTTCTGGATCAGCTACACATCCTTTCAGACCCACAGCGCTGAGTCGTCTTCTCACAGTGGAAGGATGGACAGAAACACCTGTGGATGTTTTCAGATCTGAAGCAGCTTGATTTTCTCCTCTCTCTCAGAGATGAAAGCTTTAAGTGCTGTTTATCTGATGGGGGCAGTGTTGGGGTCTACAAGGTCTTCCAGGTGGTTGTTAGGAGTCTCATTTTCTTTGAAGCTCAGGTTTGTTTGTTGTCATAGCTCAGATGACAAAACTTAACCAACTTTACGTAAAAGCAACTGAACTGAATTGATTTAAATTGAACTGAATCAATGTGAATTGAATTGAATCAAATTGAACTGATTTGAATTGACTCACTGCCTGACTGACTGAAAAACTAATGTCATATAATTTAATAAATGTGAATTCATTTTAATTTAATTTATTGATTTGAACTGATTGACTGACTCTTTGATTCACTGATCTGTTGATTGAGTTTATATTAATGGAACTCATTAATTTGACTGAACATATTGTTTGAATCAAGAGTTCTTAATCAAGAGATTTTCTTGTCCTTTATCTGTGGATTGAAATTAATTATTTAAAACAATATTGTTTAATAATAATATGCTTGTTTTCAGCAATTTGATTGGCTATTTCATGAAACCTGTTTCTGATGTTTTCGAGTCCTAATAAAAATTACTTTCATTTACATTTTGAGCATCTGAAGTTTTAAAGAAACATAATATTGCTAAGTACTAAATATGCTAATGCTAAGTATTTCACACACTGGCAGAGTAGTCCTATTACGAATAAGCTTTCAGTGCATAGAAAGAAAAAGAGAAAAAGAGACAGAATGAAAAAAAACAGACATTCAAAAGCCAGTGTTTGGGCCTGGTGGGTGTCTGTGTGGAGGTCAGATGTGGATGGAGAATCCTCTTTGTGTCTCTCTATAGGGGACCATGGCTAAACTGTCCAGAAACACCTGCTCACACAGACGGACACATCCTCATCTCACACACCTACTGTGGCCTGCAGATACAGCCAAATACAGCTTACGCCAACAGCTGACCTCAGATCAACGAGTTCCAGCCCAAAGCACTACCCATAAATGGCTGGATCTGGTCTGAGAACGGCAGAAAAAGGGGCTTCCTCTGGTCAGGAGGCGGCTGTCACTTCCATTTTACAGTTGTAGGCGTCCGTAATTGGGGAACAATGCGCCGACTGATCAGCAGCTTTTGAAAGAGAAGCACCAGGCCCTCCTAGAGAAGCACCAGCCTGTCCATAGTCATTATGATCAGATGGTTTGGAAGAAAAAGGCTTTATAATTTCAACCTCTGCCAACCGGTTCCAAAAAAGTTCCCTAAATCAGAGAGACAGAGCTTAAACACGTTCAGATGAGATCACTGAGGTTCTGCTGCTTGTTGTGCTCATATTGAAAAGTATATTAAAAAAAACTTTTTTGAACCTGTGTAATATTAAAGATTTTATATTGAGCAATCTTCATTTTTGTTGTGTTATATTCAATAATAACATATACAATGTAGATTTAAATATAAATAACACACCAAGTTACAACCCCATAACCGAAAAAGTTGGGACGCTAATGTTATTCTTGATGTTAGGCAGATTTCTCAATCATTGTAGATTTTTCTACAGATCTGGTCACCATTCAATTCTTCAGACCTGTAGACACCAAAACTGCCCCCATCAGATAAACAGCACTTAAAGCTTTCATCTCTGAGAGAGAGGAGAAAATCAAGCTGCTTCAGATCTGAAAACATCCACAGGTGTTTCTGTCCATCCTTCCACTGTGAGAAGACGACTCAGCGCTGTGGGTCTGAAAGGATGTGTAGCTGATCCAGAAGAACCTTACTGAGAAAAGGAGACGGACACATCAAACAAAGAAGCTGAACGATGGACTGACCACCCCAGAGTCCAGACCTCAACACCACTGAATGTGTTTGATTACTTCAGAAAATCATCAACCAGCTTCTAAGACTGAACTTTGGAGGTGTGTCTGCAGATTCTTTGAGAAACTGAAAGTGAGTCTCCTGAAAAGAACGGAAGCTGTGATGAAGGTAAAGAGTGACATGAACACTTAAAGAACCATTTGCATGGTGAAATCGTTCTTCAGATTGATGGAGAATGTGTTGTATATGGTTCTATATAGAACACTTTTGAAAATGGATCAATATAGCCCCAAAAAGCATTCTTCTGTTGTTATAAGCTGACAAAGCAGAACCTTTTTAGGTGCTATATAGAACCATATACAACACATTCTCCATCAATCTGAAGAACCATATCACCTTGCAAAAGCAGACAAATGTTTTTTGAGTGTTCATGTTTCAAGACAAAATTATTGTCTTTGCTAAAGAACCCTTGAAGAACCATCTTTTTGTTTTAAAAATGTGGTGCACGAAGGCGGAATTCGGGTAGTAGGTGCTGTCAAATGCAGCTCAGCCAATCAGATTTTAGAACCTATATGTACTGCAGTCCTTCATACTACAGTGTTAGTAATGTTGAGAGTTTGTGAGCTTCGTTACTGATAATTATAATCCAGACAGTCAGTAATAATGGAGTTTTGAAGGCAAAATCCTTGTGCAGGCCTCTGCACAACCCCCCACTGCTGCTCCCCCCAGCTGACCAGCCCGCCCCCCCAGCACGCCCTGCTTCGGTACACTCCTGTGCTGCTTCGATGAGATTGGAATCGATACTTTTTGCACTGTCATTTGTCACATATTTACAAGGCTGAGAAGCAGTCCATTCTGAGACAGGCTAATCTATCAGTCCAGCTGCTCTCTCTCTCTCTCTCTCTCTCTCTCTTTCTGTCTGTCTGTCTTACCCATCGACTCATCTATCTTGACAGATGAGGATATGAGAACCCCTAAAAATGGACAGAACCCCGAAGCGTACACGTCTCTTCACCTCTGACCATTTTTTTCTCTGTTGTTCTATAACTGACTGAATCTCAAACACATATTAATCACCATCTGAACTGTATGAAAAATATAATTACAGTTTGACCCCGAGGAGCTACAATAACAGCCATTCTTTTGTCGCCACCGACAAGAGAAGCTCGGTCGTCTTTCGCAGATGAATCATGATCGAATAGGGGTGTGAAATAAACCAGTGCATTGCGATGCACCAGCCTGAAGGTGGCGATTCAACTGCATTGATTGTGAAATGTTAGAAATCAAATATAATCCATTATCAATCAATCAATTGAATCAAGTTAGAATCATAATTTTACGATGCACTGCATTGGATCAGAGATCGAAACAATGAAAAAGCACATAGAAAAGGGGTCTTTTTCACTGCACTACACAGCTTCCATTCAGAAACCAGAAACAAGATCTTGAAGGTTTTCCAAGATACTTTAGCGTCATAATAAATTTTTCCACACGTTACAGGAGACCTGTGGTGCACATTAGCGTGAAAGCCTGACTCGATTTTACTCGTCCAGCGGAGGCAGACGGCTACGCGTGGTAAAGGATGACCACTTGCGTTTTATCAGGTTTGCTATCACTCAAGATGATAAACATGATCTCTCATTCAGCCTCATTACGGCTCCGTTTGCACTTCACATTCAACCCCATGACATCACCTCTATAAGCCCTTATAGCACCTCAGTAAAGGCCCTCCTGAGATGAATCTGATTTTAGAGGTTTTCTGTTGGGTTTTTTTCCAGGAACAACTCAAGAAAACTATTACCTTGTACTTCCACTCACTGGCCACTTTATTGGAAACACCTACCTTATAGCTCTACTATATAGGTGTACAATTACAGACTGTAGCCCTGCACAATTTATCAGCACCCCTCTACCCCATTCATCAGTTTCTGACCACAAGACTGCTGTTGCCCAGCTATTATTTGAGTGGTGGACCATGCTCAGCACAGCAGTTATGCTTACACATGGCATTAACTCTCTTAGGTCGACAATGTTGCATGCAACATCAATGGATGTTGTAGAAAAAAAGAAAAAATATTTCGTGAACGCTGTTTGCTAGAGACGGATTATCTTGCCCAAAAGGGTGTCGGGAACACAGCCTCCGACTGGTGAAGGGATCAGGAACACAGCCTCTGATTGGGTGACAAGTCAGGAATACAGCCTGTGATTGGTCAAGGAATCGGGAACACAGCCTCTGATTGGTTGAGGAATCAGGAACACAGCTTTTGGTTGGTCAACAAGTCAGGAATACAGCCTCTGATTGGTCAACAAGTCAGGAATACAGCCTCTGATTGGTCAACAAGTCAGGAATGCAGCCTCTGATTTGTCAACGAATCAGGAATGCAGCCTCTGATTGGTCAACAAATCAGGAACACAGCCTCTGATTGGTCACCAGATTCAACCCAAGGCATCAGTGGATGGCTAACAGCCCTGCTAACAACAACAATAACTCTTTTCAACAGGCAGAAATGGATAAATAATCACAGAAGCGATTCTGTAATTACAGATTTATTTTACAACTCCAAAACAGCAGTTCAAGGCTGGATTACAAAGCTGCTGAAAGGGACACAATTGCACCAGAGCCTCCACTGAAATTGCAAAATGCCATCCAGGTAAAAATGAAAGTGAGTCTGCATGCAGCATTCCCAAGATGTCTATTCTTTTATGCACGATGTGCTTTGATGTTGCATCATTGTATAATTTGGCCAAGTGTGCTCAAACCTTTGCACACAACTGTATGTCATATGTTGCCAAATATATTCAATACAGACATTTCCAGTTATGTGTTTTAGGGCAATTTAATACAAAATGTACCCATTATGTGCGTATTTGCACTGTGACGTCTAAACACAGTGTGAGGAAATCATAACTCGTAGAGGTCTATAATAACCTTCATTTGCATTGATATTTAAATATGACTTGGCATAATTACATAATAATACACGTAACATTACATTTGCATTTTGAATGAAAAGGTTTGAGCTGACTTTTTCTGATTGTTTTGGTGACAAAAAATGTCAAAAATGTGGCAAAATGCAA
This sequence comes from Colossoma macropomum, assembly GCF_904425465.1. Lineage (NCBI taxonomy): Eukaryota > Metazoa > Chordata > Actinopteri > Characiformes > Serrasalmidae > Colossoma > Colossoma macropomum. Next base: position 233,009 of record NW_023494798.1, read on the forward strand.
AGATGGACTCTCTATTCAAAAATACCAACAAAAAGTCAACAGTAACTACTTACAAACACAGATGTGCTATAGATTAAAACTTTCCACACAAATTCTCCACTTGTTTCAATTCAATGACGCCTAAAAAGAGATATTTCAACTTCTAAACAGAGTTAATGTTCTTAAATGGTGAATATGGTCAAACAGGATAAGTGCAACTGACAGTACAAGCTGCAGCGAATACCAAGGGATCTGGCCAGTGACTTCCAGTAAGTGTTAGATTGGAGGAAGGGGGGGGCAGCTGATGAGAGTGCGTGTGGGGGGGGCAAGGCATTAGAGGATCCCCCATTAACGTTAGTTAAAGGGTCACATGACCCTCTGATGGTTTCACACTATTCAAACGAGGGGGCAGGTGGTTTCTGGTAGTCGTTCCGCTGTTTGGACCGAAACACGCCCCTGGGTCTCTTCGGGGGCGACCACAGCTTTTAGTCATTACAGAGAACGGAAACCATCCGGGACTTAAACACAGACAGAGTCGCTGGGAGATTTACAGGAAACTTTGGCGCCTATCAAAAAGAGACGGGACTGTGCTGCCAGAAAAGGGCCTTGAGTAGTTTCCTAGAAGAGGCATCCATTAATAATGGATTTGACGTTCTGAGCTTCGTGACATATAGATTTTTCCTGTTGATGTGAGCGACGGGTCCGTCCATGTTGTGAGTTTAAGAGCCTGTGGTGTCAAGGAAGAGAGAGAGTGCTGAATTTTAAATATCGACTAAAGGTATACAGCAGTCTTGTTACAACAACGTGTTGGACAGGACCGATTTCGTCCCATGTCTCTAAGCCTGGCTGCCAAGTCCTCTGCGAGATATTTAAAGTTTAACCAATGAACCGACTGACCGGTGCACACATCTGCGCTCAGATACACTCACAGACATGGCAAAAGAAAGTCACACCTAAAGCCTGTGGGAGTCCCACCGTAAAAGCAACACAGTTTAGCTTGGGCCGTGGCATAAGAGGACATGTTTTCTCCATTTAGAGACATCGATTTTGTCTATGACACATGTTTTGTCCCTGTTGTGATAAAATGTTGCTATTTTATGGCCTTTCTGTTTCATATCTGATGCCGAACAAGCTGAATCCACTACGACACGTTAAACCTATAGATTTTAAATATTGCGGACAATTCTCAATAGGTCAGAGGACAATCGAATCTGAGAAAAGGCTCTTTGTGGACGTTGTGGTCATTACAGTGGAGTCTGGAATCTGTATCCCTTGGCTTAAATTGAGATTTCTAAAATTCCTTTGAACTTTGGCAATCCTACACCAGCATTTCAGGACAATGGACAACCCCATTTATCTTTACCTATATATTTATGCCAATTAACCTTATACGGGAGCGTTTAGCGCAGACGTAGCCGCTGACCCTGCCTCGCTATATTGAAATGTCACGGCTTGGAAAATGTCAGCCACTGCCATAATAGCTATGATGCACTCTGTCATCTGGGAGAATTGGACGGTTAAACTGACTTCAGGCCGACATGCGATGCGGTTGAGTTTGTTTTAAATGAGCCTTCTGAAGGCCGTCTCTCTTCTCCTCTTCGCGGCTGGGTAAGTAAAAGGCCTCTGTCGGCTGGATAAACCCACGGACGGTTCAGAGGGTGCGTTAGTTTCACTTGAGGAAACACGTCAAAGGCGAGGGCGGTGTGAGAACCAGGAGGCTCGAAAAGCTCTTTGCGGTGAGTAACGTAATGGCTAAAAAGTTACCCTGAGCTAACAAGTCCAATAAAAGCCAATTACCCACAATCAAGCCGGGAAAATACTCCACGGGCAATTTATGCAAGTGTCTCTCTCTCTTTCTTTCTCTCTCGCTCTCGCTCTCTTGTCTCTTAAACTGAAAAGTCTTTTCAAGCCATCATTTGTCATCATTACATGACAATGCAGGCAGCTGTCTCAAAAGCCATTACCAAAATTGCTGGAGATGATTTCTAGTGTCCTCTTCACAGGGTACTGAGAGAGAGAGAGAGTGAGAGAGAGAAAGAGAGAGAGAGGGAGAGGGAAGAAAAAAAAATCACTTCCCCCAATGGAGACACTTGCCCCCTTCTCGGCAGGCTCTCGATTGCAGCCCTTTATAAAGACGGAGGAAAATGAGACCAATCTCGGAAAGAACCGAGGAGCTTCCTGCCCGGCATCCTGGGCGCACAAACTCAGGCAATCAAAACTTTCTGCTTGCGTGACAGTGGGATATCGAGGCAACAAGCCAAACTGCGTTATTCTTTATGACAGCCTTTATGAAATTGTGTCCTGGAGAGCCACAACACTGCAGACTTTAGTGGTCACCCCGAATTTCAGCCCTTTTGTCAAGTTTATCCCTGTTGAACTGGTGATGTATTCAGACTTTGAGCCTTTTAAACTTATTTAAATCTGCTGCCAGAGGAACTATGATGCATGCATGTCCACCAGGGCAGAAGGGTAATCGGGGGAATTCCCAGTCGACCTGCAGCATTTTGGGATAGTTACCATGAGCTAATGTATAACTCATGCATATAAACAAAAGAACAGTGACTACATGTTAAATCCAAGTGTATATCTGTAGCACTTTAAGGTTTAGTGGACCCCGTCTCAAGTGGTGCAGAGTCAGTTTGCTGACTGAGTCTCGTACAGCGCATAGAGATCAGCTGAAGGTAACTTACTATTGTCATTTCCTGTTCCTCCTTATAATGTAGAAGTTCCATTCAGAGGCCTGGGCCAGCACTTGGGTTTAACTGCAGCAACATTTAAGGTGAAACAACTGCCCATCCTCACCTGTATGACCTGACCCTCCTGGTGATACTGCTGCATTTTTAATCATAGACATTGCTTCTCCTGCTTTTTCCCTTCTATACTATACTGGTGGTCAAACCTTATTCTCCGCTGTTATTGTTTGCTATCCAGTGTGGACCAGAGGAGGATGGGTTCCTCTTTTGAGTCTTGGTTCCTCTCACTGTTTCTTCCTTTTGCTTTTAGGGAGTTTTTCCTCGCCACTGTCACCATTGGTGATGCTCATGGGAGTTCGGACCTGGATTTTTTTTTCCTGTAAAGCTACTTTTGTGATAATGCTTGCTGAAAAAAGCGCTATTTAAATAAACTTTGACTTGACTTGGATAAGGAAATTTGGTGTGATGGTGTCATTCTTACACAACAAGCAGTGCTCTACAGTGTTCATCACTTTTTTGTAATTGTCATACATGAAATTGTAAAAAGAACGGCAAGAACTCCAAAACAACAAGGCGGCTCCAAGGACGCAAGAGTGAAAAGCTACTTAGGCTGGGCCCACACTACACGATTATTTGCTCAATTTTAAGCCTGATTTGCCCGTGAATCTGAAGCGATTCTCCAGGTTGGGATCTCGAGTCTTCTCCAGGTTGGGATCTCAGAGTCTCGGAAGTGACTGATGGCACGGATGATCTGGTAGTGTGATAGGAGAAACGAGTGAATATTTAGCCCTCCGATCAAACTCTGAAGTCCCTCTGATATTATCAAACATGTTTGATATTTACGACTCAAAATGTTCACGACTGCTGCTGTGTGAGAAGGTCAGAGATTTACTCAACTACTGATTCAAACAGCAGCCAATCAGAGAGCTGGAAGAGCAGAGAAACAGGCGAGGAGGCTGAACAGTGGAGCAGAGACAGAGGAGCTGCGCATAAAACACAGGCAGAAAAGAGTCGCTATCATGTTTATAATGTTTGATCCAGACTTCAGGTCACTCTCTTTACAATTTCAGTGTAGCTGCCAGTTTGTAGTGAAATATATAATCCCCAGTTTGCGCTTTCGCTATGCATAAAAGCACAAACAGGTCCAGTAAGTTCAGCTTTGTTAGTGTCATGTGATCTCTGAGGAGATCTGGGAGTTTGAGTTCTTATTCGTAGCCCAAACTCGTTATGTGTGTTATTCTTTTTCTTTGCCGAGAGAAACGCTCGGTATGCACGACAAGGTGATGAAACACAGCTGACACAGATGGACTTGCCGAGATTTTTTTTAATATGGCCCTTTTAGTGGTTGAGCTTGACACCCCTGGACTAGAGGATGGCTAACACACACTGTACTTCAACAGATGGGCTACAGAATCTAACTGTATAGAAACAAGGTGGAGCTACAAGAAAGGAGTTTCTAATAAAGTGGCAAGCAAGTGTAGACATTTTTTATTATCTATTTTTTAAATATTATTTTGTTGTTTAATATACCGTTATGAGCAATAATAAGAATGTACTGGCTTTGGAGAAGACCCCCCACCCCCTACCCCCGATGGCTGACATGCAGAACAGCAGCACAATTCATACTTTCGCTTCGATCTGCTCCCTCTTGATCTCGGACAATAAGCTCCAGAGTAATTTTGGGACCCGCTGACCTTGGCTGAATTCCATGTCAGTGTTTAAAATCCTCGGCTGCCCAACTCCCCTTTTGACAGATGAGTCCGAACAAGTCCATCTCCAGCTCGCCGCTCTCTCTGGCCATTGGCCGGACGCTCTGCGGCCAGCCTACCTGCCTGACACCCAGGAATCATGATGAATCGGCCCCCTCCGCCGGCCCAGATTGTTTTTTAACATTTAATTCAGTTTCTTCCTGTGCTTGGATGAACAGGGCCCTGCGTTATGGATTTCTGGCCTAATGTACTTCAGCAGGTAGGGAGAGCCGGGGGTCTGGGCTAGCTGGGAAATTATGGAAGCTTGGATCAATACTCAAGGTCACAACCTCCCAGTGCCCCATGTCTCTCCCCCCAGTCGCCCTACACGTCCCCCTGCACTATCCGCCCTTTGATTCTGAGTTTCAGCCTCTGACCCCCCCCTCCTCCTCCTCCTCCTCCTCTCTTAAAGTGATGGTTCACTTTGACAAAAATCAAATGTACAAATTTTCTTCCAAAACTCCAAAACATGTTTGGTGTCTGAAGTTTGCTTCTTAAGTTTTACGACTGGAGCAATGAGGCTAATGTAGCTAACGAGTGATGGAACATACCCCACCATTTTTATGATTGACAACAGCAAATCATACAGTACCAGAAAGTCTGTTAGAGATCATTTAACAACTCAATGATGCAGGAATTCAGTTAGCATGATGCTAATTGGTGGGGTATAAGCTTCCATTACCTTTTAGCTATATTAGCCTCATAGCTCCAGTATTGGGGAGAAAGGGAGATCTTAGGACAGAGAGAGAGAGGGGAGAGGTTGGGGTGGGAGGGGCAAATGGGTAAAGTGATAGAGGAGGGAGTTAAGGCGATAGAGAGAAAAAGGGGGTAAAGGCAGAAGGGTAAATAGTAGAGCAGGAGAGATAGAGAGAGAGAGAGAGAGAGAGAGAGAGAGAGAGAGATAGGAGAGGAGGAGTAAGAGGGGTAGGAATAGAGTGTGAGAGAGAGATAAAGAGAGGGAGAAAGAAGGAGAAGAAAGGGCGAGTGGTAGTAGAAGAGTGAGAAAAAGAGATAGGCAGAGAGAGGCAGAGAGAGAGAAAGAGAGAGAGAGAGAGGACAGGAGGAGAAAGAGGGAAGTGTGAGAGAGATACAGAGAGGGAGGTAGAAAGAGAGAGGGAGAAAAAATGAGAGAGGTAGTAGAAGAGTGAGAAAAGAGATGAAGAAAGGGGAGAGAGAGAAAGAAAGGAGAGGTGGGAGGGGCGAAATGAGGGCGTGAGAGAGGAAGGAGCAGAGCAGATAGAGAGAGGGAGAGAGGGAGAGAGAGGGAAATAGTAGAGTCGGAGAGAGAGGGAAAGCGGGGAGGAGGAGAAAGAGGGGTAGTAGGAGTGTGTAAGAGAGATAAATAGAAGGAAAGAGAGAGGGAGAAGAAAAGGAGAGTGGTAGTAGAAAAGTGAGAAAAAGAGATAAAGTGACAGAGAGAGAGAAAGAGAGGGGAGAAGGAGTAAGAGGGGTAGTAGAAGAGTGTGAGAGAGAGAAAAAGAGAAGGGGTAGAGAAAGAGAGAGGAGAAGATGAGGACAAGGGGAGCTAGAAGAATGAGAGACAAAGAAGGGGAGGAGTAAAGAGAGAGGGGTGGAGAGACATTGGGAGAGAGAAAGAGGGAGGACAAGAGTGAGAGAGATATAGACCAGCTGACAGGAAAATTGGAAGGAGCTTCTTTCTTTCTTTCTTTCTTTCTCTTTCTTTTTCCTATTTTCTCATTATTCTTTTTCTTTCTCTTTCTTTCTCTATTTTCTTTTTATTGTTTCTTCATTCATTCCTTCTTTCTTTCATTCATTCTTTCCTATTTTGTCATTCTTTCTTTTTGTCTATCTTTCTTTCTATCTTTCTAATAAATCCAGTCTATGTTTATCATAAAGAATCCAGATGTTTGTGTGTTTAAATGCAGGATTGTTTGTTCACACAGAACATAAAGAAAACTCTAATCATCTTTTGGCTTACAGAAAATAATTATAGCCTTTCTTTAGTCTAAACAGCAGAGTGAATTCATTTAACTGATATGTATCTGTTGCTCTTTGTCTGCTCCTCCTCTTCTTTCTTAAATTGAAAGGCTTTCTGGCAGAGCGAGAGAATGGGGAGAATGGGGGGAGGGGGTGAGAAAGAGGGATGCTTTTGAGTGACACTAAACCTGTTAAAACCTTTAGCAATCAGCGTGGTGTTTTGACAATGCCGGTAAACCATCTAAATTACAGCGCGTTTTGTCCTCCATGCAGCTTCAGCCGGCTTGCTTTTCAAAGCCGCCCGCACGCATTACTCAGAGCTGTCAAAGCGGCCTTTCTTTACCGCACACCCTCATCATCATCACCATCATCATCATCACCATCATCGCCGTCATCATCATCATCGCTGCTGTTCGACAAACTTTTTCTTTCTCTTTCTATTTTCTCCCCCCACCTCCTTTTCTTCACGGCTGCGATTCTTCTGCGCATCCATTGCGGTGCGAAATTACCCTTTTATTTTGTTGTGGCCGTAAAATTACGGGGCTTGGTGGGGGGAAAATTGGGCAGTGTTTTCTGTCGAGGAAATCAATTTTCTTTCTCGCCGTATATGATCAACGTGTCAGAGGCGTGGGGGGACGGGATAATGACAGAGTCGGCCTCCAGAAACGGCCGCTAATGCAGGGGAGGGGAGCCAGAAATAACACCTCTGCCTGACCGTCCACTGCGCCGGACTCATGGTCGAGATGCCGTGGCCCCGGTGTCATGGAGGAGTCCGTCCACAGGCCCAATTTAGCCTCTGAAATGTCAGGAAATGATAGCGGCCCTGAAACGGGTGCTTTGGTGGAGGAGCCGGTGATGGGTCTTTTGTTTGAGCTGTTCGGATACCTTTCAATCAAACGGCTAATGGGGATGAGATGGGCCGTTCCCTGAGGCGTTCTGGTGAATGGTCAGTGTGTGGGGGGGTCCATCACTGGCTGAAGGAAGCTTCCGGAGTGACCTTGGTTCTGGTGTTAATGGTTTCTCTCCCCATTAAGCTGCTGTTTAGAGACTGGTCAACACGGCCCTGATGGCACCCTGACAGCAGAGAGCATTCATTTAGCACACACACACACTCACACACTCACACACACACAAACACACACACACACACACCACACACACACCACACACACACACACACACACGCACACACACCACACACACACACACAACACACACACACACACACAACACACCACACACACAAACACACACACACACACACACACAAACACACACACACACAAACACACACACACACACACAACACACACACACACACAAACACACACACACACCACACACACACCACAAACCACACACACAAACACACACACACACACACACAACACACACACACAACACACACACACACACAAACACACACACACACAAACACACACACACAAACACACACAGATAAAAAAAAACTTGCACATGTTCTCACGTTCACAAAGGTACATGCAGACCACCTAAAACTGCATCTCTCTGTGTGACGTCATTCAGAGGTCCCTAAATCACAGTGTTTATATGATAAACTGTCCACTGTCCACTCTAACGCCCCAACGCAATAACACATGTTCTGACTAAATAAAGCAATGTTAGCTTTAGCCTAACATACAAAACCACACTGGGAATTCTAGAACTGTGTACAATCACACTGATTTATATAACTCCATGGATCATTCTAGCACTGAGACATCTAGGACCATACTAAGAATTCTAGAGCCCCATTAAAAGTTCTGCAACACCACTGAGAAATCTAGAACCACAATGAAAATTTACAACCATGCTGAAAATGGTAGAACCACACTGAGAAGTTCAATGTCCCCATGAAGAACTATAAAACGCAATGGACAATTCTTGAACCATATTTAAATTTCTATTATAAAACGGATAGTTCTGGTCCTGAAATCTGATTGGCTGAGCCACATTTGAAGCCACGGCATGAAAAACCCTTCTGCTGTTAATGGAGTGATCTTTGACTCAAACGCTGATCGCATGGGGCACCGAGTGTACTGATGAAGTAAGAGTTTCTGTTTAAACTGAGGGGCTGACAACTTATTTTCTTAACTAGAACTAGGCTGGTCAGCTAGCCAACAAGCTAACAGATAGCAAACATGCTAAACAACTACAACATTAATATCACTGGGTTGATTCACAGGTACTAACGACATGATTCACTGTAAAACAGCAATATAAAAGTCTAAAGAATGTCACTTCAATGTCTTACGTGCTTCAAATGTCTGTGTTTCAGTCAGAAGTAGCATCAAACTCAGGCTGAATCCCAAATGGCTCCATACTCCCTAGCTAAATAGTGTGCTGCGTAACATTAAGTTTAGAAATTCTAGCTTCTGCTGTCAAATATTGCACTGTTTGTCAAGTATAAATGTGAACGAATCTCAAATGACCATTTTTTTTCTCGATATTTTGCATTGGTGGGGTGCAGGAGTCAGTATTTAAATTCCTATGTAGTGCACTATGTAGGGAGCAGGAAGCCATTTGAGTTTCAGCCCTAGCGTGAGAAAAGTGGCATCTCAGACTGGCAGAAGACTCGTGGTGGTAATTTGGTGACCAAAAAGTACTTATAAACTGAAAGTTTTTGCATTAACCAGTGCTGTGTTATCATATGCTCACCGTTATACGAAAAAGTTTTAAAAAATCATGAGATGTCTGCAGTTTACAGTGACCAAACGTTCATCTCTTCATTTGCTTAGCAACAATATTGTACTCTAAAGGAACTACATTTCTAGGCGGAATACTTGTACTTATTAATAATAACTTAAATAATTATCCAAAACATTGTGCATTTTAATATTGAAACCCACAGCCTCTCATGGCTTATTGCTATATAACACAACTGAGAATTCTAGAACTATATTTAGAATTCTAGAACCACAGAGACAATTCTAGAACCACATTGAGAACCATACCAAAAAGTTATATATCTCTATGAGAAATTCTAAGAGCCCTTGGAGAATTCTAGAACCATTCTGAAATTTCAATAGCACAACAGAGAATTCTAGAACTATATTGAGAATTCTAAAACTGCTCTAAATCACTGAATACAGCACCAGGAATTCTGGAATCACACTAAGAATTCTAGAAACACACTGAAAATTCTGGAACATCACTAGTTCTTTGGGAATGGCACTGAGAATTCTAGAAGCACATTGAGAATTCTAGAGCCACACTGAAGATTTTAAAACCAAAGTTCTGAAACTTCATGAAAAATTCTAAAAACACGCTGAGAACTTGAGAACCACATTGAGAATTCTAGAACCTCACTAGTTTATTGGGAATTACGCTGAAAATTCTAAACCACTTGTTTTCACTGGGAAAGGCACTGAGAGATTTCTAGAACCCTGCTGAAGATTCTGCAACCAAAATGAGAGTTTTGAATCCCATGGATAATTCTAGAAACATACTGAGAAAACTGGAACCGTACTAGTTCACTGGAAACAGCACTGGGAATTTTTGGGAACCCTATGGAGAAATTTACAAACACACTGAGATTCTAAAACTACAATAAGACTAATACTACACTAGGATCCTGGAACCACACTCCATTGCCAATCCAACATATAATTCTTATGTAAAATGTTCATTACTCAGCATTGAAAATGAATGTAAGGTATAGAAATTGCTTATAAATATGAGAGAGATAAAGTGCTACATATATAGGGAGAGAACACTTATAAATGCATACCATGAAGACAAACAGGACAGAAGAATGAATGAGGGATTGTTCCACCACAAAGCCAGGGTTTCCAGAATGTCTGCCACTCGCTGTTCATTTGAAGAGATGGGAGTGGAATAACCTTCATCAACACATTTTCATCTTCACTTTATCTTCACTCTGTAGACCCTTCAACCATGGTGGCCCTGACATCCGCAGTGCTGTTTTGTCATAGATTAATGAAAAGGAAAAATGCTGGGAAGAATTATTGTTGACGTACTAGAGTGCAGTTCTAAAGATCGGTGATTAACACCTGGCCATAGGTTGCGGTATGGTGGTGAAATACAACATAGAATGACTGCTGGACAAAAACGCTTGATTGCTTTGATTCATGGTGAGCAACAGTTGAGAGAAGTCTGCTCTGAAATGAAATTAGTTTTCTCCAACTCTTCTCACAGGCATTCCAGCATTCAGCCTTGACAGCTATATTTTTACTGCCGGGCTTTGGGGCAAAATATATGGAAGCAAGGCTGTTCAAAAAGGAGTCAGGGTTTTCAGGCCCACCTGTATATATTCTTGAACCACACTATATATCTGCCGTCTTTGTAATTGACCATTTTGCTCTTGTTTGCATACATAAAGAATTAACACAATAACAAATATGAATTACTTACTTAAAAATAGCATTCAAAAATTCCTTACCTACAGCGAGAGTTCAAGAGCCTGAAATGTACAGAAAATTCCTGAAATGTACAGAAAATTCTAGAGCCCCATCAAGAATTCTACAACAGCGATAAGAATTCTAGAGCTACTTTGAGAATTCTCTAACCGAATTGAGCATTCTAGAACCGTGCTGAGAATTCTAGAGCTAAATTGAGAATTGCAGAACCACATTAAGATTTCTAGAACCCCATTGGAGATTCTAGAGCCACACTGAGAATCTCTAACCTCACTGAGCATTCTAGAACCAAGTTGGAAATTCTAGAGCTAAATTGAAAACTGTAGAACCAGATTAAGGTTTCTAGAAGCCCACTGGGGATTCTAGATCCACATCTGACAATTCTAGGACCACACTGAGACTTCTAGAACCACACTGAGAACAACACTGAGAATTATCCAACCCCATTAAGAATAACACTAAGAATTCTAAAAACACACTGAGAATAACACACGAGAATTCTAGACCCACATTGAGAATTCCACAACCACACTGAGAACAACACTGAGAATTCTAGAACCACATTGAGAATTCCAGAACCACACTGAGAATTTTAGAACCACACTGAAAACAACACTGGAAATTCTAGAACCACACTGAGAACAGCATTGAGAATTCTGTAAATCCATTGAGAGTTCCAGAACCACAATGAGAACACCACAGAGAATTCCAGAACCACATTGAGAATTTCAGAACCACACTGAGAGTTCAGATTGGGGATGCTGTGCAGCATCATTGATGATCTGTTTATTCTGATCTGTTTATTCTGATCTGTTTATTCTGCTGAGTGTTCTAAAAATCATCTTCTGACTCAGACATTTAAAAAACACTGCTGTTGATCAGAGCAGGAGAAAATCCAGATCACATGGAGCGAGTGTCGATTACAGGAACGCCCCAGCCTTGATTCCAGTCACTGTGAAGACACTTGGACCTGCTGTAGTTTCAATGTGGAATTCAGCGGAGTGGAATCTGCAGCGTCACGCAAAAGACCCTAAATCACCATGTTTATAGTGTATGTGTGCTTCAGCGGTCAGTCCAGTCAGGAGGGAGCAGTGAAGATATTCTGACTCGACACTGCAAAGCTAGTTTAGGTTGTATGTGAATATAAAATGCAGCAGATCCAAATAAAACTAGTAGTCTATTAAAGATTTATCTGTTTTATTGCTAGAAAAGTTATACAATTTTTGGTATAATTTTTGGATTGCTTTCTCTTTCTCAGTCCGTCTGTCTGACCAGGACTTTGCTCGTCGTCCTCTGTTAACCGCTGTGAAATGCTCTCATTGTTCAAAACATCTTTTCTCAAGCTGAGGGACTTCTGTGTTAGAGTTTGTAGCATTGAGAAACCACAACACCCTGTGTTTCAGAGATTTTATGTAAGCTCTCTCTCTCTGTCTCTTTCTTTCTCTCTCTCAGGCATCTTGTGCATCATCTTGGACAAGAACAAGGACATGTCCTCTGTGCTCTGTTTGTACAAGTTAAAAGGTTTGATTCTTTACACAGCACCCAGATAAGTGCGTGACCTGTGGGAAAATACAAGTAATAGACAAAAAAAAAAAACTCAATGAGGGACAATGCCAAAAAAGAACATTAAAGAAATGCCAGTTTGTCCATCCCCACAGCCTACGTTTCTCCAACACTATATTCTGTCATATAACCACAGAAATCCAGATTCCAGAAAGGCCAGACTTTACAATAGCAGCAATTACAGAAATACAACTACTAAAACCTCCAGCAGAAAATGAATTGAAAATGCACCTTGCTCTCTGCCCTTGGCTTGATGTTTGTACAGTTGCATGCATTGCATGCCATGGGCAAATGCCATGTTTTGTTGATTTTCTGAGTGACATTAAGTAGCACATCCTCTATAGAGAACAAATTAAATTTGGCATGTTTAAGGTGGCAGTGAATTTAAAATATCAGCAAATTTAAGATATCACTACATTTCAGGTGGCAATAAATTTAATGTAGCAGTAAATGTAAGGGGGCAGTGAATTTAAGGTAGCAGTGCATTTAATATAATGAATCTAAGGAGACACTGGGTTTAAGGTAACAGTGGCATGAAGGCAGCCATGGTTTTAAGGTAGCAGAGTATTTAAGGTAGCAACAGATTTAAGGTATCAGTAAATTTAAGGTGGCAGTGGATTTAAGGTGGCAATGTATTAAGATATCAGTAAATTTAAAGACGCAGTGAATTTAAGGTATTAGTAAATTTAAGGTTGCAGTGAATTTAAGGTATTACATTTAAGATGGCGGTAAGTTTAAGGTGGCATTGAAATTAAGGTGGCAGTGGATTTAAAGTAGTTTAAGGTAGAACCTGGCAACATATCACAGTCCACCTTGGCTACTTTAGCAACCACCTAACAACATCTAAGCAACACTTCAGCAACCTTCAACAGTCTTTCACCATTTTAACATTTTAAAGTAATTAGATGTTAAAGTTCGTTCACAAATTTCCGCTTTCTAGTTTTGTCTATTCATGCATTTGCACTGAAACCGTTTAGTTCCTTGTGGAAAAATGATCTCAACCGTTTGATTTTCCCTCAAGGAAAACATGTAAAATGCTGGCTTAAGGCCATGTGAGTCACAAATCTGGAATTTCAAGTAAAACATGGAAGAATAGAGTTTCAGGGTTTTTTTTTTTCGTCTTCTCTTGTTTAGGGAGTTGTGCCTCAAGGTGAACAGTGCATCATTCTTACTAACATGCCGGACTGTAAAAATGTACATTGTCTGAGCACAGAGAACACCACCATCAACAGTCCGAGTGTAAGACTGAAGCTCTTATTACACTGTGTGAACTGAACACACTAACTCAGTGCAAATGATCAACACATATAATGAGTGAGCACATCATAGTCATATACAGCAGTGACGAAGAACAAGACCATAAAATCAGTGTTTTAATATGATTTTATTCATTTTAAGTAAATCATACTTATTTGAAAGATGCTCTTCAGCTTTTGATCAGATGAATAGAGACTCAGATTGGTCACTGATTTCAATCACAATCACATTTATGCAGTTGTAACAAACTCAAGATGTAAAGATCATTCTGATGTCAAACAAGCAGATGTACAACTGTTGGTGCAAATATAAATTCAAATTCACACTGGTTTCCTGTGGATCGTTAGAAGTTACATAAAGAAATTAAGCAGTTACATGATTACATGATTTCATGGTGCAGCAGTTAGTGCTCCGCTGGAAAGACTGACAATGTTTTTTTTTGTTTTTTTTTAATTCTTGCCTGGCGATGAATTACGGTTCCTGGCTTTGTAATGGGAATGAGTTTCGCCAAGATTTCTGACAAAATCATCCTGAAGGTCAGCCCCACCAGTGTTTTTTTGAGTATTCTCAGTGTCAATAGGGTAAAAATTCAAGAATCTTTTAAAAAAATCATCACAATTCTCCCCAAACCCATAAAGTAAGTTTAATGATTTCAGTGATTATGATTTATTAAGTGGCTTGGATATCTGGCTGATTAGCATTGCACCTCCAGTGGTGTAGACTCACAGGTTCAGCGGCGCCTCCTTCAGGCTGGCAGGAACGTTCAGCGAACCCTTCTTGCAGGACACTGAGCCGTCACACTCGTAGCCGGATTCACAGCAGTGCTTTCTGTCTTCACAGCACTGACCCTTTAAAAAATGACCATGTCACTGATTCTGAGCTCCACAGTGGAGTAACTGCAGTACTTAGCAGTGGCATCGATGTGAAGGCGATTCAAATGCATTGCTTCTGAAATGCTCAAATTACATTGTTATGAAATTTTTGATCAGAATATAATACTTAGGCTGCTATCAAATGTAGAAATCCCCTAAAGTAAGTGTATTGTACTGTAATTTAATCAAATTGAGCTGTGAAATTTGAGATTAGTGGCCTTCATAAATAATTGTACTAACTGAATAGTTTACGGTTACTAAATAATTAATAGTAGTACTGAATAATTTCATAGTAGGTAGTTCACAGTAATAGTATTTAATGAATTATTCATAGTAGTTACTGAATAATGAATTGTAGTTACTGAATGATTCCTTTCAGATTCTGTACTACCATGTAGTTACTGTGTAACTACACTGTAGTTACTGAATAATTATTGTAGATACTCTATAATGACCTGTAGTTAATGAATCTTTCATATAAATTACTGAATATGCATAGTAGTTACTGAATAATTTCACTGCGATTACAGGATAATTACTATTACTAATTGAATTCATTTATATTACTTATTAAATGACATGCTAAAGAGTTAATGCATCTTTATCAGTATTTACTTCTGTATAAGGACAGCATCCCCACTCTCCATTCAGCATCTTGCAGCAGGTACTTCCCACTGGGCAGCCATTGCGGGCATCACAACGAACAATCTCGGCATCCATCGGGAGTCTCTAGAGCCTTGTTTACTGGCACCATCGGAGAAGAGTCAGCCTCTTTGACCACTTTGGATCTCACTTCCTGAAATTACAGATCACTTTACTGACCAAAAATATTAATGAATACAATTTTTGGGTACAGGTGCCACATCAAAGTCCAACAAGAGTCAGAGTAAGTACATTTCAACTGAACACAACTACATTTATTTTGTAAACTACAAGATTGTCAAATTATATGCTTCAAATTTTGATCACAGAAAATATCTCCTGCTCTATTCTTACTTTTTTACAGCTTCCAACAATGTTTTGAAACTTTCTGTATTGTATTATAAGCAATTATCCACAAGAGAATAAGTTTTATATCACTGAAAAGATGTTTAGACTTTCTAGTGCTTCCAGCACAATTAACTTTTATTTTATTTACCAACACTATAATTTATTATCAATGTTTATATGATATTGTTGATATTGTCTTATACAGAATGTCTCTCTGTGAGAAATCCTCACCTCATAGTCACGGTGGACGGTGCTGTTGACAGTAATAGCTGGACGCTGTGGGGATGAGGGCATACTCAGTCCTCCTATCAGACAGCGGGTGGATGTGGAATCACAGCGATAGCCATTAGCACAGCAATGCAGGCCATCTGGACAGCACTGACCCTAAAGCACAACATGAAACCCTTACAGTGAAAACCGCAAATACTTCAGCCCCAAAACACTGTGCTAAAACAATTTGCATGACACATACTGCCTTTAATCGTTTATTAGAGATAGTCGACTCTTTACTGCACCTGCATATTAGAGCCTGACCGATATATTGGTTGGTAATATATTGGGTGATATTGACGATCTGTGGTTTTATTGGTATCAGCAAATAAAATACCAATAATATGCTGATTATTAAAGAGTAATTATGACCTCTTAGACGACTGCAGGCTGTATATAAAGCAAATATTTTTGGGCCATTTCTGTTGGTCCATTCTTCATGAAATTTATACACAATGTAAAGGGCAACAGGCATTTTCAAATTATGTGAAAAACTGAAAAACAACAAAAATGGAGATACACAGTTTTTAGTTCTGACAGCAGCAAAATGACTTTCTCTGATATTACCGGTTATCATCGTTTTTATATCGATATCAGAATTACAAAATGTTAATATCAGCCAGGCCCTAATGCATACAGTGCAGTGTTTTAACAAACAAACAAACAAACAAACAAATAAATAAAGTGGGGTGCACAGTCTGAAAACACATTAAAACCCCATGAAACCTGAATAAATAACAGAAAACAACAGAAAGTTTAAGAATTTTGTAAAATTTCAATATTTAAGATTCTTTTAATTTATAACTAAATGTTTAACATTCTGCACTCATGTTAAGATGACTGTCAGGTGGATCTGATCTACTGATCAGAGGTTTTTACACAAACATATGGAGTTCATGCCAGTTTGAGTGCACGCTGTCATTAAAGCAAAAGTGGGACATATCATTCTGAACACTGAGAAATTATAAAATATGAAAATATGAAAAGATTCTAGTTTTCACTCAAATTGTTATGCTGCTAAAATAATTTGTAATGTAAAAATAATAAATAAATAAATAAATAAAGCAAGCTACAAGCATTTTCACCAGTGATCTCAGACCTTTGGACCCTCCAATATGTATAAATATATTGGTATATTGTTGTAAATTCACTTTTGAGCTGCAATGCTTAGTTGACAAAGAAGAGTAATGATGTTTTGATTACTTAATATTCTATAATGCGCTACTATACACGTTTTACATGTTATGCATGTTATACCTGTATACTTCAGAAAGTGCAGTCCTTTTCTGGAAACTCTCTACATTTTGCAGAGATGTAAAGCTGATATGAGCTGGAAAATGCCCCACATTATCATTTGTATAAACATGTATATTAGGGGTCCAAAATTCTTAGCACACATTAAAAAATCTGGATTTTTTTTTCATTTAAATCTAAAAATGAACAACAGAATTGTTTTGGAATATGGACATTTTAAAACAAAGAAGACTTGTGGACAGTAAAATGAAGAAATATTCAGGAATTAAGTCATTTATCTGAACCATGTCTCACTTGAGGCTCACCGAAACAAGCATAGAAACTATCAAAAATACAAATAAATACAGAGTAGAAGAGGAGATTGGAAGAAAAATTGGTGAAAAGTTACTGTTGTTGTGTACAGTGAATTGTAAATAGAGAGATGTGAGTGATCTCCTGAAATAAACTCTCTTTACATTAAGTTACACTAAAGGTTAAGTTTTTTTCCTTCTCCTATAAAGCTATCAATTTGGAGATGCTTGTTTTTCTTTGGACAGTGATGATATATTGTTTTTTTTACAGTGTATTGAGTTAAAAAGATGTTAGTCCTAGTCTAGAGAGACTTACGTTAGAAAAGACACAGCAGGACCAGGAGCCGCTCGGCGTCCTGCAGCAGGTGCTGCAGTCTGGACAGTAGCTTTTGAAGTCACACCACTGCACTGAAGGCTCAGCAGATTCCAGGGCAGATTGTGGTGCCTCCGGCTTTTTTGGAAACACCTGAAATTTTGTAAAGATGTGAAGATAAGCAAGAAAAATAACCATATTATCATTGCAGTCACACTTTTGTATGTCTGGACCTTTTGTTTTCATTATCAATCTTTCCTCTGTGTGTAAAATACCAGTGAAAAGTTTGACACACCAACAAGGGTTTTTCCACATTTTACAATAAACCTGAACACAATATTACACTCTTAACCCTTTAAATCTCAGGATTATTACATACTGGAGCTTATCATTCAGTAACTTCAGCAAAGACAATGGTTCTGTTTAGAATTGTTTGCATTAACCTTTAGAACCCTAGAACCTTGGGGATTTTTTTGATATTTTGACTCAATTACAATTACGTTTGCAATTATAAAGTATTTACATGAGACAGTCACACATGCCATATGTTGTTATTTTCAGGAGACCATGGGCTACTCATATATGCCATTGTTTGACATGTAAATGCTAACAGAAATGTGATATCTTAATTTTTTTAATTTTTGATTAAAAATTTACCCAGCGCCTGCTAAATTTTGTAATTTTTTACTCATAGAGATCTCGAAAACAAGTGGAATTGCAGAGACCTTTTCAGAAATTGTTAGTCTGGAGTGTCTGTGAGCTGCAAGAATTTTGATGGTGATTCATTCTATTGGTTATCATGAGCAAAAATAAATAATTAGCATAAGGTGGACATGTTTTTTATTGATTTTCTGTCCTCTTGGATTCATGCTGAGTGCTAAAACAATGATACACAGCAAGACAGGCTTTATTTTCAATTATAAATTGAATACTGGTTGACCAGCATACCAGCACCCAAAACACAACATATCGTTGCCGTCCAAAGAAAAACAAGTATCTCTGAAATAGTAACTTTACGATAGAAGGCAAAAACTCTTTTATCGTTCAATGTAAGTTAATGTAAAGAGGTTTTATTCCAAGTGATTTTAGAGCATTTCTATTGGTCCATTCATCATGAAATTTTCAGGCAACGTAAAGGACAGCTGGTATGTTGAAATGATGGAGAAAACTAAAAATCGACAAAAGTGAAGATACATGGTTTCTTTGGACAGCAACGATATACTGATTTTGCTGACCAGGTACGCTGTTTTTTTCTAGCAAGAAGTTAAGCAATAAATGAGGCAAGTAACTAAAATATTATCATTAAGCTAGACGAAGCAAGTAATAACTATGATAAGTGATGGCATACAAAAAAAATCACTCAAAAGAAAGATTTAATCAAATAATTTGATGATGTTCCACTTTGGTTTTCAATTCAAATGCATTTTCTTAACTTTCTTTTGAAATCAAAGGTCACTTGTTTTCAGTGGTGAGCCATTTCAATGGAGAGCTGATTTTATCAAATGACCTTTCTTCACTCCATTTTTCAGCTGTTGATTCCAGCACATGTGACTCCATTTTCTGCTTTTTCTTAGGTGTTATTTTTACCCCTCTTGAATAAAAAATTTTGGCTTTTTATTAAATTCAGACCCACCCGACCACTCGGCACACCCAACTGGCTGACTGGCATACATTCAATCCTGTGTGTCCGATAACACGATTGCTAACCTGAAGCTTAGGCGTGTCCACCATGGTAGCTGGCTGCTGGGGGGATGATGGAAAGCTCAGACCTCTGGATCCTCCAAGTTTACAGCGACTGGACGTGGCATCGCAGTGGGACCCGTATGGGCAGCAGTGGAACCCATCAGGACAGCAAACCTGGAACAGGACAGAGTAAATGGCATCAAGAACTTAGAGGAGAATGTGCTAATTAAAAAAATATAAAAAAATATTAGAAGTCAATTTGAATGAATTCTGTATAATTGTAATAATAATCAGTAAAGTGCGCATTTATTTTTTACTTCAAATAAACTCTTCTTTTCAAAGGCATCCCTTCACACCACCACAAAACAAACAAACAAACAAAAAACAAAGACTAAGGTAACTTCTGGACTATATTCTCTTTTCAACTGAGAATGTTTGAATTCAATTTTCTACATTCGACTACTACCCAAACCATCTAATGACTTTTGTGTATTCAGTGTATTTTTAAAAATAATTCTGAATTTTGAGATTTTGTGATTGCAACAGTTAATTTAATGGTGGTTTTTTTTGACTTGTTGAATGTTTATCTTCGAAAATCTGGCAGTGCTGTAGTGCTTGAGTCTGGTCTTGAGACTGCAAATGAATAGTTTCAGAATTGACTCGCTCTTGTCTTGATCCTGGGGTAGGATGGGCTTGTACATTTTTCTTGAGGTCAATTGAGTGCATGGCTGCCTTTACTTCCATTTTTTTTTTTTTAATATATTCTTTTTTGAATTCTTTTTAATATCACAGTGGTATGCAAAACTCCAAAGTTTTAAAAATTTGCCACCTTGACAGCTCTAATATCTACGCATCTACATCAACATGTTAAAGATAAAGTCTGAACTCGGACTGGATAATATAAGAAAAACAGGTCAGTGCTCTCCTTATTCAAGATTCAGTTAAATAAGGTACAGAAACATGTTCAGCAGAAGGGACAGAGAATAGATTTATTTCAGAAACATTTTTATTATATTTCATGAAATACTCTTTACATCCTGATAGCAATCAATAAATCAAATGTTCTGAATATAAAAAGAAAAAAAGTTTTGGAGGGCAGAGGACTGTAAAAACCTCATCCAGTCATTTCTTTAGGGCCGACTGAAATGATTGGATGGCCTACCTGCCTGTCTACCTCAAGACCTGCCCACATGTGCACTCTCTGAGTAGTCAGGCCATGCACATTTACATGTTTTGGTGGAGGGGCTTTGGAATGAAGGCTAAAAGAAGGCGGTGGAAATTTTTTGGTTGGATATTTTCAAAAATTAGCTTATATTTTCTGGTTTCTACAAAATCACCTTCTCCAGCTTATAAGGGATGTTGATAGGCTAATTTGTTTATGATTTATTTTTATAATTTTTATTATGGTATCTATCATGTAGAATCAATGTAAAATTAACTACTTTTTTACCTTAACTCAACCGCAAAGTCTTGACTCGCAATCATTGTGTCTAGATCTTGATATGTCCAGATCTCAGTCTTGCCACAACACTAAAATCTATCTCATTAGCTGATGAACAACCATTGCGGACCTACTTAGTCTGTTATCAAGGATGTGATGACATACACTGTAAAATAAACCAAACAGATCAAATAATAACAGAGTGTCACCATGTTGCTTCCACAGCAGCCATAAGTTCCATCAGCCCTCCTGCAGCAGGAAGTGCAGGATGGACAATAGTAAATATAGCTGCACCACTGCACTCCTGGGATGACCTGGGAGTCCAGAGGTGGTTGGAGATGTGCCTCGGGCTTCACCACAGCACTTGACACCAACTGTGCCATCAGCAACGCCAACACAGCAACCATCTACAACAGGAGAACAAATATCACCCTCTTCCTGTAGAGAGAACGTCTGCAAAAATATTACATCTAGGCACGTATAATTTTGACAATATGTATAATGGGATTGCCATGATAGTGTTATAAGACTTTTCAACTTATTTCAAAACATTAATACATATTTGAAGTTTTGGCAAGTGAAAGCTTATTCAAGTGGAGAGTAATTTTACTTTTTTCAGAAAATAATGCTTGGAGGAAGACAAACTATCTGCCAATTTATGACAATATTTCCAACTTGCAAAATTTCTTACAGTAACTTAAAATGTCTAGAAACTGGTTAAATAATCTTACAAATAAATCTTAGAAAAATCTGTCAGTTAGAAATACTAAATAAATTGTACACATTTAAGACAATTTTAGTACTGAATAAATTTTTACAATACAAACAATTTAAATTTTCTTGATTCAGTAGTTTACTAAAACACTCACTTTTGCTCTTGTGGTAGATTTCTGATGGAGTGGGTCAGAGCTTCTTCTTTTCTTCTTAGTGAGATGTGGTCAGCTTTTGGCTCCGCTGTGTGAAATCCACTTTCGAACGCTCTTTTATATTCTCAAATTTGGCTCAGGAATTTAGATCCTGCTCCATGAACTGGATTGACAAGTTTGAGGTCAACTGATGTGTTGAAAAGAACAGTATGTTTCCTGATGATGCAATATAATCAGTTGCATAACACTCAGCAACATTTTGTCACTTTTGGAACAATAACTTGTATTTCGAAAAGGGAACTTTACAGGAGAGGGATAAAACATGCTTAACGTTTAATGGAAGTCAATAGAGAAATTATTTATTCTAAGTCATTACCCTTATACCTTAACAAATATACACGTTGAATTATTAACATATTTGATCATGAATAGTATTTAGATTTTCTGCGTCTTGCATGATTTGACCCCAAAGATACTTTCTCATTTAAAAGCGGTGCGTTATGTTGTAGCTATATGTATTTATTACCTTCAATAAATCAATAACAATCATTTCATTATGTGCTCACAGAAAATCACCTGATTTCTACAGAAAAAACGTTTTCAATTTCCATCACTGACGTCCAGTGAGAGCAACAGCAGCTGCACATTCCAGCCAAAGAGTGTATATATCACATACAGGCACATGCAAGTTAGACCACCCCTGGTCGGTTGATTTTAACATACTGGGGAAAAATAAAACATAAAATGTAGCCTGTGCATAAGTTATGACACAATTTATAAATTATGTTTTAATCTTACATTGTGCTCAAAAGTCAGCAAATAAACAGAAATTGTGCACTATAATTAGAAAAAAAAATTGCCATATTTAAGTGTGTTCTGTGCAGAGGATGTGTTGATTTATTTCCTTTTAGAAAATCAGTACAATGTCATTTTGCATATGACTGTTCAATAAAGTCTATTTATTGTTTTTTTCAGTGCAAACCATGTTGAGATGCGTAAAATGTTCATACAAATTTTCATTTGTGCTTTTAAATTAAACAAAGCTTAACAGTTATTGTCATTGTGAGAAACTCGGTATGTCTTATTGCTACTTGCTACTGCTACTTCACTGATGGCCATTGGAAATAAGAATTAGTACTAAAGTTTATGTTTTCTTTTTTCCCAACACAGTGAACTTAGCAAATCAATAGAAATTATGTATTAAAATACGCAGAAATGTGTTCTGTGTACAAGATGCATTAACGTATTTACACTACTAAACATGAAATTTGACCAAACTTTTGCATACAACTGTTTATACATCACTTGCCCTTTATTTTGTGTAATTATTTCAAGACAAATGGACCAGCAGAAATGCACTGTTAGAGTAAAACCTTGTTTTTCTTTCAACTATGATTAATTATGATGAGCCTTGTAGGCTTTATCAGAAGATTAGTACTGGGTTCAAAACATGTGAATTATGCTGTGTAATAACGAAAAGTTTTCTTTGGCATGTGCTTCATCTGTCAGCTTAAAGACACTGTATAAAGCATGTCTTAAGCTGAAGGTAACACCCTGGTTCCTTACAAGAAATGGCTGAAAATTGTCTTTCCCCATTCCTTACAGACAAGCTTGTACTGTTGCTTCATTATTGTTTTGAAATGTTTCAAATATTTACCTTCAGCAACTTTTTTAGACAGAGTCAAAAACATGTCAATAAAAAACAATAATTTGTCATATAGTTTATATAAAACCAACGCCAACCAAAACCAAATCCAAACTTTTTTGATAAATGATTAAAAAAATAAAAAATAAATAAAACATGTGTGAAACAAAACATGGCATTGTGTTAAATAATGTTATATCATTTTGCATTGTAGTACAGTGTAAAAAATTAGTCAGATCAATTAAAAATTTTATAAGAAAAAAAATCACATCTTTTTAATTGAGTTTACTCAATTTTGATTCAATTAAAAGTACTGATGCAATGATACCATTTTTTTTTCAGACCAAGTATATATTTTAAATATTCACTGATACCGATTCTGATACCATACCTATTTGTGTCCTACTTAAAATGGAGTAGCTGGTAGTGTAAATAAGTGTAACGTGTCTTAATATTTAAATCATTAAAATCTAGCTGATTGTAAATGAAGTGCATTAACTAGCTATGCTACATTAGTTACCATGAAGCGAGCAGCACTGCAGTGGAGAAGAGCAGGCAGAAAAGTGCTTCTGTACAGCTGTAAGTGAAGTATGTTTCATAGCTTTGATCAGAAGTTTCTTGATACCGTTTTTTCAAGCCCAATACCAATACTGATACCACAGCCTATATGCCGATACCGATACCAATCCGATACCTTTTTTTTTCCTCTCTTAAACAACTGAGCTGTTAATACTACATTTGTCTAGATGCACTTTGTTTAACTTAGGCACCTAAAAAACATCATGCTCAACCTGTGAAACAAACATTTTACTCCCTTAAAGGAAGAAATACATGGTTCACAACATGAGTTATTATTTTTATTTAAATTTTTTGACAAAGGAACTTTTAGCAGCTTTTTGATGGGTCTGCACCATTCAAACATTCAAAAGCAGTTTTGTGCAAAGCATTTATGTGATAGTTTAGTTTAGTGGATTATATAAAATTATATATTTTTTTTCACTCCGATATCCAATCCATGGATTTTAGTCAGTATTGGACCAATACCAACACTGAATATGGTATCGACACACCCCTAGTTTTAATCCTCGTCTGTCTTTTTCAACAGCAGTCTCTGTTCTTTGTACATCAGCTGTCTGATCTTAACTTACTTTTATCATCTTCTCTGTATAGATGTTATGCTGTGCTGAGTGGATGCATGAGTTATGGTGAAGGTGCGGCAGGGTGCATTTATGTGAATCCAGCTTTTTGATTGGATACTATTGTTTTGTATCAGGGCAGACGTGTTGAAATATGTAGGGTGACCACAGTATTGCTGTTGGGAAAAGCCTGATGTAATGACATTGCTTGACAGAGTTCACCTACCCACTTTGCGTGTGTGTAGAGTTTGGGGTGGGCTGGTCTGCATCAACTCTCGGTTTGAAAGTCCCACTCCAGCCCTGTCGGCTGGTTTGTTGGTACTGGTGCAATTTTATGAACTCAAGTAAGAGTAAATGAGCACAGTATGGGCCGATACCTGATACCTGTATCAGTATTGATGCATCCCTAGTCAAAATTTCCCACCTCAGTGAGGGCAAAGTGCAGCTCCTAATTTTTGACTTCGTCAGACTTTTCTCTTCCATCCCTGTTTGTTCATTGTTAATTCTTACCTCCGGGCCAGGACTACCCCATGTTCCCAGGTGGAGGGGGGGGCTCAAATAGTTCCTCACATTCAGTCAGAGAGTCTGTGCTTAGATAAAGAACAGTTACCTGTGCTGAAGTAAATGTATCACAGCCAAGGGCTCAATTTTTTTTTTATATTTGTGGAGTAAAGCCCTTAAAATCCCAGATTTATTACATACTAAGGCTTATTATTCAGTAACTACAGGGACTGTAGCAAACTGGCTGAGCTATTCTTATAGAAGTGCGTAATAAAACTTTGGCCCCGATGGTGGGTTCTGGACATTTAAGGTGTTAAACTGCACATAAACATTCAGAGTGGAGTCACATGCTAAAATTTGAGTTCAACTAAACTAAAAAATGATTCATCAGTTCAACTACATCATGTAATAAGAAGTAAATTAACTAGCTTTATTCAACCCAAAATCACTTCAATTGAAAGAATCATTCATTCAATGTATTGATTTAGGCTGAATAAAACTACCTAATTTACTTGTAACCACATGAAGTAAATGTTTTAGGTGAACCGCTGAACCATTTTTACAGTGTACTGAAATTAAATTTCTGGTATTGTATTTAAAGAAGGCCAAACGAGTATCAATTTGATTCAGAATTGCTTTTTTTTTTTGATGATCATCAAAATTGTCTTCTTTTCTTCCAAATATATAGTAATTCCAGCTCAATAAGCAGAACAAGGTAAAAACAAAGTTTGAAGCTCTTATTAAGGGCTATTACAAAGAGGTCTCACTGTTAAAAAGAGAGTGAACGTTTTATTACATTCACTTAAGGTACAACTTTTATTAATTTAGAGTTACTTTATTACTTTGATGAACATACAATAATAAGTTTATGTAACAGAATAGATCAGACTTTAAAGGTCCAGAGACTGCTGGACTTTTAAACATCTCAGTGTCACTGCTGGACTGCGAACCAAAAACATCCAGCCAACAGCGTCCTGTGGGCAGCGTCCTGTGGGCAGCGTCCTGTGACCACTGATGAAGGACTAGAGGATGACCAACCCAAACTGTGCAGCAGAAGATGAGCTATCATCTCTGACTTTACATCTACAAGGTGGACTGACAAGGTAGGAGTGTCTAATAGAGTGGACAGTGAGTGGACAGTGTTATGTGGTGAATTTAACCTAATAAACTGTGGCCTGTGCGAAGAATGGCACATTTTACATTTTATTAACTTACTTAAAATGAGAAAATCAACAAAATATATTCCAACTTTTGCATTTGACTAAATAAAATGTCTATATTTGTGTTGTAGTCATGATGACCCCTGGTTCCTATCACCACCACTGTAAAGACATCTGAGTTTGTAAGTTTTTCTACAATCTCAATGATTTAAATATGTAAATATGTTGAAAACCGCTAACGATCACTCAGATTGTTTTGTACATGGATCATGTGTGATTATTCAGGACGAAATAGTAGGACAGTCCTGCCTTCTTTATGCTTTAGAATATCCTGGTTACCACCAAACATTTGACGCCTATTGTATATTTTACTTTTTCATTAACTATTACATTGTTTTGTATTATATAAAGTTGTCTCTGTTGAGATGACTGGTATTAGAAACCACTATGTTTCTGATCAACAAGGTTTACAAAGGCTCCTTTCAGAAGAAAAGAAACAAAGTGGAATCCTAAAGCATGCTCAGTTCATTGTTTGATATCAATCACAGCTACATACTTTGAGGTTGGAACAACACAACTGCTCAAACAGAACAGATCTAAGTTTCATGTTCTCCTTGACACTTGGCGCATATCAAACAGCCAAAACAATAGCAGTCTGTGTAAAGTATCTTTCACTCTGTTGCTTCTTTCACTTTCATTTGTGAAACAGAGGAGAAGTATGTGCTTTGATTGATTTATGCACTAAGAGACAATGCACAGTAACACTGGTGCAGATATGCGAGTGACAGTCAGGTAAACTTTGGTTAACTCTGCTAGAAGAGCACATGACAATCAGCACACACACACATCTTCTAAGCCCCTTCTCCTTCTGGGTCGCAGGGGGTGCTGGAGCCTATCCCAGCTGTCATCAGGCGGAAGGCAGGATACACCCTGGACAGGTCACCAGTCCATCACAGGGCAGACAGACAGACACACACATACATTCACTCACACCTAGGGCAATTTACCATGTCCAATTGGCCTGACTGCATGTCTTTGTACTGTGGGAGGAAACCAGAGAACCCAGAGGAAACCCACGTTGACACGGGGAGAACATGCAAACTCCACACAGAAAGGACCCTGGTCGCCCAATCAAACCCAGGCCCTTCTTGCTGAGGTGACTGAATGAATAATGAACAATGCAAATAATCCAATTAACTGACAAATAAACAAATGTTTGACCCATAGGTGTCACTGCATGTGGGCTTAGGCCCAAAAATGATGTTTTGATTAAAAGAATGTGCTTTTAATAACCATACCTGTCACTTTAAATGTTTTCTAACAATTAGTGACAGTTATAAGCCAAAAGAATTTGCCCACCCCAAAACAAACAGAATTTAATAATAACTTGAATGATAAAGTATTTAGGCAATAGTTTACATTTGTGTTTGCTTGTTTGTTTGTCTAATATATATATGTATATATATATATATATATATATACACACACTATATTTCCAAAAGTCTTCACTCACCCATCCAAATCATTGAATTCTGGTGTTCC
This sequence comes from Colossoma macropomum, assembly GCF_904425465.1. Taxonomy (NCBI): domain Eukaryota; kingdom Metazoa; phylum Chordata; class Actinopteri; order Characiformes; family Serrasalmidae; genus Colossoma; species Colossoma macropomum. Next base: position 260,547 of record NW_023494798.1, read on the forward strand.
AATCACTTCCATGGCCACAGATGTGTAAAACCGAGCCCCTAGGCCTGCAGACTGCTTCTACAGACATTAGTGAAAGAACGGGTCTCTCTCAGGAGCTCAGTGGACTCCAGCGTGGTACCGTGATCGGACGCCACCTGTGCAACAAGTCCAGTCGTGAAATTTCCTCACTACTAAATATTCCACAGTCAACTGTCAGTGGGATTATAACAAAGTGGAAGCGATTGGGAACGACAGCAACTCAGCCACGAAGTGGTCGGCCACGTAAAATGACAGAGCGGGGTCAGCGGATGCTGAGGCGCATAGTGCACAGAGGTCGCCAACTTTCTGCAGAGTCGATCACTACAGACCTCCAAACAAAATGAAAGTTTATATATATTGAATGAAAATTTATATATATTGAATGAACCTTGATATACATGGATCGAACATTGAGATTAAAAAATGAATAATATAATTTATAAAATGTTTTGTTTAGACAGAGAGGGACTTGTGGGTTGTGTGTTGTAGCCTTGCACCCCAAACAGACTGTTTACATTTTTATTTAATGTTGCTATGTTGTTGTTCTTCAGTTACAGTGTGTGTTGTTTTGTGTCCAGCTCAGAGTTGGGGAGAGTGTGTTTGTGTTTGGTGACCATCAGAAGAAAGAGTAGGGCTAGGAGTGACCTCCCTCAGTTTTCAGTTGCTTTTCAAGTGGCATTGTTTTCCCTTGCTCTCAATAAAAGAGCATTTTTCAAACAGAAGTTATGGCCTCATCTGACTCTTCTTCTGCACCATGTCAAATTATGTACATATTGAAGCTCCACCCATCTTCACATCATATATCAGCCACTCTCAGGTGACTCTGTCCATGGGATCACTGTGTATAGATACTGGTCACTTTATCAGAATTCCCTTCCTGGCCATCCTCAACCCTTCAACAGCGACTTTCATTCAATATATATCAATGTTCATTGTATATATATATCAAAGTTCATTCCATATATATCAATGTTCATTCCATATATATCAATGTTCGTTCCATATATATATCAGTGTTCATTCCATATATATCAGTTCATTGTATATATATCAAAGTTCATTGTATATATATATATATATATATATATATATATATATCAATGTTCATTCCATATATATCAATGTTCATTAAATATTTCCTGTTTGGCTTGCCATAATATATATATATATATATATATATATATATATATATATATATGTGTGTGTGTGTGTGTGTGTGTGTGTGTATACATGTATACAGACGTATTATAGGAAAAAAGATATGCATATATATTGTGCATCTCACAATAATATAATTTCACATAATACTATAAAAAACATAAAGAAAAACACATTAGCCTTAAATTTAGCATGTAATTCAGTAAAAACAACCTAAATTATCTTGATTTGTGTTTCAGATTCAGATTTCAGAATTTTGCCTACAGTGCTGGAATAATGGGAGGGCATTTGTTTAAAGTTAAATATGTAAAGTTTAAAGTAAGTCATAAATATGAAGAATGAAGTTATTTTAAATAATGATGCGAATGAACAGTTTTAGATGTATTTAAATACTTCATCATATAATTTGCTTCCTCTTAATAAACTCCTCTGCTCCTATAAACACGTGTGAAGTTCTAGAGAGCATTGCATAATATGCAGCTAAACAGTTAAAAGCCCATTAGACCTCATTTCAAGTATATAATACATATAAATATACTTCAAGTATATAACCATTTAGTGTTTGGTCTTGAGAGTTAAACATTCATTCAACATTTTTGGGACCATATTAGTGCAATAACTCTCACTGTAGGTTTTTACACTGTAGACATACTTTTTCTAGATCTCCATTTAAGTTAGATTTTTTCACAATGTCCGTATAGTTGAGTGTGTGAGATGTAAACAGAGTGATTCAGAGTGGTTTGGTGTGAAATGGTTCAGATGTCTTTACAGTGGTGGTGATAGGAACCAGGGGTCGCCATGACTACAACACAAATATAAACAGTTTATTTACCATCCAAAACAACCAGTGAACCTACACGAGTCTTCTGAGATTTAAATGGAATGTTGATGATATCTCGTGATCTCAAAATACAGAGATTATTTTGTGATCTCAAGATAGCAAAGTTGTTTTCTTGCAATAAGATCATTATTTTTTGATCTCATGATAGCAAAGTTGTTTTCTTGAGACAAATTATTTTGTGATCTCATGATAGCAAAGTTGTTTTCTTGAGACAAGGTAATTATTTTGTGATCTCAAGATAGCAAAATTGTAATCTTGAAACAGTGAGTTATATATCTTGCGATCTCAAGATAAAGTTGTTTTCTGGAGGGAGGCATTTGCGTAATAGCTTTTAATGAGTCAGTAAACGCTTTGGAAGTCTGAGCACGTTTTTCTATATTTGCACAGGATGTTTCTTTACAATGCACTTCACATTCCCCTTTAAAATGGTTTTATAGGATCTGAGAAAATACTGGAAATGTACACAGTTATGTAAGTTTGTATACAGCAGATTTTTTGATACAGCTTTTAAAGACGCAGAGAAAAGTATTGGCAGTGTGAATTTCTTGAAAAAAACCTTGAATACATGTGTTTGAAATTGTCAGCAGAGTTACTCCATCGCTGCTCACAGCTGACTAAATGAAGTCGCAGGAACATAATGGTTATGATATAACTCAGCAGAAGAGATTATTTGTGTGTTTATATAGACAGAAGCCATCGCAAATCATTATAGATTATCAGGAAGATCCAAGAGCAGCAGGCCTCCTTTAAAAGAAACACCAGTTAGACAACATCCACGACATGAAAACCTTTGGCTTAAATGCAGCTGTTAAGCAAAACATCTTCACTTACTATATCTATACACCTTAATCAGCACAAGCACAGAAAAATAAATAAATGTTTTTATGCACTTACTGTTCACTTTCATTCATTTCTTGTGCAAGTCAGTACAGAAGTCCGGAGAGGCCATGAGGTTGATTATTTTGTCATCTAAAGAAAACAACATTGCAATCTTAAGTTAATTATCTTGTGATCTCAAGATAACAAAATTGTTATAAAACTTATCTTCAGACAACAAGTTATTTATTGTGTGATCTCGAAGTAAAAAAATCCATTTTCTTGAGATGAGTTAATTGTCTTGTTATCTCAAGATGACAATCCAGAAAATTGTAGCAAGGCTCATGGCTTCTCCGGACTTCCATAAATCAGACACTACTTTTTATTCATTTTTCACAATGCATTTTTTTCAATATTTAATATGTCCACGCTTTAGCTTTATCACAGCTTCCATTTTTCAGATACTGGCTAAAATTCATTTATCATGCAAAACCAACCTCTTAGACTGAACTTTGAAGGGAAAATTGTCCCTGCAGATTCAGCGTTTAAGTCTTAAAAGAAATCTTCAGGGATATTTTAGGTTAAATGAAGGTGTTCAGGTTTTAATATGACAGTGACATCATACTCTCACATGTATTACTCCAATAAACAAACTGAAAGATGATACAGTGGTTGACTTACTTGTACAAGGACAGTCCATCACTGGTCAGTCCATCACTGCTCAGGTAGGGTCCTTTTCCGCTTTAGGACAAACAGAAAAGGAACAGTTGTAAATAAGCTGGTAAAGGGACCTAAAGAAGTGCACGGCATGCTTTTATAACTTTCAGTGTCTTCACCAAATAAAACAAAGACTACTATTGTAAACTGATTGACTGATTTCCTTTGCTTTCCCAACTATTAGCCTGTGAACATTGCTAAAGACCTAATTCATGTGGTGAATATCACAATTTGTCAATATCAAAATTGTCTACAGTGGCTAAAATTCCTCAGTGAACAGCTAAAAAATTTAACCAGTAATTTCATAATAAATATTTTAGTCTATTGATTAGAAAAAGCACAACACTTAACTGCAACCACTAAAATCCTTTGGACATTGTACATGCTCTTGACTGCAAAAAATCATGTGCTGCTAAGTTTATAGATCTGTGAGAAGGAGAATGCCTCCTTTTGTTCTAGACCCTCATTAACTAGGAACAACTTATAGAAGCACTAAAACTCAAGCATCTTATGTTCAAAGTTAATGATCAATGATTGATATCATTATGTTTGCATTTGTTATTATTTTGCCTTTGTGGAAAGCACTGCACCGACCGGAGTGATCAGTCCGCCCCAGACGCAGGTGCCTTTGGGACCACAGGACCATCCAGCACCATGATTACAGCAGCTGGATCTACCACGACAGCATTCTCCCTATAATAAAACACGAGAATCAAACAACATACATGAAAAGCTGCAAGGCTGGGATGCCCAACACTTCTTCGGGAGATATATTCTCAGGACTTCTGTCTCCCACTAGGGACCCTTTTTTGCAAATGTCATTTTTAAAGTATAAAGAGCCTCAACACAATAAGATAAAAGGATCACATGATTAAAGTTTTTTTTTTTCCTAGAACTGTATTTC